>NC_090437.1:966715369-967018399 GCF_031143425.1 Pleurodeles waltl
TTAGGGAGAGGTGTGACTGGCTTGGGAGGGGCCCAAATGCCCCCCCCCAGTCCCTGCTCTGGCAGGAAACTGGACAATGGAAAGGGGAGTGACCACTCCCCTGTCCATCACCACCCCAGTGGTGGTGCTCAGAGCTCCTCCAGAGGGTCTCTGGGTTTTGCCATCTGGGATTCAATGTTGGTAGGGACCTCTGGAAGCATCTGAGTGGCGAGGTCAGGCAGGTGACATCAGACCCCCCCGATAGGTGCTTACCTGGCTAGGTGACTAATCCCCCTTCCGGGGCTATTTAGGGTCTCTCTCTCTTGGGTGGGTCCTCTGATTCGGCTTGCAAGATTCCATCAGGATTTCCTCTGCAACCATCACTTCGACTTCTGGTATCCAGAACTGCGACTGACCCCTCCAGGATCCGACAATTTGCCTCCTTCTGCAACATTTCCAGAGGCTGTGCATCCACTGAGGGTGGCATGTCTTCAATTTGCACTCCCTTGGAGTGAATGAGTCACTCCCCTGCATTCACAGACACCTGCTGCAACGACGACCGTTGACGAGGGGATCTCCCCCTCATCTTGGGCTGCGTGGATTCTGCATCATGGGTAGTGGTCCGGAGTAGTCCTCTTGGTCCTTTCTGCCAGCTGTTCAACTTTGGTGGAGGTAAGCCCTTGCCTTCCAACGCAGGACAGTACCCCCGAGCACCGCGTCCCTTGCAGCTGCCAAGGCTTGTTTGCATCTCCTCCAAGGGATCTTCAGGCGACGTGTAGCTCCAGTCCCCAGCACTCCTTCCTGTGACGCACAGCCCTCTGCATGGTTCTCCTGCACTGTGGGATCCCTTTCTGTAGTGCTGCGTGGGCTCCTCCTGCGACTGTGTCTCTGTCCTGCGGGACTCCTGTGGGTGCTGCCTCCACTCCTGTGGGCTCTCTGTGTCACCGAGGGACCCTTCTAACAGCCTCCTGGGTTGAGTCTTCCTGGGTCTTGCTGGTCCCTTAAGCACCACTTTTCCACTAAACGCGAGTTTGCCTTTGCCAAGGCTTGTTGGTGGAATTCCTACACCAACGCCCGTCTGCAATCTTCCATCCAGCGTGGGACATCTTCTGCATCCATCAGGAACTCTTCTTCGGCTGCAGTGCTGACCTGATCATCACATCAACCAACTCCTGCAAGTACAGCAAGGTGGGTAGTAGCTCCTACTCCTCTTGGACCCTACTGTGACTTTTGGACTTGGTACCCTCTCTCCACAGGTCTTCCTCTCCAGGAATCCACTGCTGGTTTCCTACTGTCTTTTCAGAGTGTCTTCTTTTCTTCCTTTTGGGCTGTTCAGGGAAATTCTAGTGATTTACTCTTGGTTTCCTGGTCGCTGGGGTACTGTGTTACTTACCTCTGTGGTTTTCTAGTACTCCCAGCTCCCCTCTACACATTCCACTTACCTAGGTGGGAGTCCTGTATTCGTATTCAATTTTTTTAGTATATGATTTGGGTTCCACCTAGGGTCACTATTGTCGAACTACATTTGCACTGTTTCCTAACCTTTTCTATGCCTATTGCTGTTTTCTAGTGTATATAATTGGTGTATTACTGACCTCCTATTGGAGGGTTGCTTGCCCCTCTAGTACTGAGTGGTATTGTGTGACCAAAAATAAAGCAACTTTATTTTTGTACAACTGAGTGTTTTCTTTCATGTGTGTAAGTGCTGTGTGACTACAGTGGTTTTGCATGAGCTTTGCATGTCTCCTAGATAAGCCTTGGTTGCTCGTCCACAGCTATCTTTAGAGAGCCTGGCTTCTAGACATTGCCTACACTTCATTAAGGGGGGGGATATCTGGACCTGGTGTACCTTAGGTACCCCCCACACACCAGGCCAGCTTCCTACAGGTCCCAAAGGGTCTTTGATCATAAAGATTTACAGGAGTCACAGGTAGCCTGATCTGGGAAGAGACAAAGATTATACACCACGTGTTGGTCAGTGTATGGAAATTTTAAGTGGCACTTCGGGCAAACAAGAGAAAACAATCTAACAAAGGAGTTGATGACTATGCGCACTATCACCGAGAGGAGGAGTCACTCAATCCTGTGACTCGGGACACCACTTCGAAGAAAAACAACTTGCACCACTCCGGACCCAACAATAGATAGCAGGAGTAAGCAGAGCATGTGTATCAACAGCCACACATGCCATCAAACAGTTGAGGACCATGCTGAGGTCCCATTGAGACATGATGAAGGGGGTAGGTGGGAACATGTGTTGCAGGCTTTTAAGGAATCTAGCCACAACACATGACTTAAAGAGAAGGTTGGTCCGGTATTCACAAGAATGCAGAGATGGTGGACAGGTAACTCCTAACTGTGCCTAAAGCAGAGCTCTGCTGGGCCAAAGGCAATGCAAACAAGAGAACTTGTGAGAGAGGTGCCAACAGGGTCAACGTTGTGGAAAGAACACCATGGCACACATTTTTCCTAACAACAGGTGTATACCGACTTGGTGAAAGGATGCCTGGCTGCCAGAATATCACAAACTTCGCACGGTAGGTCGAAAGCAGTCAATGCTCAATCTACAAGCATACAGGTGGAGGGTGCACAGGTTCGGGTGCAGAACCCTGCCCTGCTGCTGTGACAAAAGATCCTCCCAAAAAGACAGCCTTAGTGGGGGAATCGATGGTCATGCTTAACAGCTCGGGACACCAGACTCTCCGCGCCCAATCCAGAGCCACATGAATGACTTGGGCCCAGTTGTTCCTAATCTTCTTATGAACTCTGGGCAGAAGTACAGTAAAGGCGTGCAGGAGGTCGGAGCTCCACTCGAGATGAGTCTCTGAGCGAGAGTCTCCTTCGAAACTCTAGAGCCCAGAACTGCTGACATTGACCTTTGTTGGTAGTGGTGAACAGATTAAACCAAGGCTCTCCCCACTGCTGATAGAGACCTTGCACCACCTTCAGGTAGAAACAGCATTTGTGATCTGCTTAGCTGAGCTTGTACACTCTGGTTTTCAGAGGTTCTGGCAGGTACTGCACCACCAAGGAAATCCCCCGGACTTTAAAGCAATGTCCAGAGACGCAGAGCTTCTTGACACAAGGTCCACGATCCCACCCCGTCCTGTTTGTTGCAGTACCATACGGCGATGATGTTGTCTGAACACCTGCACTAGCCTTCCCTTGACAGAGGGAAGAAAGGCTTTCAATGCTAGTCGGATTGTCCAGAACTCCAGCAAGTTGATGTGGAACCTGGATCCTCCCAGAGTTCTCTGATCTCCACCTCTTCCAGATGGCCACCACAGCCCAGGAGTGATGCATTTGTCACCACTGTTAGCTTTGGTTGGGGAAGGGAGAGCGGTCTGCCACTGACTCCAATCGCAGTTTGTTAGCCAACCCGGCAGGTCTTTTGCGGTTTCCTACAAGATCTCGACAATGCCAGAGATATTCCCCTGATGCTGCGCCCACTAGGCTTTCAAAGCCCACAGCACAGTCCGCATATGCGCACAAGCATGTGTCACCAACAGGATGCAGGAGGCCAGGATACCAAACAGCCGCAGAATAAGTCCCACTGAAATCCAGGATAGAGGATTAAACAATGGTATTATAGCCTGAATATCTTGGACTCTCCACTCAGGAGGATAGGCTCGAAATTGCACCGTGCCTAGAACAGCTTCGATGTTAGTTGGGTCTGACTTCAACATGATGATAGTGAATCCCAGAAAGTGCACAGGAGGTTCACAGAGTATAAGGGTCAGTGACAAATGCGTGGGGCGAACCTGCATTAAGCAGTCAGTCATTGAGGTAGGGGAAAACTGAAATCCCCAACCTCAGCAGAGGAGCTGCGACCGCCGCCATCACCTTAGTGAAAACCAGAGGGGCGCGGGTAAGGTTGAAAGGTAACACAGCAAACTGAAAGAGTTCATGGCCCACTGTGAAGGGCAGAGCGGGTCTGTGGGCCAGCAGGACTGGGATGTGGAAATATGCGTTCTGCACGTTCAGCACTACTATCCAGTTACTCGGATCTAGGGCAGAAAAAACTCTGATAAGCGTGAGCCTTCTGAATTTCTCCTTAAGAAAAGGTTGAGAATGCGTAGATCCAGGATAAGATGATGTCCTACGTCCTTCTTTGGCACCAGAAAGTAGCAGGAACAACAACTGCAACCTACTTCTGATACACGCAACCTCTCTATGGCTCTCTTGGGGGCAGACTGACCTGACAGCTGGTTCCCTGTCCCACAAGGTCTCTGGGACCTATGCCTTTTGACACGAAAAGGCTGGGAAGCCTGCTGGCAGTGATAGCTGGAAAGGTACCGGTGAGGTTAGAGACCCCTTCCGTAGCCACGAAAGGCAGCTTGGGGTTGTTGAGGGGCCATAGACCACTGCAAGGACCGTGACCGTACCCTACTGGCTTCAGCACCGATTCCGACTTGTCTCCAAAGACCCATCTAAGAGCCTGTCCATGAGGAAAGCCTGGACATCCCCCTGAAAAACCAGATGCTCTCACCCAGGCATGGCCCAGACCTCCTCCAGGACCATAGGCAGCTCTTGCACAACCGAATCCCCACCTCTGTCTTGTTTGCCACTGAGGGTAGGATTAGGTCCAGGACCTCAACTGCCTTGCACACCACCACTACAAAAGAGGCTCACTCCACACTAGCCACAGTGGAGGGGAAGCCAGGCCAGTGCCGGGTGAGGTGTCCAAGCCATTGGGCTCAGCCAGTTCCTCATACCAGATGTCTTCTTCAACCGGGTCTTTTCCATGATGGTCCATGTACCCCTCCCAAACGTCTCCCTCACCAAGTCCATCTATCAAATAAGGGACTGGCTCTACCGCAGGAATTATGTCTTCAAGTTGTGCCGGATGCTGCTTCAGAGGATGCCCATTCGGCTTTGTGTTGGAGTTAGGAATGACGATGGGGATGGCCCCACTTAGGGGCATCAGTAATGAAGCAGGTGCAGAGGAAGGTCTTGGTCTCATCAGCGGTTCTGCTTAGGGTCCAGCAAGGGACTGGACCCGTGTTGAGGACAAACCAGCCTGCGTAGTCCCAGTTGGGGCCCCTCCCATGGGGCACAAAGGCACTCCAGAAGTCTAAGCCGCCCAAAGATGAGGCACATAGCCTCATAAAACTCTTATTTGGGTGGGAGTCGCTCGAGCAAAATTGGGAAGTGAGGAGCGGACCAAACCTCAGGCCCAACAAACTTGTGGAGACCGAAGTGCTGATGCTACCTCGTCTCGTCTGATGATTTCAACAGACACAAGGAAGTCAAAGACTGCTTGGACTTCTTGTGCTCGTAGAATTCATTTGACTGCCACAATGACTTTGAAAGCAATGAAGAACATCAGGACGGGCTCTGTGAACAGTCCTGGGACATCCGACATGAACGGGACCTCAAGCGTCACAAAGTCGACTCACATTGGGTGGCAAGGAGCTTGAGTGTTCGCTCCCTGAGCTCCTTTGGATGCATGGCGCAGCAGTCCTCACATGCCTTGGGAGTTGTGTCCCAGCTCTACTTACCACAAACAAATCAAGTGAGAGTCTATCACAGATATCTGCCTCGGACAGGACCAATATGGTTTGAAACCAGCTGGTTCCTTGAGTAACATCCTCACACTAGGAGATAAAATCTCAGAAACGTCCACAAAAAGTTGTAAAATACCAGTCAAAAAGTGAATGGGGGTAGCTGAAGCCAGATCAGCACTATATGGCACAAAAAGGAAAGAACTGATGTCAGCGCACCGAGGTGGCGCTTATATAGGTAAAGCACATTGTTTCCGGCACAAACGATGCAGAGCTGAACGAAAGGGTACTGCTTGAAAATCTTCAGGATCCAGTCTGAAGCTTGGGATATTCAAAGGTAAGGAATCTGTGGCTAGAAGGCTCTATCAGATTTCAAACTCAAAGCACCTAGAAAAGTGTCTGAGGAAAGAAAGAAAGGATGGCCAAATAGTGTAAAATGTAGAGCTAGATCTACAGAGAAACAAGAGGTGTGCACCTGCTTCAGGTCCAAATGACTGTACAAATCTGGACTGTATGCCTTGTAGCCCACAACACTGAAGCAAGGTACAACAAATGGCAAGTCAGTCTTATAAAGGCAGACCACCAGTAACCAACTGCTGTTTTGGATAGACCACATGACATCCTACTCCTCCAAGAACCCGAGCAGCTGAGTAACTAGAAAGGTCAAGTACTTCATGGTGTCATGCACCCCACATCAGGACTGGACTGGATGGATTTTGGTGGAAGGTGGAACTCCGCAAGGGCCAGTATTTTGGCTGCATCTTGGGTTTCAGAGTAGACTCTACAAGAGCTTTTCCACAGACGGCTTGCCTCTTGTTGACTGCGTGGTGCTCTCCTTAACAGTCACCTGCCATGTGCACAAGCTGGAAGACATGTCAGGAGAGAGGACTATGTCAGACTGGAAATGCAACAGACCCAGTCAATGAAGAGTTGGTGAAAGTCTCCAAAGCGGCAATTGACTTTGGGATGCAGAAGTAGTGTGTCAGGATAGTGACATTGAGGCACACAAAAGTTTAAACAGCCATAAAAGTAGTTTCTGGTCCCAGAACTGAAAAGAGCCAGGACACAGGAGTGAAATGTTTTGCTGTCAAAGGGTAAATTCATTACTTTGTACGTGGAGGCACGCTAATTGCATACAGTTTATTTGCATACAGATATACAGGGCAGACAGAGCCATTCATAGATCTTGCTGTGGTTCCTATCAATACTTTATTAACCTCCTATTGTTGAAAAGCTGCCTCCTTGCCATCTCAAAGTCAAAGTAATTCATCTGCAACACTGGAGGGAAGACAAGGAAAATGTTCTCAATTAGGTTATGACAAACACAGCTAAATTATATGCTAAGAATAAGGCATAAGTTCTGGTAACAGTCTACCTTGATTTTACTGTGCATTAGAATCCCTATGCAAAATGGAAAATGAACAGAGATGAAGACATTTACCTTAATGCAAAGTGACAGTCACTATGGAAGAGGGTCATGAACAGTGTCCAATGACAATACATGGTTCCTCATTGTGCATTTTGGACTGGCATTAAAAGATTTTAAAGTGAGGTTTATTCCAGGTAATATTGGATTATACCTTTAAGGAACACAACAGCTTAAGCAAAAGGTTGCACTGGAGCAGACGTGTCAAATCTGATGAAAAGGAGGCAGAGGTCAACACACCTTAAGACATCATAGAACTGGAATGTCTGCTAGGATGCAAAGGCCTGTGTTAAAACTTAGACTCAGGAGAATCAAGATGTGTCCATTTTCTACTTCTTAGGAGGCAAAGGTCGGGACATCTTTGTTCAATCTTAAACAAATTCCTCTTAGAAGGAACAGAAGCAAGAAAGGACCTAGTGAATGCATTCAGGCTGTCTTAAGAAGCCAGATCTTCAAGAAGTTGGTTAAAGAATATAATGAAAATGTCACTTACCCAGTGTACATCTGTTCGGGGCATTAGTCGCTGCAGATTCACATGTTTAGCACAGTCCGCTGCCTGGTGTTGGGCTCGGAGTATTACAAGTTGTTTTTCTTCGAAGAAGTCTTTTTTGGTCACGGGACCGAAGGACTCCTCCCTCTTCGGCTCCATTGCGCCTGGGCGTCGACTCCATCTTAGATTGTTTTCCCCGCAGAGGGTGAGGCTGGAGTTGTTTGCTATAAATAGTGCCCATGCAATGGAGTGAATACGTATGTACATAAAAAGTTTATAATAATTATTTACAAATGTACAAATGTTTAAGATTTAAGATTTACTTCTAAACGGCTACAGGCTTCCCGGGGAGGCGGGAGGGCACATGTGAATCTGCAGCGACTAATGCCACGAACAGATGTACACTGGGTAAGTGACATTTTCAGTTCGATGGCATATGTTGCTGCAGATACACATGTTTAGCATAGACTATAAAGCAGTTACCTCCCCTAAAAGCGGTGGTTTAGCCTGTAGGAGTTGAAGTAGTTTGGAATAATGTTCTTAGTACAGCTTGGCCCACTGTAGCTTGTTGTGCATTTAGTACATCTACACAGTAGTGTTTAGTAAATGTATGAGGCGTAGACCAGGTTGCAGCCTTACATATTTCGCTCATAGGAATGTTTCCTAGAAAGGCCATTGTAGCACCTTTCTTTCTGGTTGAGTGTGCCTTTGGTGTAATAGGCAATTCTCTCTTGGCTTTAAGATAGCATGTTTGAATACATCTGACTATCCATCTAGCAATGCCTTGTTTAGAGATTGGATTTCCTATGTGTGGTTTTTGAAAAGCTATGAACAGTTGTTTTGTTTTCCTGATTAGCTTTGTTCTGTCAATGTAGTACATTAGTGCTCCTTTGATGTCTAATGTATGTAGTGCCCTTTCAGCCACGGAATCTGGCTGTGGGAAGAACACTGGTAATTCTACTGTTTGATTTAAATGGAATGGTGAGATTACTTTTGGTAGAAATTTTGGATTTGTTCTTAGAATTATTTTATTTTTGTGTATTTGAATAAATGGTTCTTGTATGGTAAATGCCTGTATTTCACTTACTCTTCTGAGGGATGTGATTGCAATGAGAAATGCGACTTTCCACGTTAGATATTGCATTTCACAGGAATGCATGGGTTCAAAAGGTGGACCCATGAGTCTTGTTAAGACGATGTTAAGGTTCCATGAAGGAACTGGTGGTGTTCTTGGTGGTATAATTTTTTTTAGCCCTTCCATGAATGCTTTAATAACTGGTATTCTAAATAGAGACGATGAATGAGTAGTTTGTAGGTAAGCAGATATTGCTGCGAGGTGTATCTTTATAGATGAAAAAGCGAGGTTTGCTTTTTGCAAATGTAGTAAGTATCCCACTATGTCCTTTGTAGAGGCATGCAATGGTTGGATTTGATTGGTATGGCAGTAGCAAACAAATCTTTTCCACTTAGATGCATAGCAGTGTCTAGTGGAAGCTTTTCTAGCTTGTTTTATGACCTCCATACATTCTTGTGTGAGGTCTAAGTGTCCGAATTCTAGGATTTCAGGAGCCAAATTGCTAGATTCAATGATGCTGGGTTTGGATGCCTGATCTGTTGTTTGTGTTGTGTTAACAGATCCGGTCTGTTGGGTAGTTTGACATGCGGTACTAGTGAAAGGTCTAGTAGAGTTGTATACCAAGGTTGTCTTGCCCATGTGGGTGCTATCAGTATGAGTTTGAGTTGGTTTTGACTCAATTTGTTTACTAGATATGGAAGGAGAGGGAGAGGGGGAAAAGCGTATGCAAATATCCTTGACCAACTCATCCATAGAGCATTGCCTTGTGATTCGTGGTGTGGGTACCTGGATGCGAAGTTTTGGCATTTTGCGTTTTCTTTTGTTGCGAATAAATCTATCTGGGGTGTTCCCCAAATTTGAAAGTAATTCTTCAGAACTTGGGGGTGAATTTACCATTCGTGGACTTGTTGGTGATCTCGCAAAAGGTTGTCTGCTAGTTGGTTTTGGATCCCTGGAATAAATTGTGCTATTAGGCGAATGTGGTTGTGAATCGCCCACTGCCATATTTTTTGTGTTAGGAGACACAATTGTGTTGAGTGTGTTCCTCCTTGTTTGTTTAAATAATACATTGTTGTCATGTTGTCTGTTTTGACAAGAATGTATTTGTGTGTTATTATGGGTTGAAAGGCTTTTAACGCTAGAAATACTGCTAACAGTTCTAGGTAATTTATATGAAATTTTGTTTGGTGTACGTCCCATTGTCCTTGAATGCTGTGGTGATTGAGGTGTGCTCCCCACCCTGTCATGGAAGCATCTGTTGTTATAACGTATTGAGGCACTGGGTCCTGAAATGTCCGCCCTTTGTTTAAATTGTTGCTGTTCCACCATAGAAGCGAGAGGTATGTTTGGCGGTCTACCAACACCAGATCTAGAAGATGACCCTGTGCTTGTGACCATTGCGATGCTAGGCACTGTTGTAAGGGTCGCATGTGTAGTCTTGCGTTTGGGACAATGGCTATGCATGATGACATCATGCCTAGAAGTTTTAGCACAAATTTTGCTTGTATCTTTTGGTTTGGAAACATAGCACTTATTACCTTGTGGAATGCTTGAACTCTTTGTGGACTTGGAGTGGCAATTCCTTTTGATGTGTTGATGGTTGCCCCTAGATATTGTTGTGTCCGACACGGTTCGAGGTGTGACTTTGTATAGTTGATGGAGAAACCCAGTTTGTGAAGGGTTTGTATGACATATGTGGTGTTGTTTGTGCACTTTCTTACTGTGTTGGTCTTGATTAGCCAATCGTCTAGGTAAGGAAACACATGTATTTGTTGTCTCCTGATATGTGCTGCTACTACTGCTAGACATTTTGTGAATACTCTTGGTGCAGTTGTTATTCCGAATGGCAACACCTTGAATTGGTAATGTATTCCTTTGAATACGAACCTTAGGTACTTTCTGTGAGAAGGGTGTATCGGTATATGAAAGTACGCATCTTTTAGGTCTAATGTGGTCATGTAATCTTGCTGTTTGAGCAGTGGAATGATGTCTTGTAGTGTGACCATATGAAAGTGGTCCGATATGATGTAGGTATTTAGTGTCCTGAGATCTAATATTGGTCTTAATGTTTTGTCTTTTTTTGGAATTAGAAAGTACAGGGAGTAAACTCCTGTGTTTTTTTGTTGTACTGGTACTATCTCTATTGCATCCTTTTGCAGTAGTGCTTGAACTTCTAGTCCTAAAAGTTCTAAATGTTGTGGTGACATTTTGCGTGTTTTTGGAGGGATGTTTGGTGGGAATTTGTGGAATTCTATGCAATAGCCATGTTGGATTATTGCTAATACCCAATTGTCTGTTGTAATCTGCTGCCAAGATTGGTAGAATTGGCTTACTCTTCCCCCCACTGGTGTTGAGTGAAGGGGTTGTGGGACTTGAAAGTCACTGTTTAGGTGGAGGTGTTTTTGGAGTCTGGAATCTTCCCCTACTCCTTGGGAATTGACCCCCTCTATATCCCCTGAAACCTCCCCTTTGGAATGAACCCTGATATGGTGTGGTTCTTGTTTGTTGGCTGGTGGTGTCTGTGGGTTGGCCACGAAACCCCCCTCTAAATGGAGTTTTTCTAAAAGAGCCTCTGCTCTGCGGGGAGTAGAGTGCGCCCATGGCTTTGGCCGTGTCTGTGTCCTTTTTAAGTTTTTCAATGGCTGTGTCCACTTCAGGGCCAAAAAGTTGTTTCTCGTTGAAGGGCATATTAAGGACAGCCTGCTGGATTTCAGGTTTGAACCCTGAAGTGCGGAGCCAAGCGGGTCTCCTTATGGTGACAGCAGTGTTGACTGTTCTCGCTGCAGTATCGGCTGCGTCCATTGAAGAGCGGATTTGATTGTTTGAGATCGTTTGTCCCTCTTCAACTATTTGCTGCGCCCTTTTTTGGTATTCCTGGGGAAGATGGTCTATGAGAAGTTGCATCTCATCCCAGTGTGCGCGGTCATATCGGGCTAGCAGCGCTTGAGAATTTGCGATGCGCCACTGGTTGGCTGCCTGTTATGCTACTCTTTTTCCTGCCGCATCAAATTTTCGGCTTTCTTTGTCCGGAGGTGGGGCGTCGCCAGATGTATGGGAATTTGCTCTTTTGCGAGCTGCCCCTACTACTACGGAGTCAGGTGGTAACTGCGAAGTAATAAACACTGGGTCTGTGGGTGGTGGTTTGTATTTCCTATCCACCCTTGGGGTGATGGCTCTTGATTTTACGGGCTCTTCAAAAATTTGTTTTGCGTGCCGTAACATCCCTGGTAGCATTGGGAGACATTGATATTGGCTATGTGTAGTCGAGAGGGTGTTAAATAAAACATCATCCTCTATAGGATCGGAATGCAGTTGGACATTGTGGAATTCTGCTGCCCTAGCCACCAGTTGCGAGTATGAGGTACTGTCCTCCGGCGGTGACGGCTTTGTGGGGTATGAATCGGGATCATTGTCCGGCACTGGGGTGTCATATAGGTTCCAAGCGTCTTGATCCTGATTATCTTGACTTATAGTAGTTTGCGCTGGTGAGTGCATTTGTGGCGGTGTTTGTGCCGGCGATTCCTGTTGTGGTGGAGAGGGCGGAGGCGTGACTTTTTTAACCACTTTGGCTTGTGGTTGTGCGTCATCCTTGAGAAATCCGATCCTTCTTTTTCTCATTATTGGGGGAAGGGTTGATATCTTCCCTGTGTCTTGTTGGATGTACAGTCTCTTTTGTGTGTAGTCTGATTCTACACTTTGGAGCTCTTGTCCAAATCTGTGCATCTGGCCACTTATTCCTTGTTCCTCTGTGTAGGAAGGAGGTGTGGAACTTTTCGGCGCCGAGAGAGAATCTTTTTTCGGCTTCGGTACAGACAGAATTTTTGTGGCTTTCGGCAGTGTGTCTCGGTGCCGATGTTTTTCGGTGCCGGCATCTTGTTTTTGCTTCTCGGAGCCGCTATCTCGGCTCCGAGGTTGCTCCATGGCGGTCCCTCGACCGGAGTCGGGTGTCTTCGCTATGGGCGTGCCCTTTTTCGGCGCCTTCGATGGCTCGCCGGTTTTATGGGTCGAGCCATGGCCTGTTGGCAGTGGCGTCCCCTGGGCTTTTGTTTTTTCGATGGTTTTTGTTTTCGACGTCTTACTCACTGTTTGTTGTTGTTGTTCGACGTCGGAGTCTCCGGATTCTGAGTCCGGAACCGAGAATGTTTCCTCTTCGTCGTCGAAACGTTGTTTTGTCGGCGTGGACGCCATTTGTAGACACCTGGCTCTTCGGTCCCGGAGTGTTTTTCTGGACCGGAAGGCTCGACAGGCCTCACAGGTATCCTCCTTGTGCTCGGGGGACAAGCACAAGTTACAGACCAAGTGCTGATCTGTATAAGGATACTTACTGTGACATTTTGGGCAGAAACGGAACGGGGTCCGTTCCATCGGCTTCGATGTCGCACGCGGTCGGGCCGACCAGGCCCCGATGGGGGATCGAAGCTACCCCAAAGTCTTCCGATGATCGGTGTCGATGTACCTAACTATCCCGATACCGAACGGAACAATACCGACGCTTTCTTCCGAGATTCTGACTAACTTTCCGAACCGAAACACGGAGCGAAAAGGAATACGTCCGAACCCGACAGCGGAAAAAAACAATCTAAGATGGAGTCGACGCCCATGCGCAATGGAGCCGAAGAGGGAGGAGTCCTTCGGTCCCGTGACCAAAAAAAGACTTCTTCGAAGAAAAACAACTTGTAATACTCCGAGCCCAACACCAGGAAGCGGACTGTGCTAAACATGTGTATCTGCAGCAACATATGCCATCAAACATATAATTACCACTTTAGTTAGTTTTACACTTCTGCAGGCGACATCAGAGAAGGAAGGTAGAAACAGAGTCAGGCACAGGTAGCTAGAAAGGTGCTCTAGAACCAGTATCAATCATGCCAATACACAAGTGGTCCCTGCCAAACTGGATGGAGGAGGCTGAAGAGCCTGGTCAAAGAAATGCAGACTGCCATCCAAGCATGGAGAAGAATCTAAATGTTCAGGAGAAAGTGAAGTAAATGGGTTATGCCGTCACTCACTAGGGTACAAAACAGTTCATTTTGTACTTAAAGACAAAAAGGTTCAAAATCAATCTAAAATCATAAACCTTTTGGGCTTGTCACAAGATGTACCAGTCTCCAATACCTTGTAATTTCACATGAAACTGCCGGTGTGTAATGAGTACTAGACTCTGAAATTACTGCTACCAAAACCAGGATCTCCCAAAGCAAGTTCTAGGATGCTTAGTGTCCACCTCTCCCTAGCTCATTACATACATTGTTTCCAGTCCTTTACTTTTGCATGATGGACTACTGCATTTTGGGAGTTGTAATCGTATTTTGAATCCACTGAACTAATCAGACCAGCACCTGAAACCAGTAATCTACAGATGAAAATGTTAGGACTGGGGAAGTGTCTGTTGGTGATGCGTAGTTAGGCGGTCATCTTTTATGAAAATCTCTAAGGATTTCCATTTGGAGACCTTGCTCTCCACCTCTGAGGTGCACTTTAAAGACAACTAGAGCTTGATGGATTTTTTACAAGATTGTTGGTGGAGCACATGCAGTCCTAGGCAACCCTTGTACCAAGCTCAACTTCTATATTGAAAGCTTTTACAAAGGATCACCAACTTCTTCAGACGATTTGGCTTTTAGAACCTGATCTAGACCGGGATGCCATGACTCAGTTATGTGCAGTGTCATGGCATGGGGAGCCCTTTGCTTTAACTGAGAAAGATAAATATAAGCATGTATGTCCAGAAGAACTCTCATCTTAAACAAGTACTGAGAACTCTGGACAGGCCACACTGCACTCCCATACCTATAACTTTATTTTCTCCTATAAAGTCAAAGATGCTCCTGGAGCCTTCACTCTGACCAGAAACCTCCGATAAGCCCAGCAAAGAAGTTGCAGGAACTCCACAGATGCAGATCCCCTAAGCAGGAAACTCATGCTTTAAGAGAGTGCGCCACTAAGAATGTTGTTATATCCAAAGTACTCTCCAACCCCCCTTGTGAACTGAATGAACGACAGAGGTAAACGAAATTATTTAGGTAACTAGCAATGAAAACATATAAACATGACCCTTTTAGAAAGGGAAAGCTAAAACACTACTGCACTACTCAAAAAGATAGAATCGAAAGAGAAGCCAGTTCCTATGTCCTGCCAAATAGGTATAACAGGACATGAGTGTGTTGGAAATGCACGGATAGAGGCAGAGGTCATGAGCACAGAAGAATACTCAAGAATGGAGGACGTTAAAACCGTTCAAGTGACCACATTCTTTTAGGGAACGTTTAACGGTCCTGCCTGGAACCATGCAACTGACCAACTCAAAGGTTGTGGAAAACAAAAGCAAAACATAGCCAAATTAAATAATTAAACTATACTCGTTATTTCCACAGTATGGGATTATGTACTATTGTGAAACTTAAAATAGCCATACACTTCATTCTTTACCATCGTGTGCTGTATTTATTTTTACTGTAAACATTAGTATAAAAAAATATCTTACCAGATAAACATGTCATCAGGCCTAATGCAAGCATAGCACCTGCCAAAACGGTCAAACGATTATAACGCATTGCCATGATAGCAGCAATAAAGAAAGTCTTATCTCCAAGTTCCGAAACAATGATGACGGATATAGCAGCCACAAATGCATGGATAAACCCCAGGTTATCTGCGTTCGGAGTGTCTTCAACTTCATGATGCACTGGAGGATGCAGGGTGGGCACTTTCTAAGGAAAAAAAGGTTCACACATTTTAGTCCACGGAGAAGAGAGAAAACGTATGAAGCACAATTATTATACAGCACATCGAGAGGTAGAGGACGGTTTTAATGTTCACTCAGTTCGTACACTGAAAAACTTTTGTGTACCTACCTGCCTTCAGTGAAGCAGTGTAGCATTTGTATGGCGCTTTACTACTTCTAGCAAGTAGAGCTGGCAACTACTCGGTTTGTCGAGCATGGCTGGGAAAATACTTATTTCAAGTGTGATCTATGGGGAAATTATTATAGTGCTGCGGGCGAACCTCGTAGATGTGCTTCAAGTATGCTGCAACAAACCTATTGCTGCGTTTACACATGTCGTGAGGAAGGAAAGTGTCGGACATAGAGCAGACAGACCACATGATGCTACCGTGTCACATTATATCAGCTCTTTCCGGTCTCCCGGTGGAAGACATGAGCCGCAAATCCATGCAGAGAGCGTTTTTCCAGCTACTGTGTAGATGGGAGGCTGTGCAAAGCTCATGTCCATCCCGGGTTTTACAACCTCATCAAGACATCAGGACCCCTTCTCCCCCCCCCGATGAGAGGTTTATCAAAGGAGGCAGGTCTGACACTCACATTTCCAAACATATACCGCACTTTGACTTTGTAAGAACCTACCCTATTGTGTTCGGGGGTAAGGGTGGGATTGTAGCAGAGTCTAAGGGATGACATGTCTCAATGCAATCAACCAACACCATTCTTACATGGACCGGAGGAGTCCACACTGGGGCAGGCATGCTAGACCCAGGAAGTTAATAAATCCAGTCTTACATAATTTTATGGGGTCATCTCACCTTGTGCTATTTGCCATTGGTGCCCAAAGCCTAAAGCACTGACTGACCATGTTCCTCGTATAGCGCCACACAGTACTTTCCTCCTGGCCAATTGTTGATCACTGGCCGCCCATAATCTTGATATTAACCTTCTTTTGAATGAATTGAAACCTACTGTTCTCTTTCTCATGGAGACCTAGCTTCATGAGGGATCTACACCCGATGTAGCTCTAGCTTTGCCTAAAGGCTACTTGATAATTAGGTTAGATAGAGCCAATGCAAAGTGGTGAGGGGATTGGAGGGGGGCTGGGGAGGAGGTTTAATTGCCATCATTTTTAGAGAATCAGTTAAGGGTATTTCCCGTCTTCTTCAACTGCCTGACAGTGGGTGTATGGCTTTCTCTATCTCATTACATTCTCAATGTAGTTTTTCAGGGGCCCTAGTATATCGCCCCCCAGGCCCAGTGCAACATTTCTTACAATTATTCCCTGAGCAGGTCTTTAAACTATTTTGGAGTAAGCCCAACTTTACTATTCTTGGGGATTTCCATAGTCACGCAGAGAATCGAGATAATGCAGCTGCTAAAAGTTTTGTCCAATATGGCCGCCCTGGACCTAACACAATTGGTCAGAGGCCTGACACATAATAAAGGTAATTCTATTGACCTAGCTTTTAGTAATGTAGTTGATCTAACCTCCTTGCCCCCCACTCCTCTGGCCTGGTCTGATCATTTCTTAAATCACTCTTAACCTGCCCACCCCGGCAGCAGGTAGGACCTCCCAAATTATAACTCAGCCCCATAGGCGTTGGCATAAGCTAAATGCTAGAGAGTGGATCAGTACTATAGAGAGTTCGAAACCTACCTTGATGGTGAATAAGGTTTGTTCCCTAGAGCTATGCAACGACTGGATCACCAAAAGCCTAGATACTGTCCACCCCTATACATCAAAGTTGGGAGGACATCTGAAAAAGGTGTTCCTTGGTTCTCCACCCACCTACATCTATTAAAGAGGGGTGCAGACGTCTGGAAAGAAGGAGAAAAAACTATGATACCTCGCTGAAAGAAGAATATAGGAAGGCCATTGGACTGTTTCATACGGAAATGAAATCAGCACAAAGCACCTACTATGCTACCAGAATAGAACAGAGCTCCAACTCTCCTAAAGGGATTTTTCATTTATTAAGAGAAACTGCCCACTCTCATACTCCTACTGAGTTTGTGGAAGCCTCTCAAACACAGTAACAATCTGGGTTCATTCTTTCATCAAAAAATAGTAGACATCTATTTGGGCTTCCCGATGGGCACTCACTGTTCCCAAGCTCTCAGAGAGGAGTGTTTAAACTGCACAGCGGTGCTTTCACAACTTCTGCCTCTCTCGCCGGATCTGGTTTAGACATTATTGGACACTTAAATCTGGTTCCCCCCTGGACACCAACCCCCCCCAACACACACACACAATTCTAGCGCTAGGGTCATCTGTCATAGCTCCAATTCTGACCGACATGTTGTATCTGTCACTGTCCAGCAGTATCATCCCTCAGTGGAAACACGCTATAGTAAAACCTCTGCTCAAGAAACCCAATCTAGATGCGTCAGTGGTCAATAATTGCAGGCCCATCTCCTTGCTGCTAGCCCTCTCTAAGATACTGGAAAAACATGTGAACACTCATCTCTCCAATTTTCTTGGAGACAATAATATTCTTCATCCTTACCAGATGGGCTTCAGACCTCTAAACAGCATGGAATCGGCTCTGATTGGAGTCACGGAAGAGGTCAGGAAGCGCCTTGATCAGGGATTGGCGTCAGTTATTCTTCTTCTGGATCTCAGAGCTGCATTTAACACTGTGGATCACAACATTCTACTTCGAAGAATGAGGGAGATTGGAGTTACAGGCAATGCACTAAGCTGGTTCTCCTCTTTTCTAGAGGCAAGGTAATTTCAGGTGCTAGATCGATCTTTTTTCTCCAACTGCTTTAATAGCAGCTGGAGAGTGTCACATGGCTCTTCACTTAGCCCCACTATATTTAACATCTACATGTCGCCACTGGCAAAGATAGTGGAGCCATATGGTGTCTCTCTAGTTTCATATCCTGATGACACCCAGCTGGTGGTCTCATTTTTGACTGACCAGAACTCGTCTGTGTCGGCACTCGCTCCCTGCCTACGAGCAGCGTCCAAACGGATGTCTGAATGTAAACTTAAGCTAAATGGAGATAAGACAGAGGTCATGATCTTAGGTCATCGTTCCCGGCTGAATCTCATTTCCCCTGTGCTTCGCTCGTTAGGGGATGTGCCCCCTCCCAAGGGATACATCAAGAGTTTAGGAATACGGCTTGACCCATAGTGGACCATGGATCATCAGGCTAAGAAAATTTCCTCCATCTGCTTTGGTACATACAGACTCCTAAGAAAGGTGTTTAAATACTTCCACTTATTGCAAAGAGACTCATCATCCAGGCACTCTTTACCTCCCGCTTAGATTATGGTAATGCCTTGTACCTCGGTGCGCCGAAATGTGTGAAAAAGAAACTACGAGTGGTGCAGAACCCTGCTGCCCGCCTTCTCTTTGAAATACCCACGCATGAATCGGCCAAATCGTCTCTCTCTTCTCTGCATTGGCTCCCAGTGAAACAACGAATAAAGTTTAAAATGTTGTGTTGTATCCACAGAGCACTTTATAACAAAGGTCTTTGCGAACTCTTGCCTCTTTCCATAAGCCTGCTAGACATCTCAGGTCCTCTTCAGCAGCTCTAACCTCAATCCCTTTAACAAAAAAGTCTAAATGGGGCGGAAGCTCTGTGGCTTATCTTGGTGCCAAGTTGTGGAATTCTTTGCCCCATGGCTTACGACAAACAAGCCATAAACTTTTCGTCGTCTACTTAAAACTCTGTTGTTTTAATTCCCGTCCCTCAGTCTGTGTCCTGAAGACTTCTGTTTAGCGCTGGGAGGCCTTTGGGTAGCCATGCACTTTATAAGTCCCCATAACAGAACACAGGGAGCCGGAGATGCTTCACCATCGCCACACCCAGCAGCCGCATCAGTGCCCCCAGGGCCCCCTACAGGAAATGGAATTAAATCACTGACGAGCAACTCATGATGACACTGACCAGACCACCACCACCACCTCCTCCTCCTCCCGACGACGCCAACACCGCAGCACGCAACCTCAACTCCTGGATCACTGAATGCGCAGACACCCTAGCCACTCTACGTTCAACATCGGCCAAGCGCATCCCAAAGAAAGCCAGCTGGGTTCACCACTGAACTCCAAGAACTCAAGCGCACCAGTAGGCACTTAGAGAAGAAATGGAGAATCAGTTGAACCAGCAAAGACCTCCCCTCCTTCAGAGCCACCACCAACGCGAAAAGGAAAAAAAAAAAAAAACACACCGGAAACGCATAAACTCCTCCACTCACAACATGAAAGATCTTTTCATTGTTATCAACAAATTCACCAATCCCCTCTTCGAGGCCACCAGCATCCCCCGTCACAAGACCTCTGAGACAGAGTCAGCACCTTCTTCCACTGCAAGATCAAGGACATTTACAACAGCTTCCTCCCGGACAACCAGCCCAGCATCAGAACCTACGACCAACCCACCCCCTCAGAACCCACCCAAATCACCCACAGCTGGTCCACTCTCAACACCGAGGAGACAGAAAGCATCATATACAGCACTCACTTTGGAGTTTCCACAGACCCCTGCAACATCAACATCCGATGCTAAAACAACAGATGATGGACAGAATGCAGAGCAAATCAAACATTCACCCCCAGTCACAAATCTGGGTTTAATCCATCATTTTTTTTGCTTGCCATGCCATTTCAGTTTGGACCGAGCCATATGCAAATCAGTCTTGACCCTGTTCCCCATGGGAACAGTTCAGCCCGAACTGCCAGGTCAGGTCTTCCCTCGCTGATGAAGGGTGATACCCTGAAATAGGTCCCAGGATGCTTGTTTCCGGTCCAGGGAGGACCTGGCATGGCAGTTCGGGCTAGACTGTTTCCATGTGGAACAGGGTCAAGACTGATTTGCATATGGCTGGGTCCAAACTGGGGTGGCATGGTGGCCAAAAGAACGATGGATTAAACCCAGATCTGTAACTGGGGATGAGTGTTTGAAAAGTTTCAACACTCCGTCCATCATTCTTTTGTGTTGCTAAAACATCTACATCAGAGCCAGCACATCCGCACACTCCTAGACTGTGGCCACACTGCAGCACTCTTACTACTCGACCTCTCAGCAGCCTTCGACACAGTCTCCCACAGCACCTTATGCACCAGACTCCACGACGCAGGAATCCGCGGAAAAGCCCTGCAATTGATCCACTCCATCTCTGGAAGAACACAGAGGGTCAGGCTCCCACCCTACAAATCCAAACCTACAGAAGTAAGCTGCGTAGTTCCTCAGGGATCCTCCCTGAGCCCAACACTCTTCAACATATACATGTCCCCACTTGCAGCCATCGTCAGAGTCCATGGTATGAACATAGTGTCTTAAACCGATGACACACAACTCATCATATCCCTCACTGAAGACCCGGACGTGGTCAACAGGACCCTCCACACAGGAATGGAAGCCGTCACTGACTGGATGAGAGAGAGCTGTCTCAAGCTCAACTCAGATAAGACCGAGCTCATCATCTTTGGAAACTCCACCTCAGCCTGGGATAACTCCCGGTGGCCCACACCTCCCAGCGCCCGCCTTCTCAGACTGACCTCGCCCACAACCTAGGAACCATTCTTGAGTCTTCCCTATCAATGACCCGACACCTAAACACAGTCAACTCCTTCTGCTGGCACACCTTCCGCCAACTTCGAAAGATTTTTTAAATGGATCCCAGTAGACTGCTGCAGTACAGTCACCCAGGCCTTAGTCACAAGCAAACTTGACTACGGAAACGCACTCTACGCCGGCACCACAACAAAAAACATCAGAAAGCTGCAACTCATCCAAAATGTCGCCGCCAGACTCGTCCTAAACCTCCCCCGCCAGGAACATATCTCCAAGCAACTGAGGAACCTCCACTGGCTCCCGGTGGAGAAACGAACCATCTGCAAGCTACTCACCCACACCTACAAAGCCATTCACAACATCTGAGAAGCCTACCTAAATCACTGCATCTCCTTCCACAACCCTGCCAGATCCTTCTGCTGCGCCCAGCAGGCACTGGCTACCATCCCACGCATATGGAAATCCACTACAGAAGACAGGTCCTTCAGGTACCTTGCAGCGAAGAACTGGAAGAACCTACCCATGGACCTCAGACAAAGCCCATCACTCACCATCTTCAGGAAGAACCTTAAGACATCTTCGGATGAGGCTCTGTCCGTTCCCCCCGCCCTCAACACCTTGAAACCCTCACAGGTGAGTAGGTGCGGTCCCAGCCATAATCTTTACGGTGTATGCCGTGGAGGCTGCAAAATTGTATTTTGGTTGCCAGCTTATTTTATTTTTAGATTTTTGCTGCGAGTTGCTTCGCTTAGGGGAAGGGGAGAGTGGGGTGTTTAGATGTAAGCTTTATGTTAGGCACAGACACATCCTCAATGTAGTCAGTGCCCACTGGCTAGAGGAGAAACACCCTATCCTGAACGCTCACTTATGCCTTGAGTCACTGCTGACAGGTTAATGAGTGGTCTTGAGCCACAACATACTTCCTGTCTGACCTGCTCCCGGCCCAGGGCAGCCAGCAATTTTAGACTAGTGTTTGGTGTCTAAGGGGACATATGTATTGTAAAGGGGAGCTCCTGGCTGCAATCATAACTCCTGGATCTGGTGCACGCAAGGTGGAACTCTTAGTTGTGCAGGTCCATGCCTTAAATCTGTTGTGGCCTAAGTAATGTGAACTTCAAAGTTGTGTTTTGGTTTTCTTGCTGTGATTTTTATTTTTCCTTCACATTTAGTGTGTTCCTTCCTTTCTGCCGTTTGACATCTATCTAACGCATCGCTTATATTGTGGGGTGACCTGGCTCCATCTTGAAGGTGGGCCTGAAGTTAGTGAAGCTTGAGTTTCCTGTAGTCAGTGCTGATTGGTTGATGATGTAACCCCAAATGCTGCCTTATTTGTCAAGGGAATTGCTGGAAAAATATATTTATATCTCTTTCTCTCTCCTGTTTTCTGTGGTTTCCTTCCTGAGTCTTTTGATCCCACACAATTAGAACAAATTGCCTCATGTACGGTTTCCAAAGATCTCTGCAAGTGCGTGGTTTATTGATTTTTTTTTTTTCCCCAGTCTTTGCATGTCCACTCACTCGTCAGGGGTCCCCGTAGAACAAAACATAAAATGATGCATGCTTAAATTAGATCATCACTTCTAACTTTGTGGCTGGAATTTATTTTTGTAAAAATAACCAGACACTCTTGTGATATCACTTCTTTGCTAAGAGTATTTCCTTTGAAACAGAGTACTATCACCATGCATCAATATGCAATGCCACAAAAAGCAACTGTATTCACAGTCTAGTATAAGTCTTGAGAGGACAGCACGACGACACACACAACCCACACAGCTTTGTCTATGGAAGACAACCGTCTATTGGAACCAAGAATGGTTATTCAGCAGCAAATACAGAGTGCATTCTGCAACTGAGTTTTATTTTCCAAGTTTAAGTTCTATTCTATTGTTGAAAAGAACCCATGGTCTATAAGAGGGCACCCAGAAGAGAACTTAACCCCACTCCTCTAACCTAAAAGCCACACAAGAAGCAGGACTACAGTACCTGCTGGGGAAACAAGTGAAGCAACTACTTAAAGCAAAAGATGCAGAAGACTCTGAAGATGCACTTTCAATCCCGAATTCTTGCTAAGTCTCTCGAACAATGAGCTTAATAATAAGGTAAAAGTTAATCATAGGAAGTATAGATGTGGGCGGCAGAACCTTATGACTTGATTCAAAGCCAAGACTTGTATCCCAGAATGACTGTACAAGCTTCTTGCTAAAATTGATACAATTAAAAACGACATGGTTCGTATTCTGGTATAATGTTATAGTCTAGCACAGCAATTCTCAACTGGTGGGTTGGAAGACGATTTTAAGTGGGTTGTGAAAGTCCTGGTACATGTGCAAGTAATATTTGAAATGAATAGCCTTGTTTGTAAGCCAGTGCAAGGGTGCTGACCAATGTCCATAAGTCCAGTTTTAACCCCCTGGGTGCTGCGGGCGAGCTGGTCTCATCCTGGCACACGGTTCCTGGGTGTCTGGGACGAGACCAGCTCGTCCTGCACCCGGCCCACACGGGGAGCGCTAGCGCTCCCCACGGGGGCCTCCCTCCCCCACCCCCCCAGTTGGAGATGGAACGGGAATCGCTTCCACTTCCACCCCCAACCCCTCCCCACCCCCCACCTTCAGTGACGCCTGATGACCTCATCAGAGGTCACCTCGGATCGCGCTGGAAGATCTCAGAAGAGAAATGCAAAAGCATTTCTCTTCCAACCGGGAGGTGGGGTGGGAGAGACATGAAAGGAAAGACCTTTCCTTTCATGTATTGCCAAGCATTTCTGCTGCCCGATCGCGATGCGATTGGGCAGCAGAAATTCCCACTAGACACCAGGGATTTTTTGCCCATGTATTTCTATAAAGGGAGTAGCCCCTTGGGCAAGGGTCCCTCCCTAGGGGGGCATATTATTTTTAGGCCATTTCTGACCCCACCCCTGGGGAAGGAACCACTAGACCCCAATAATATATTTTTTTTTGTCTATTTTGTTTTTTTTTAAATGTGTTGGGAGCAACCCCTTAGGCAAGGCTCGCTCCCGGGGGCCAAATTATTTTAAGCCATTTCTGCCCCTGAAGTATGGTTTGGGAGTGGGGGGGGGGGGGGGGGGGCAGAAACCACTAGACACCAGGGATTTTTTTTTGTAAATCAATTCTTACGCATAAGGGGAGTGGCCCCTTGGGAAAGGGCTGCTCCCCAGGGGGCCAAATTATTTTAGGCCATTTCTGCACCCCCCCCCCTCCCGGAAGCAGATCGGGCTAATATAATTAGGCCAATCTGCCCCCCGGGGGGGGGGGGGGGGGGGCAAAAAACTCCTAGCCATAAGGGATATTTTTTTTTTGTTTATTTTTTTTTATGTGGGGAACAACCCCTTAGGCAAGGGTCGCTCTCTGGGGGGCCAAAATATTTTTAGGCCATTTCTGCCCACCCCCAGGGGGCAGATCAGACTAATATAATTAGCCTGATCCTGCACCAGTGGGGGGCAGAAAACACCTAGACACCAGGGATATATTTTTTTTTATAATTTACTTATGTTTTATGTATGGGGAGCGAACCCTTAGGCAAGGGTCGTTCCCGTGGGGGGCAAATTGTATTTAGGCCGATCTACCCACATGGGGGGCAGAAATGGTCTATTTTTGTTAGGCCAGTCTACCACCATGGGGGGCAGAAACCACTAGACACCAAGGATTGGTGTGTGTGTTTTGTTTGGGGGGGGGCAGTCCCTTGGGCAAGGGTCGCTCCCCATAGGGGCACATTACTGTTGGCCATATCTGCCCCCTTTGGGGGCAGTTCGGCCTATTTTTGGAAGTACCAGCTGCCCCCAAGGGGGCCAGAAAGCCCACCAGAGACCAGGTAAGACTATTTTTCAAAATAGGAGGGAGGGTGTATGGTCATACCTCCACCACAAATAAATGGGGCCAAAGTTGTTCTGCCCACCATTGGGCAGATTGGCCAATTAACCCAGATCCACATCCGGTGGTTGGAGTGGGGGAGGGTGCAGAAAGTCTATTAGATGCCAGGGAATTTAAAAATAAAATAAAAATAAATGGGGTGGTGGCTACCAACCAGTATGGGCCTGGTTATGCCAACTGAAGGGGGTAACAGTCTTTCAGCTCTCCCCGCACACTATAACATCTTATCCCACGGCAAGCAAGAGGACATTTGATTATTTTGGGTTTTGGTTTTACATTTGGGCCATGAGAGCTTGGTAAGTCTTAAAATCGTCCCACTAGCAATGGTGAGGGCTGCACTTTTTTAAACTTTGGGACGCTGCCATGTAGAAAAATCCACAAGACCTAGACACATCTGAAAACTAAACATCTGGTTGATTCCAGGGTGGCGTGCTTCACATGCACCTGCACTATTTTCTTACCCACAATGCCCTGCAAACCTCCAACTTTACTGGAAATCACACATTTTCCCCACATTTTTGTGATGGAACCTTCCGGAATCTGAAGGAATCCACAAAATTCCTACCACCCAACATTGTCTCATCTATACCGATAACAATTGTGCTGCTCTTGCCAGCCTACATTTTTTTCCCCCCAAACTGCCCTTTTGGACCCGCTTTGGTTCCCCGTCAATTTCAACATGTTTTTGGCTCTTCCCTGTCACAGGCACTTGGCCCACCTACACAAGTGAGGTATCATTTTTAAGGGAAACTGAGGGGAAAGCTGGGTGGTAGGAAATTTGTCCTGGTGCAGTGATCCCACACAAAAATGTTTTTTTTTTTTTTTTTTTTTAGCTACATTTGAGGTTTTCTGAGGATTCTGGGTAAGAAAACATTGGGGGATCCACGCAAGTCACACCTCCCTGGACTCCCTCGGTGTCTAGTTTTCAGAAATTTCTGGGTTTGGTAGGTTTCCCTAGATGGCTGCCCATCTGGGGAAACCTGCCACCCCCTCACCCCTGCAGAAACAGGTAGTTTTGTATTTGATAACTTTGATGTGTCCAGATAGTGTTTTGGGGCATTTCCTGTTGCAAGCACTAGGCCTACCCACACAAGTGAGGTACTATTTTTTTTTTATCGGGATACTTGGGGGAATGCTGGGTGAAAGGAAATTTGTGGCTTCTCTCAGATTCCAGAACATTCTGTCACAGAAATGAGGAAAAAGTGGGGGGTTTTGGGCCATATTTTGAGGTTGGCAACGGATTCTGGGTAACAGAACCTGGTGAGAGCCCCCACAAGTCACCCCATCTTGGATTCCCCTAGGTGTCTAGTTTTCAAAAATGCGCAGGTTTGGTAGGTGCCCGTAGGTGCTGGCTGAGCTAGAGGCCAAAATCTAAAGCTAGGCACTTTGCAAAAAACACGTCAGATTTCAATGTAAAAATGTGATGTGTCCATGTGCATTAGGCCTACCCACGCAAGTGAGGTACCATTTTTATCAGGAGACTTGGGGGAACACAGAATAGCAAAACAAGTGTTATTGCCCCTTGTCTTTACACTTTTTCCTTTCAAATGTAAGACAGTGTGTAAAAAAGACATCTATTTGAGAAATGCCCTGTAATTCACATGC
This sequence comes from Pleurodeles waltl, assembly GCF_031143425.1. Taxonomy (NCBI): domain Eukaryota; kingdom Metazoa; phylum Chordata; class Amphibia; order Caudata; family Salamandridae; genus Pleurodeles; species Pleurodeles waltl. The sequence goes on from NC_090437.1 coordinate 966,741,595, forward strand.
TAGTATGGGCACTCTGGAATTCAGAGATGTGCAAATAACCACTGCTTCTCAATACCTTATCTTGTGCCCATTTTGGAAATACAAAGGTTTTCTTGATACCCATTTTTCACAATTTATATTTCAGCAAATGAATTGCTGTATACCAGTATAAAATGAAAACCCATTGAAAGGTGCAGCTCATTTATTGGCTCTGGGTACCTAGAGTTCTTGATGAACCTACAACCCATATATATTCCCGCAACCAGAAGAGTCCAGCAGACGTAACGATATTGATTTAAAAAAATCTGACATCGCAGGAAAAAGGTACAGAGTAAAACGTGGAGAAAAATGGCTGGTTTTTTTTCAACTCAATTTCCATATTTTTTCATTTCAGCTGTTATTTTCAGTAGGAAATCCTTGTAGGGTCTACACAAATTACCCCCTGCTGAATTCAGAATTTTGCCTACTTTTCAGAAATGTTTAGCTTTCCGGGACCCAGCATTGGTTTTACACCTATTTCTGTCACTAACTGGAAGGAGGCTGAAAGCACAAAAAATAGTAACAATGGGGTATGTCCCAGTAAAATGCCAAAATTGGGATTGCGGATTCAAGTCTGCCTGTTCCTGAAAGCTGGGAAGATGGTGATTTTAGCACTGCAAACCCTTTGTTGATGCCATTTTCAGAGGAAAAACAGAAGCCTTCTTTTGCAATCCTTTTTTCCTTTTGTTTTCTGAAAAAAACAAACTTTCCATTGTATTTTGGCTCATTCCTTGGTCTCCCTCAGGGGAACCCACAAACTCTGGGTACCTCTAGAATCCCTAGCATGTTGGGAAAAAAAAGGATGCAAATTTGGCGTGGGTAGCTTATGTGGACAAAAAGTTATGAGGGCCTAAGCGCGAACTGCCCCAAATACCAAAAAAAGGCCTGGCACCTGAGGGGGGAAAAGGCCTGGCAGCAAAGGGGTTAAAACAAGCCCTTGCAACTATTTCCATGTAAGGCTCCATCCAGGTGAGCCTTTGAGTATTTGTTGCTACTGCTTTTGGACTTCACAAAGCCATTTCAACACAAAATACGGCCATTATATGTGAAGATACACAACCACCAGAGCACTTGTTTCTGACTCAAAATTTAATAAATTCAGAAACGACCAGGGATGCCGAATTTGGATTCTGAGAACCAGGTTTGAGTCCCTGCACAGGCTCAAAATAGTTTGATTCTGGACAAATCACTTAATCTCCAAAGCTTATGATAAATTTAATTTGACCTTGTTTGATGTAATCAGGTGCTCATGTGAAGTGCTCGTATGTCCGTGCTATTAAAATTATGCATAATAATCTATTAATCTAATTATGTATATAAAATTCACTGAAAAAACAAAAAGGTTAAGTAATGCTAGTTAGGTGAAATGTTCAGTAATAACAATGTTTTAAACTCTAAAAACCACTGAAAGTCACCAGTTATAGTCAGGCCTCGAAAAATTATAAATATGTTACTAGACCTGCAGGTTGAGTGACTACAATAATCTAATCAACCTAAATGTAATGTACTTGACCCATAAATGGGTCTCACATTATGTGATCCTAGGCAAATATTTTATTTTACAGCAACTTTTTTATTCATTCTCATATGAGTGCACTTTCAAATATGCGAGTTCAGCATTTCTGCTGCACAAAAACCCCCACACTTTTGATTAAATAGACTAAACATTTGCTCCCCGTATAATGGAGGGCCTATTACGAAGTCTGTTTGCGTCGCTTTTGCACCACACAATGTGGTGCAAGAGGGATGCAAACCTTAAGATAGATTTTTGAAGCAACACAAATCCACTTTGCCTGGTTCTGAATGGTTCTAAAAATCTGAAGTAAGGCAATGCAGCACAAATCACTGCGTTACTTTACTCTGCCCTGGGAATGTGTTTTATGGCCACTGCATCTGTGTTCCCATGCATCTCTCATGGATTTGATGTAGCCCCAGATTTCTAAGACCTTGTAAACTTGGGGATGCACCAAAATCTTACACCTTCCCAGGGGAAGCATTTCAAGAAGAATTCTCTCTATTTTCCCTTGTTTCTTCCTCTTTCTATGCATGCTGCATTCTGCAGCACACAAAGAGAAATAGGACTTTCCGAATTGTTTTTGTGCAGAAAACTGTCCCTTCCTGCATAAAAACAATTCTGCGTGCAACACAGGCACCCTTGCAACAGCCTAGTGCTAAGCAGCCCATTGTGCGCCAGCACATGGGAAAGAACAGGAATGTGCCGTAGTGCCTTAAATATGGTGCATTCCTGCCCTTTCACTATCACGCAGTGCAGCAAGGTGAAGTGTTGCACTGCACTGCGTGACGTCCTCATAAACGATGCCCTAAAAATCTAGCCCACATATAGGTTACATATGATCCTGGACTTGCCTCTTAGTTTACTAACTGCATTGCCATCAGGGCAGGTAGCGTTTCTCAGTTTATGTTTAAACACTCACTTTTAATAAACATATTACTAAGGCATGATGTGGTAGTGCACTGTCATTTACAGACAGTACATTTTCAAGAAATGGCCAAAACTCCTCCTACTAACTTGCAGCTTTACTGATAAAACTGAATAGTGTTTTAGCTATTTAAATGTGTGTTAGGAAAAATGTGACACCATAAAGCCTTTCATTTAACGCTCTTTGTACAGCAAGGCAGACAGTTCACTTAACAAAATCCTGCAATTCTGCAGTCAGAGAAGGAAAAGTGATTGTAAGAAGACTAACTGATGTTTGACCTTTGTCTCTGAACACAGAGCAAATGTGTCAAGATAAAAACAAGATTTAAAGGTGTCTTTATTGCTCCTTTGCTTTCTGACTTAACAGAACACCTGCTCTTTGTCAACTTGTGAGAATGGGTGAGTAGTTTCTAAAAATAGCTTGACCTGATAAAATATGACTTGCCATAGCAAGCGGGCGAGTAGATTTTGAGGCCTAATAGTTATAGGTAACCCAAGTAACTATAACTCGTGCCCTAAGGTAACTACAACTGTGCACAGTTTTCCTATCAACACCTACACTGCAAATGCTGCAGCGATATTAATGATGTCACAGAAGATGACATGAGTGATTAAATATGTGGGGTGATTAGCAGTGCATGGCACTAGCATGATTTATAGTTACCTGACAAAATGAGCAGGTGTGTTCCGGTGGAGATGACAACTCTGTTTCAGGCAAATTACACAGACCACGAGCAATATATAAATCAGTGTAATGAGAGGGTAGTAAATATACACCCACTTGTCGACATCCTTGTCATGCTGGATATTTTGAAGGTCTTGAATAGTATCCGAGTCAGATTGAAAAAGGCTTCCAGCGATGGGTAGCACTGATGTTGAGGGAGAGACTGGATGGAAGTGAAATCCAGGATGCAACTTGATTACCTTGTAGTGGGACAGTAGCCTGACACGGGCTGACATTTGCTTAGGACGGGAAACAGACTTCTGGGTCAGATCTGTTGTAGGCACCACTGCAGTACATGCCAGCACCAGAGTGTGTGGGAACAATGAGGCCTTTGGGGCCTACTCCTGCTCCACTTGGAGCTAGGTTGAGACCCAACAGGATAATTGCAGTTAGGGCTGGCCCCACTGAGGAAGTCAGACTGGGGGCTGAATGTGCTTGAGAGGGAACCAGAATCCTCAGCAAAAAGTTGCAGTATGACCTTTCTAAAGGCCTTTATCAGCTGTGTGGTCAACAACAGACCAGGAATTCAGGGAGGCTGGGAGGAAATGGTCTTTCCAGTGCTACCTGTGCAACTTCTCCAACAAGCCAAAGGGATGGGACAGAGAATTGTCCCACTTGGAATTGTGTTTATGGTGACACTTGTCTGTCGACCTTGACTTACCAGAGGACGGCAAACTGCTTGGTGTGCAACCTGCACCGGTTTTTGTGCTCAGCGATGTACACTTCTGCCTACAACTCCCTGATTCTTCTTGGTGCATCAGGGAGCACTAGTCGCTGGACTCAAGGTTCTACTACATCACATCGTGCAGATCCGTAACCAACTAACATTTACTTTCCAGAGTCATGGCATGGTTCGAAGCCGGAGGCTAACTGGGGAAATATTGCTCCAGAATAATGTCTGGAAAAATTATTTTGGGTTGGTGAAACACCCACACACGTTTGGAAGCGGGCCTCTTGACAACTTGTCCTTGTGCATTCTCAGAGAAAAGCTTGTGATCTGTGTTTAAGGGCGCAGAAAAAAAACAGACATCAGCATGACAGGGAAGGCATTTTAAATACAGCTCTATGCACGCCATACCAAAAGGCGCTGTGAAGTTACCGCAAGCTATTTGGACACTGCAATAATTGCTTGGAAAAAGTCTGGAACCAGTCTGGTGCCCAGGGAAAGTCAGAGGATAAGAAATCTGCAGTTTATTTCAACAGTGGAGGGATTAAACACTGACCACTGGCACCTTACAAGTAAAAGAATATTCATATTTATTTTTTATTAATGTTATCATAATATTTGCCCACACGCAAAAAACAGAAGTACAAAAGATTTGCACTAAAAGATTGTAATACTGCAGATTAAAAGGAGCCAGTGGTTTCTGTATTACTTATCACGTTTCGACTATTTCACACACATTCACTGGCAGTGCATCGTGGCCTGCATCATGGGACACTTCATAGCACTTTGCGGATGCAGATTCAGATCGGGGAAACTGGAGGACTGATCTGAGAATCTACATCTGTGGACAGAGAAAAACAAGTTATGCTCACTCCAAAATGTCACAACAGAATGTAAGGCTAACTCACGTCTTCAAAATCAGGAAATGTATTAAGTCAGCACAAGGACCATGACGGAAATAGACCTTCATTCCACCAGCTAGATTAGAATGTAATCCATTTCCACAGCATCTCAGCACTAGGCTAAGTTCTGAAGAGAACAAGTAAGATAAAACCCTTCTAATATTCATGCAAGTTATGAAAAGAGCTATGACAACTAAAACCAGAATATAAAGGTCAGCCAATCAAAAATTTGGACAAGTGGAAATCCTGTCAGAGATACTCTTAGCTAAAAACAAAACAAAAAAAACAAAACAACAACGAGGCAGCCCTTAAGTAACTATCCCTGTAAACCCAGGGCAAAATAAGTTTCAAACCTTTCTACATGGAGCAAGTGACACCCTGCAGAGGATGGAGAACCACTTCAGAATTGAGACTAATGACCATATAACAAGCATAGTCAATCCAAACAGTGTGGGGGGGGGGGGGGGGGGGGGGAGAGAGGACTGCATAGTTTCAACACTACATCCACTGCAATAAACATCAGTAACAGAACCTACTATACAGGAGGATAGCAGCTCCAAAACCAGGACATTTGATATATGAAAAATGGGGGACAGAACATAAGAGATAGCAGCGGAACCTGGCCATTCAGGGGTCCCTCGTACCTACTGCTTGCAGTCACCTCTATGGCTGACCAAAAACCAGGGTAGGAGCTGGGCATAACAGGTGCAAATATGTTTTCACATTACTGGTGCTCTTAAATATGGATGATACTGATTAAAAGTAAACGAGTATTCATATGTTTTACTTTTTTTAATTGTTTGTTCACAGTTTAGATAAATCCATGCCATATGCAAAACAAATAGTGCAGATTAAAAGGAGCCAGTGGCTTCTCTAATACTTATCTCTTTTCGACTATTTCCCTCACATTCACTAGACTGGCTGCAAGCCTGCCATTCAATTGAAATATAATTAACATTAGGACATTCTCTATGTGATTTAAGGTTAGGCAAGAAATTAAAGCTCGGGTGTCATGTCCCACAAGATTCTAGGTCACTCTTTACTAGGAGGGGGGGGGGGATTAACTTCTCTTTGAATGCCAACAATTTTAGAAAAACAACTGTTATGTGATAAAGTAATTCTATCCCGCCTTTAGATTCTCCAAATTTGCTATTTCGACTGAGGCTGGACCAGCTGCCGATGATCTTCAGATATGTCAAGATGCCCATCCGAAACACCAAATAAGTTGGCCTGGCATTGTGTGTGAAGCCAAGAATTAAATAATAAATCAAATAAAGATGATTGGTCAATCCCTAGTAATGATGGAAGTTAACCAGATCCAGTTCTCCTACTTCTAAATTCCACTATTGGCTAACTGTGAAACAGCCAAAACAGAGGATCTTAATTTTTAATTAATTTGACTTTGAGACACTTTGGACCTTATGATGACTTCGACGGACAGAAAAGCCCATCAGCTGAAGTCCCGACAGGTAGGTTAACGCCAGTGTGGCAGCCTCCCCGCCAGGCCCATTACGAGTTTCCCACTGGGTATACTGGGCCAGCGAGAAGCGGCCTACAGCTTTGTCTTTGGCTTGTAATAGAGCCAGCAGCAATGCTGTAGTGCGTAGGACGCACCAGCACCCGTTTAAATATTCACTGTCTACAAAGCAGACAGTGAGCATTGAGACATGGTTTGGCCTCCGCCAGCCTTTTCTTGGTGGTGTTACCACCATGAAATCGCTGGCGGAGAAGAGGGTCATAATCCCCAGGGCAGCGCTGCCCTGGCAAATTAGGACCGCCAGGCCATCGTAAAGTTGTAATCCGGTGGTGCTAGCAGTCTGACTTTGGCGCTACTGTCGCAGTCGTAATATGGTGGTCAAACTGTCAGGTTCGTAATAAGGTCCTTTGTCTTTGAGTAGATGTTCAAACAGTCATGGATGCATTGTGAACCCACAGGGTTCTATCCACCATGGGTCTAATTCACAAACTTCACACGGTAATAAGTTTTGTAGTACCACAAAACATACTACAAAGTGTAAGTTTTGCCTTATATGTGAGGAGTTCTCTGCCTCAACTGCGGAGTCTCCATGCGTGTAAGTATAGACAAGGGGCAGACTTCCTCCTAAGGGGGATAGTACCAGGGAGGAGTAACGGGGGGGGGTTAGGGAGGGTCAGGGAAGGGTTTAGGGAGGGACATCACCCACCCACACAAGAGTAAGCCAAATGCATTTTTCTGGGGGTGGAGACATGTAACTTACACTTATTGTAAGTTTACAATAGAGTTTTGAATACCGAAAGTAACAAACTTACTACAAAGTCTAAAATTACTTAAAAATGTAACTTACCTTTGTGAAACAGGCCTAATATCGTCATAGTCCAAAAATGAGCTGAAGTGGTCTTGTTCAACTTTTTATGAAAATCTTGTGAATTGTTTTACCCCTAAAGAATTGATCTGTATATGTAATCAAAAACTATAGACAAATCTACAAATGCACAATACAGAGGGCAAGACAAATGCAAATCCTACCAACTAGGGCCACACTCTGCCAATAAACACAGAGAAACGCAGGCCTGGCCCAACCCTGCAACTATTTGATTATATCAGTAAACTCAAGTCACAAGTAAGCCATAATATCAGTGACAACCCTTTCTAAACAAAAACAAGTGATATCCTGCAGATGATTAACGGATCCCTCAGAATCAGGACTAGGGATAACACAAGAAGAAGCACAGTCATTACAACAATTATACAAACTGAACATCACAGACATTGCAACAAACATCAAATTCAATGGAATAATAGCTGCAAAATCAGGACATTGGATGAATTAAAAAATGAGGAAAAATATACAATGGCAGTTGAAGGGGAAGCTAACCAAACATTATACAACTTGAAGGAGACCAGGCAGACAGTGCTGACAACAAAACTAAACGAGTTGACTACACAACAAAAAGGCTCCTAACCAACACAGCTACAGAGGTTCATGGCTGCAGCAACTATGGTAAACAAAATGTCCAAAGAAACCACCCCAAACATAATTGTGAACAGCATGTTCCCCATGCTGGTTCTCCAAAGAAAACTTCAGGGAAATGTAAACAGTCATACCTATTTTTGTGGTCACCTACAATAGGAACATTCAACTTTAGCAAGCTATTACGGAAGCCGATTGAAACCTGCAGCAAATTCATGAAGACACAAACCTGGATCAATCCACAGATAAAGAAGTATGGCTCTACCACCCTTCTGTTGAAATGCTCCCTACTGACAATTCTATACACTCCCACACACCCATTGTGGAACCTTCATTGTTTATGTCTTAACAACCTAGAAGCTGCTGCTAGAGGGAACACAAGACTGACCTTCTAGAACAGAACATGAAGTTAGTCACATTAGAATGCAAATGTTGGATGTCAAAACGACAGAGCAGAGTGGTATATAATCCTATCAAAAGAAACCCTTGAATAATAAAGCCAGGGACTGTAAAGTATTGTAATGTAAAACAGATCTTGGGCGGGGGAAAGGGGGAGGGGGTGTTGCGGTCTGCATAGGGTGGAGTAAGGACAGAACACAAGTTGCAAAATACTCAAAATTCATAACACTAGCCAACAGAGTGCAGGGAATGTCTTACCCTGCATTGCCTGAGGCGAAGGGGCAGCATGGAGAAATAAATGCAAAATACAGATGAGAGAGCGTAGCTTATATAATCTATATTTACATGAAATGTTTATGAACTAATGTGTAATAATGCTGTATAGAAAATGTATTAAAATATTTTTGCTATAACATGCGTTTGAAATGTGCCCACGGGGAGTGGCCGCCATTGTATACGGGGACTAATGAAACTGACGAATAAATTATTAAATGTTTTATTAAAATGTGATTTTGCACTAATATTGAAAGGTTAGATGTTAGACTTCTGCTAATAAATCATTAGGCCTTAGTTAGCATGAGTTGAGGCCTAGCTGCCGGACTCTCATATTAAATGTATTTTTCTAACGTGCAGTGTGCTGACTTGCAAAGGACATGAACTTGTTTTTCCAAAAGTTAGAAGCTGAATGTAACTGTAGTAGATCCGTTCTCATGAAATTCGAATTGCTTGTAGAAACATTTTAGCTGAATGCAACACTGTAGATCATCCGAAGGTACATGGTCGCCTAAACCGGTACAGGCAATGGAGCCACTGACCGAAGATGTGCAAAGGACCACAAGACTATGAAATCATACCGGACATTCCACCCGATAAAGACGTCAATCATAAGGACCAATAAAATACGTGAGAACTGTTATGGGGTGACAAATTCGATTAGCTAATTTGATGTTAATTGGTTAAAGATAGTGGGGTGCAAACCCTTGTCCAACCAGATTTTAGGGGAATGTACAACAAAAATGGGATAAAAACCCCTTGACACCAGGAAGTAAATTAGAACTAGGGAGTAGGAGACTAGGAGAGGGGGAGATGCTGATGCGATTTGCTATGACCCAGAGGCTATGTCACTCTGCATAGAGACTTTGCTGTTTGGTTCTTAAAACCATTCTTGCCTTATATTGCCAGTTTACACTTCACCTCCTTAAGAGGTAAGTGCCCCTTTTCATCCTTCCTGCCTGTGCTGAGTTCCTGGCTGATGGCGAATCAACTGATGTCCTGAGGACGAAGACTGAACCTGAATGCTAACCTAATACGGAGGGTAACTATATGACAATGAAACTGTGATTGTCTGTTTGCTTTTCCTTTCTAGGTACCAACTGCTTCTCTTTTGACAGAGACCATAGTTAGATGTTTTCCAAATTGGTATTACTAAATTGTTTTGCATGAAGCCCAACGTGCCAATGCTAATTCGAGGTTAGGTGAGGGGTTCACTAAACTGACGCATATAGACAAATGACTGAATCTATGCTTTGTTGAATAATGCACTAATGTTACTCTGCTAGGGATAACCTATGTTTGCGCCGTGTTATGTTTTAATGTTTGTGATTCTTGCTTTGATGAAATCTTATCAGAGTTGCCATATTGCGACTATGCTAATAAGCTTCTTGGTTTTGAGATTAATAAATTTGCTAGTAGAATTGTAATCAATAGGGAATGAATATCACTAAATTCATACTAAACCGGTGTGGTTATTCATGACTGCAAGGTCATGGTGGTTTTCGAGTTTTATTAATGACTTTAACTAAAGTGAATGGTCTTATTCTGGTAAACACCGACAACGTTACTGACATATTGATTGACATGTTGATTAGCTATCTCGTCCTAAGGTGTCTTCAATCAGGGTCAAAAGATTCATTGGCCTAAAACGAGTCCCAAAGTGAGTAAATTAGTCATAAAGGGACGTGTTAGCACAGGCAAATCAACATTTTTTTATTTACTGTAAATCCAGTTTGCAGACAGCTCCCAACTTGGGACAAAAACAAGGCCACACAACTGTATGAATACAAGTAGGCTCAGTATAGATATCTCAAGCCAGAGTAAACTGTTGTTGGGCAGATCTATGGCAGCCGAAATGAAACTGAGCTATGCTCTGTTCTGACAAGATAAGTGTGGAATCCTTCAAGCCCCCATCAGACAGGCTAAGGAGATTTTTGAGGGGGAAGTACCCTTTAGACTGTTATGTACAGAAACAAACCAGTGGGTAACTGCCCATCTGGTGCTGCCATCCCCGTATACTTGCAGGACACCATTCAGAGCACAGACACCCAACATTAAAATCCAAATACATTTACACTAGAGACGTCCAACAAATTACCCCATTACTGCAGGGTGCAGTAAAGAACCCAGTTATGGGTAACTGAGCATATTTAACCAGGAGCCTTCCTCTGAGAAGTAAAGGTATTAGGCTTGTAATTGTAATTATATTTTTTTATAGTGCTTACTACCCCTGACAAGGCATTGAAGTGCTTTACACTAGGCAGAATGCAACTTCAGAACCAGAGGCTAGTGGTTGGTCCCATATTACTGGTTACTGATGACTATTGGGATTAGTCTTGTGTGCCCAAGCAAAGTATTCCATGCATTCATTCCAGTTTCTTCCATTGGATAAACTAATAGAAGTTAAGTGTGCTGTTAGTGGGGGGGATATGTTACGCATGCATAGGATTGGTAGGATTAATAGATAAACTACAGGAGATTAGCATTTTGTTAGGTTGCAGGGATAGGACTTTCAATTAAGGAGAAGTTGAGCTCTTATGAATTTGGAAGGAGAGGTTCATTTGAAAGAAAGAAAAGGTGAGGCAAAAGTCAGATGTTTTAAGTAAGGGTCGGTTTTTCATGCCATATTTAGGGATATAAAGGATTTTTTTTAAGATGCATGCAATTTAAGGATGCAAGACTGTAAACAGTAACATTACGTGCAGGTGAAGATAGTACCCGAATGTCTTTTTTGATGACACTTTCAATTGCGCTGATGCATAAACCTCACACCTCATTGTGCCTCGGCTATGGGTTCTCCAGAATGGAGACAACCCTGTTGTGAGGGGAATCGCTACACAAAGGCTGTGTCTTGCGGGCGGACTGGTAGGTAAATTTGAAAAAAAGGACCACCCCAAACCAGTTCTGATGCATGAGACAGTGAGTGCACTTGCAGCGCGAGTCAAGTATAAAACTAAAGACAGATATTAGTGAAACATTAACACAGAAGGAAGTTTTACACCTCGTTCTGCAAGTCCTGTACAATGCTCTGTAACATTTTAAATTTCCCAGACCGAAATACAAAATTCGGAATGGTCAGATTTTTGGGGGGTCATTTTTTTTCTTTAATGAAAGTCACTTCCACGAGCATTATTTTAACAAAATAAAGCAGATTAAAAAAAAAAAAAAAAAGTGCACTAGTACTGGTTTTAGTGGAAAATCCTCCCGCAGGTGTGCCATGTGGAAGAACAGATACTATATCCAATAAGCACTTTCGCAGGAGAATTCATCATACTTGAGTTTTGCAAAAAGTGTTTTTTTACCTCAATGTGAAAAATAACTGAGCGGAAATTCAGGTTTATTCAAATGTGAGCTTTTTCATTGCTTAGATTTATTTTTTGGGCTGGTGGGCTTACACGAAAAAACACTGACTCTGCATGTACATATGATAACGAAATGATGCTAACTTCAGAAAATGCGAGTGATGTTTTAAGTTTTCCTTTGAAAGGAAGAGAAGACGTTAATTAGCGTGGCACATTACTAACGCCCAGGCAATGGTTCAGAAGCTCTATGTCAGCCGAGTTTCTTCCTCCCCCAGTTGAGTCTTTAATGTACACCTAAGCCCTTTCTCCAAGACTGATTTTTGTGCCTTATTAAAAGCTGGTAAGAAAGATCAGCATGTTGAGCACTAGCTCCGCAGACCCATTTAAAATTTCTCAGGTTCAAACCTACGAGCTCAGTCTTTAATCCTCCATGGTCGCGAAAAACAGACAAATAAAACAAAAAACTAAAAAAAAACAGCACTTTCATTGAGTTCATTAATAGTGCAATCTAATATTCAAGCGCCTAGAAACAATGAACATTTTTTGTTTTATGCCATAGAAACAGTGACCATTGCTATTGAAGGTAGGGTCTGTGATTCCATGTGATTTACCTTTGTAGAGGGGGGCATTATTAACGGAAGACGCAACTAACTAGGTCTCTTCATAGGCAATTGGTGAACAGTTTTAGCTGCTCGCCAAAAGCTGACACTCACATAATTGTGTCTACTCCGCTACACAAAATAGCATTTGTTGACAAACTGTGGTCTCTGGGACCCCACGTCAGCATACTGTGTGATCTCCCTGTACCTCAGTTCCTTCATCTGCCAAATCCATGAGTGCTTAGAATCTGGGAAAACATTGCTATATTATAGATCAAACAAATTGCCACGTCCGCCTGACCCTCTTACATGCATTATTGCACGACTGCCGATATACTTCAGCGTGGGCTAACATTTTTTTTCTTTCGTCTCTCTACTTCGTGATCCATGGTGGCCATGATCCTCACAGCACAGAACACAGCGAACTCCTTGGGCAGTACTGAAGTGCTGATCACATTGTTCACAGTGTTACTTATCAGAGTCATTTCTTTTGGCTCTCCCAATGCTTTACATAAAAAACATAAAAATCATCAAAGCCGCTCTTTGACACAGCAGGACAGCAGATACTACAATACTTACTGCACCCAGAAAACTCGCCCCATAATGCTTTGCAGGCCATTACTTAAAACATTTTTGCTCAAAACGCAGACTGTGGTGGCCCTAGGACAATGGTACCACCACCAAAATGTTCAGCACCACACACTCTTTCCATCTAGGTCATCTTTGGGTCCCAACACTAGGTTAGTGGGGACCCCAAAATAATAACCCTACTACCATTCAGTGTCTTTTTAAGCTGTCTCATGGCTGCAACTTTTTTGAATACCGGAGAGTAATTAATGTTTTAAGGACCCTGTTTGTAATATTGTTGCAGTAGGCCTGCCAGCCCTGAAAATATGTAATGCACTATGCCCTCTAGGGGCTAAATATATGCTTACACGGCATTATTTTCTGCAATTTTGTTTTCATGTGGTTATGCCCTTAGGGGCTAACTATATGGCTACTTGACCATTATTTCTTATAAATGTTGTATTTATTGTGATGTCCTCTAGGGGCTGTTCTGAGCATTACATTCAACATACTATAATTTTTGCAGCACTAGGAAACACGAAACACAATGCTTTGCAGGGCATTCTTTTCTCAAAACATTTTTTTAATGTTTAATAACTCAGCCTGCGGTGGTCGTAGGACAATGGGACCACCACCAAAACCTTCAGCACGACACACCCTATCTGTCTCGGTCAACTCGGAGTCCTCTTATTAGGTTTGTGGGGACCCCAAAATATTAACCCTCCCACCATTCAGTGTCTTTTTAAGCTCTCTCATGGCTGGAACTTTTGTTTTACAGCAGAGAGTAAATGTTTTAAAGGGCCTTGTTTTTAATATTGTTGCAGTAGGCCTACCAGCCCTGAAAATGTGCAATGCACTTCACCCTCTGAGGGCTAAATAAATGCTGGCACTGTATTATTTTCTGCCATTCTGTTTTCATGTGGTTATGCCTTCTAAGGGCTACTTATAAAGTTTATTATCATGTTTCTAAGAAACGCTGTTTTTATTGTGGTGTCCTCTAGGGGCTGTTCTGAACATCACAGTCAACATACTACAGTATCTGCAGCAAACTTGCCCCATAATGCTTTGCAGGGCATTCCTTTAAAAAAAAAAAAAAAAAAAATTTGCTCATAACTCAGCCTAAGGTGGTCCTAGGGCAATGGAACCACCTTCAAAATGTGTTCACCACAATGCGCTCGGTCTGCCTAGATCATGTCTGGGTCTCCACATCACATCAATGGGGATACCAAAATAATAACCCATCCCACAATTCAGTGTATTCGTAAGCTCTCTTATGGCTGGAACTTTTGTTTTGCACCTGGGAGTAGTTATATGCAGGGTGTTAGAAATGGGGTCTTTGGTTGACAGTCAGGTTACCCCCTGTTCAAGCAAGGACCCTCACTCTAGTCAGGGTAAAAGAGAATCACCCTCAGCTAACCCCTGCTTACCCCCTTGGTAGCTTGGCAGAGCAGTAGGCTTAACCTCAGAGTGCTAGGTGTAAAGTATTTGTACCAACACTCACAGTAACTTAAGGAAAACACTACAAAATGACAACACCAGTTTAGAAAAATAGGAAATATTTATCTAAACAAAACAAGACCAAAACGACAAAAATCCGACATACACAAGTCAAGTTATGAACTTTTAGAGATTAAATGAAAAAAAAAATAGCGCTTAGAAGCAAAAATGCTTTGATGAGATGTTAACACGGCGTCATGACGGAGTCGTTCCAAACAAGCCGACACCAGCGGCGCCGGACACGGAGTCGTGTAGACCCCCAAGTACAGTACCTTTGGTGAAGAGTGAAAACAAGCCGATGTGCGAAGTCGGGAATCGCGGCGTCTGTGCGAAACGTTGAATCCGTGCACTTCGAGCGGCGTCGGTCACGACGTGGTGCGGCTACTTCCACGGAGTCGCGGACTTCAGCGGGGCTGCTATGGCGTCAGACCTGCGAAGAGCGTCGCGTTCCAGCGAAGGTCACGGCGTCGGGTGCAGGCGTCGTCACCGGATTCAGCAGCGGCGTTGGTCCGGAGTCGTCCGAAGTTGATTTCCACCAGCTTTCCTTTCAAGGGCCCAGGAACTGGATAGGGCACCACTTGTCAGAGCAGGAGTCTCTCCAGAGACTCCAGGTGCTGGCAGAGAGAAGTCTTTGCTGTCCCTGAGAATTCAAACAACAGGAGGCAAGCTCTAACTCAAGCCCTTGGAGATTTCTTCGCAAGATGGAAGGCACACAAAGTCCAGTCTTTGCCCTCTTACTCTGGCAGAAGCAGCACTGCAGGAAAGCTCCACAAAGCACAGTCACAGGCAGGGCAGCACTTCTTCCTCAGCTATCAGCTCTTCTCCAGGCAGAGGTTCCTCTTGGTTCCAGAAGTGTTTCTCAAGTCTGTAGATTTGGGTGCCCTTCTTATACCCATTTTAGTCTTTGAAGTCACCTTTCTTCAAAGGGGACTCACACCTACTTGTGAAATCCTGCCTTGGCCAGGCAAGGCCTCAGACACACACCAGGGGGTTGGAGCCGGCATTGTCAGAGGCAGGCACAGTCCTTTCAGATGAGAGTGACCACTCCACTCCTCCCTCCTAGCAGAGATGGCTAATCAGGAAATGCAGGTTACACCCCAGCCCCCTTTGTGTCACTGTCTAGTGCGAGGTGAAAAACAACCCAACTGTCAAACTGACCCAGACAGGGAATCCACAAACAAGGCAGAGTCACAGAATGGTTTAAGCAAGAAAATGCTCACTTTCTAAAAGTGGCATTTTCAAACGCACAATCTTAAAATCAACTTTACTAAAAGATGTATTTTTTAATTGTGAGTTCAGGGACCCCAAACTCCACATGTCCATCTACTCTCTAGGGGAATCTACACTTTAATCATATTTAAAGGTAGCCCCCATATTATCCTATGAGAGAGACAGGCCTTGCAACAGTGAAAAACGAAATTGGCAGTATTTCACTGTCAGGACATATAAACCACATTACTATATGTCCTGCCTTATCCATACACTGCACCCTGCCCTTGGGGCTACCTAGGGCCTACCTTAGGGGTGCCTTACATGTAAGAAAAGGGAAGGTTTAGGCCTGGCAAGTGGGTACACTTACCAAGTCGAATTTACAGTGTAAAAATACACTTACAGACACTGCAGTGGCAGGTCGGAGACATGATTACAGAGCTACTTATGTGGGTGGCACAACCAGTGCTGCAGGCCCACTAGTAGCATTTGATTTACAGGCCCTGGCACCTCTAGTGCACCTTACTAGGGACTTACAAGTAAATCAAATAGGCCAATCATGGATAAACCAATTACATACAATTTACACGGAGAGCATATGCACTTTAGCACTGGTTAGCAGTGGGAAAGTGCCTAGAGTTCAAAAGCCAACAGCGACAGGTCAGAAAAAAATAGGAGGCAGGAGGCAAAAAGATTCGGGATGACCCTGCATAAGCAAAAGTCCAACACGACCCCCTACCAGCCTAAAGCCAGGGGAGAACAATCAATACCTTGATGTACTACCCTGATTGGGGGCGATAGAACAAGGACCCAGGCCCACAACAGCAGGGGCATGTTCCAGTTCTACGCCTTCCTGACTCCATTTGGATCCCTCTGTCCATACTCTCAGGGCCCACTAAGCTAACCCATGGGGAACCCTTCTCCACATCTGCAGACACCATCTGTGCAGCACCTAACTTTACTTTGCTCACAGATGTAGTGCAATGGGCAGATAGTACCACCAGGGGGCAACACAGTGGTGTTGCCCACTCCCCCCCTGGGGTGTGACTCTCGTTTCCCCCCCCCCCCCAGGGGCAGCTCTGTCCACCAGGACAGCAAGCCACAGTGACCCCTGACAACTGTCAGGGATGAGAGCCTGACCTCAGGCCTCTCCAACCACTGTGACTGTGGAGAGTGGGGGGCGGTAGCCCCAGGTGCCTGACACCCTTTGACCACTATCTTCCACCAGGTCAGAGAAGATAACCTGACCCTGGTCCTCCCCTCTGGGACTCTGTACCCTCCCTCCAGGAGCGGCACCCCCAGAGTAAAAAATTGTCAGGGTGCTTGTAGAAGCAGTCCTGCACAATTCTTCCACCAGTGCAGGGATGTTAACCTGCAACTGATCCTCCAACCTGGGGTCTGTACCTTCAGGTTGGACCAGGGCCAGGGGTGAGGCTTCCCTCCCCCTGCCCTCTCTTCTGGGGTCCTGAACCACCCAACTAGGAGTGTCCCCCCCAGAAGACAACATGGTAGGGGCACTGTTCGCAGTAGCCCCTTCCTCCAGGTCAGGGGGGACACCCTGAACCTTGCCTTCCAATCCAGGGTATGTACCCTTAGATTGCTCTGGGGTCAGGGGTGAGTCTTTCTCTCCCCTTCCCCTACTCTCAGGGTTCTGCACCCACCCCTCAGGGAGAGTACTCCTTGAAATCACACCAGGGGGGGGGTGATTGGGCAAACTGCCCCCCCGCCCCCTTCAGGTCAGGGTTTATCCCCTGCACCTGATCCTCCAGTCCAGGGTCTGTACCCACAGACTGGACCACTGCCTGGCAACCCAGGAATTCCTGGGGGGCATACCTACCCCTCACCAGGTCAGAGTTTATCTCCTGAACCTGATCATTCAACCCAGAGTCACCACCCTGCGGTTGAACCACTGCCTGGCACACCAGGACTTCCAGGGGGGCACACTCAAGGGACACACTGTCCCCAAGGGCCACACAAGAGTCTGGCTGGTGCAGGTCTCCTGACCTCTGCCCATCTGACAGAGTCTGGATTCCCCCAACCCAGAAATGGTTTCACCAAGGTCATTCCTGGGGGGCTCTGCTCTCAGAGCTGACCCCTGACCCTCCAGGTTCTCCACTGGGGTCCGCAACCCCCTCTCAACCCTCTGTCTGGACTTCTGCACCCCCTCACTAGGAGTGGTACTGCCAGACACCAGAACTGGTGGGACGCTGGCTACAGCCGCCCCCCCCCAAGTTCTCCTGACACTGGGGGATCTCCCTCAACAGATGGCCCTATGGTACAGGCTAGGCTCCCCTCCTGGTGTTCCCTCATGGAACCCTCCAGGACCTGGGACCAGATCTCGGGCACCTTGGACCTCAGCCCATCCCCATTCCCTCTCCTCAGAGACTGGACATGGGGTCCCTCACCCATCCAACTACACTGGGACCTACCTGGGACACTATAATCCTTCCCTACCTCACCTGGTTGGGAAATACCTAGACCACTCCTCTCAGGAGCCCCCCCCCCCATATGCCTCTTCAGACTCTCTGGTACTCACCAAGAGGTCTGCCTCCATTGTAAGCTCCCTGGGGTCAGAGAACTCACACTCCACCTGGTGTTGGCGTAGCTCTGGAAAATAAGGACTAGACATATGCTCTCCAGCAATTACATCACTCAGCCCCTTACATGAATTAACCAAAGTACCCTTCACCCAACCATCCAGTGACTCTGCTTTGAAAAAGCACCCCACATCACCCTCCTGAGACTGGTGAGACAGTACCTGACTGTCCCGGACACTCAACCCACACTCTTCTGGGATGTCTTCACACTCCATAACCAGGACTTCTACCTTGGGGGAACCCCTCTCCCTGTCACTCTCACCTAGAGTCAGTAGAGTGTCCCTCCCACCAGTAGGAATAGGACTCCCCATGCCAGTTCCCCAATCCACCTCAGGGACCCTGTGCATCACTGGAGCTACCTCATACCCCTGAACCTCCTGGCGTGTGTTAACTCCCTCCTTCAAGTAGGGCACCACATCTCTGGGCATGTGCACTCCTTCAGCAGTACTGGATACAAGATTTTTGCTGCCACCATCTGAACTGGACACAGCCCTCATGGCCTCCAGCTTCAGCTCTTCACAGCTCAGCTCTTGAGCTGTAATCCTTTCTTTTTCCAGGACTAAGGCTCTTCTCCTCAGCCCTCTCAAGCTCTGCATCTAGCTCTTCCAGACTCCGGATTCGAGCTAGGAGCCAATCATCTCTTTCTGTTGCCTCCTCAGGGCCACTGCCCTCCTCCTCAGAGTAGTCCTCCTCCTCAGAGTAGTTATCCTCCTCAGACTCATTTGGTGGTGTTGCCTGACAACTTTTCAATTCATACTGAAACAGGGCTGACTCAAGATCCTCCCTTCTGGATTTCTTGTTCACAGCCAGTCCCCTTTCCATGCAGAATGCTTTAAGCTGCCACTTTTTATACATAAATAGGTGCCTGAAATTGACTTCCATTTTGCAAAGGCTTCACAACCAAAAACTAAAGTCCAAAAATATTAGCAATACTTCAAGGAGGACATCAGAGAACAAAAAGCAGAATCACAAGACAAGTAGTATGTGGTCACGTAGTGGTCTGAACTCAAAACAGTAGTGTACACTTAATCACTGTATGTCAAGTACAAATACAAGTCCAAATACCAACCGCTGATCACCAATGTTAGAAATGGGGTCTTTGGTTGACAGTCAGGTTACCCTCTGTTCAAGCAAGGACCCTCACTCTAGTCAGGGTAAAAGAGAATCACCCCCAGCTAACCCCTGCTTACCCCCTTGGTAGCTTGGCAGAGCAGTAGGCTTAACCTCAGAGTGCTAGGTGTAAAGCATTTGTACCAACACACACAGTAACTTAAGGAAAACACTACAAAATGACACAACACCAGTTTAGAAAAATAGGAAATATTTATCTAAAACAAAACAAGACCAAAATGACAAAAATCTGACATACACAAGTCAAGTTATGAACTTTTAGAGATTAAACGAAAAAATAGCGCTTAGAAGCAAAAATGCTTTGATGAGATGTTAACACGGCGTCGTGACGGAGTCGTTCCCAACAAGCCGACACCAGCGGCGTCTGTACGAAACGTTGAATCCGTGCACTTCGAGCGGCGTCGGTCACGACGTGGTGCGGCGACTTCCACGGAGTCGCGGACTTCAGCGGGGCTGCTACTGCGTCGGACCTGCGAAGAGCGTCGCGTTCCAGCGAAGGTCACGGCATCGGGTGGAGGCGTCGTCACCAGATTCAGCAGCGGCGTCGGTCCGGAGTCGTCCGAAGTCGATTTCCTTGGATTTCCACCAGCTTTCCTTTCAAGGGCCCAGGAACTGGATAGGGCACCACTTGTCAGAGCAGGAGTCTCTCCAGAGACTCCAGGTGCTGGCAGAGAGAAGTCTTTGCTGTCCCTGAGAATTCAAACAACAGGAGGCAAGCTCTAACTCAAGCCCTTGGAGATTTCTTCACAAGATGGAAGGCACACAAAGTCCAGTCTTTGCCCTCTTACTCTGGCAGAAGCAGCACTGCAGGAAAGCTCCACAAAGCACAGTCACAGGCAGGGCAGCACTTCTTCCTCAGCTATCAGCTCTTCTCCAGGCAGAGGTTCCTCTTGGTTCCAGAAGTGTTTCTCAAGTCTGTAGATTTGGGTGCCCTTCTTATACCCATTTTAGTCTTTGAAGTCACCTTTCTTCAATGGGGACTCACACCTACTTGTGAAATCCTGCCTTGCCCAGGCAAGGCCTCAGACACACACCAGGGGGTTGGAGCCGGCATTGTCAGAGGCAGGCACAGTCCTTTCAGATGAGAGTGACCACTCCACTCCTCCCTCCTAGCAGAGATGGCTAATCAGGAAATGCAGGTTACACCCCAGCCCCCTTTGTGTCACTGTCTAGTGCGAGGTGAAAAACAACCCAACTGTCAAACTGACCCAGACAGGGAATCCACAAACAAGGCAGAGTCACAGAATGGTTTAAGCAAGAAAATGCTCACTTTCTAAAAGTGGCATTTTCAAACGCACAATCTTAAAATCAACTTTACAAAAATATGTATTTTTTAATTGTGAGTTCAGGGACCCCAAACTCCACATGTCCATCTACTCTCTAGGGGAATCTACACTTTAATCATATGTAAAGGTAGCCCCCATATTATCCTATGAGAGAGACAGGCCTTGCAACAGTGAAAAACGAAATTGGCAGTATTTCACTGTCAGGACATATAAACCACATTACTATATGTCCTGCCTTATCCATACACTGCACCCTGCCCTTGGGGCTACCTAGGGCCTACCTTAGGGGTGCCTTACATGTAAGAAAAGGGAAGGTTTAGGCCTGGCAAGTGGGTACACTTACCAAGTCGAATTTACAGTGTAAAAATACACTTACAGACACTGCAGTGGCAGGTCTGAGACAGGATTACAGAGCTAATTATGTGGGTGGCACAACCAGTGCTGCAGGCCCACTAGTAGCATTTGATTTACAGGCCCTGGCACCTCTAGTGCACCTTACTAGGGACTTACTAGTAAATCAAATAGGCCAATAATGGATAAACCAATTACATACAATTTACACAGAGAGCATATGCACTTTAGCACTGGTTAGCAGTGGGAAAGTGCTCAGAGTTCAAAAGCCAACAGCGACAGGTCAGAAAAAAATAGGAGGCAGGAGGCAAAAAGATTTGGGATGACCCTGCATAAGCAAAAGTCCAACACAGGGCCACTGGAATTAGGTGGCAGAAAGGACCAAAATATGCGTCAGGGTTGACTAATGTGGCAAACGTCGTCCAATTATAAATTTACAATGCCAATAGCTCCAACTCAAGTAAATGCAAGACCTATGGCATTGAAAATGTTTGCACTCTTTGGGAGCAGGGACTAAATACTGTGAAATTACGCTTTGAGTTTATCTGTTCTTTGGGGGACTTTTAATTTCTTGGCTTCTTGTTTGGAGAAGCTTGCCTTTTTATTTGCAGAGCCTTCTTGCTCTTAGCTTACCTGCAATGCTGTTTCTGTAACAGGGCTGTAAATCAAGCAGTTATCTTGGCCACATTTGCTGACAGCCTGTGGTACGGTACCCCTTCCCTGGGGTACCAGGGCGCCATCAGGTGGCGTTGATCGACTCCACGTCCGTCGTTGGCTCGTGGTTGCCATGATGACATTGCAATTGTATATAGTCACCACCCCGGCGTGCTGACGTCCGTTTCTTTGCACGACTTTCCACACCAGAAGCGCGAAGCCATGAAGAACACAGAGATTGGTGAGATATAACTAGGGCCCTGAGAGGGAGGATGGGTTAGTAGGTAAGGAATCTGCAATTGGAATATGTCTCTACCAGATAATTTGTTACCAAAGGTCATCTGATAAAGACTTCTAATTGCAGGTTCCTTACCTTGGGCTAGATACCCAAAGCAATACCATCCCCAAAGGTAGGTCTGCAAACCAAGATTATACTAGGAAGTCCTGCAGGACTGAACTGCCAAAACAGACGTCCCTACGGACCAGACTGTCCAGGGAGCAGGGTTTGGTGAACAAGTGCAGGGATGCCCATGTTGCTGCCTGGCAGATAGTCAGCATGTGCAGAGATGTCCAGGACTGGAACTCTGTGTGCCAACGCCGTGGTTGCAGCTGTTGCTCTGGTGGACTGAGCACGCAAACCTTCAGGGGGTTGCCTCTTACCCATAGCACATTTTGATGCAGAGAACAAACCATCTAGAGATGGTTCTGTTCTGCACTGCCCGTCCTCTCTTCGCACCCACATAGCCCACAAAGAGTTGATTGTCCACCCGGAAGTCTTTGGTACGATTATAATAGAACGCTAATGCTCTTTTTGAATCCAGATGGTGTAGCCTCTCCTCCTCATGAGAAAGATGTGGGGATGGATAGAAAGTAGGCAAGGTGATGGATTGGCCTACATGAAAGGCGTGACCACTTTAGGGAAGAAAGAGGCCCTAGTACGAAGCACCCCTTTGTCAGGATGGACAGAGATAAAGTATGACTTCCAAGAAAGAGCTTGTAGCTCACTCACTCTCTGTGCAGAGGTGATGGCCACAAGGAAGGCTGTTTTGTATGTGAGGAGCTGAAGAGGACAATTATGAAGAGGCTCAAAAGGAGCACACTAGAGGAAAGTTAGTAGCAGGTTCAAATCTCATTGGGGCATAATGAACGGGGTTGGCAGGAACATGCGGGTAAGACCTTTAAGGAATCGCGTCACAATGTGAGATTAAAACAAGGAGGGTTGATCAGGAAGTCTGAGGATTGCCGACAGATAACTCTTAAGGGTGCCCGAATTAGAGCCCTGCTGGGCAAGAGAGAATAAAAAAGAGGACCTCAGACAGATATGCAGAAAGGGGAAATCAACAGATTTGTTTGTACACCATGCCACAAACTTATGCTAACGACAGGTGTAAACCGTTTTGGTGGAGAGATGCCTGGCTGCCAAGATAACTTTACAGACTTTGGACGGAAGGTCAAAAGGTTTGGGCGGAGAAACCTCCCCTGCTGCAACATAAGATCCTCCCGAAGATGCAGTCCGAGTGGAGGATTGATAGCCATGCTCAGAAGCTCAGGGTACCATACTCTCCGTTCCCAGTCCTGAGCCACAAAAAATTACTTGGGCCCTGTCGTTCTTGATCTTCTTTAGAACTCTGGGCAGAACTGTTATTGGCAGAAAGGCCTACCGGTGGCCTGAGTGCACTCAAGATAAAAAGCATCGCTGAGCGAGTGCCGCCTTGGAAACTCCAGCGCACAAAACAGCTGACATTGTGCGTTCTCTGCGGAGGCGAACAGATCTAACCAAGGCTCTCCCCACTGCTGAAAGAGACTTTGAGCCACCTCCGGATGGAGACGCCATTCGTGATCGAGCATGCATTAATGGCTGAGTTAGTCTGCTCTGGCTTTCAGAGATGTTGAACCACCAGGGATATGCCCTGACGTTCCAACTATGGCCTCTTCACAAAGGGTCCACGACCCTACCCCACCATGCTTGTTGCAGTACCATGTAGCGGTGGTTCTGTCTGTGAACACCTGCACCACTTTCCTTTGGAGAGAGGACTGGAATGCTTTCAATGCAGGTCTGATCACCCTGAGCTCCAGAAGGTTGATGTGGAGCCCGGACTCTGCGGAGACCAGATGCCCTTGATCTCTGCCTCTCCGATGTGGCGGCCACATCCCAGGAGTGACGTATTTGTAAACACTGTCTGATCTGGTTGGGGAAGGAAGCAGGATCTGCCTCTGACCCACTCTGTTTGTTAACCACCACTGCAGATCTTTCGCAGTTCCCTCTGAGATCTGGACCATGTCGGGGAGATTTTCCTGATGCTGCGCCCACTGGAACTTCAGGTCCCACTGCACAACCCGCATATGCCATCTGACATGTGTGGCCAGCAGGATCCAGGAGGCCATGAGGCTCAGCAGCCTCAGTCATTCTCAGTGAAACCCAGGATAGAGGCTGAAACATCGGTATTATAGCCTGGATATCCTGGACTCCCGGCTCGGGAGGGTACGCCCGAAACTGCCCAGTGTCCAGAACAGCTCCGATGAAAAGGATGTCCGAGATGGAGTCAGGTGTGACTTCGGCACGTTTATAGTGAACCCCAGCAAATGCACAAGGTGTGCCGTACTCTGGAGGTTTGAGACGACAGCCTGGGGTAAGGGTAAGAGAAGACTGAAACTCCAAGCCGGCAAAGATGAGCTGCCACGACCACCACCATCCCTTTAGGTAACATCGGAGGGGCACTGGTAAGTCCAAAGGGAAGCACGAGAACTTAAAAGTTCTCGTGACCTACCACAAACCGCAAGTAGCGTCAGTGGGAAGGCAAGACAGGAATATGGAAGTAGGCGTCCGGTAAATCCAAACTTTCCATTGAGTCTCCAGGGTCCAGGACAGAAAGGACCTGAGCCAGGGTGAGCATTCTGAACTTCTCCCCCCTGAGGAGGAGATTGAAGACCTGGAGGTCTAGGTAGGACGAAGGCCCTTGTCCTTTTTGGGCACCAGAAAGTAGCAGCTCCCTGATCCACAAGGACGTTGGATACTGCGTCCTCAGCCACACAGAGGCTGAGCAACATGTGTGGCATGGTGACTGGAGGGAATTGGGTGCCCCTTCTGCAGTCATGAAAGGGGCAAAAAAGACTGAGGAGGGTGAGGAGCAGCTGCGGGGCCAAGGGACTGAGCCATAGCCTGGGACTCCTTAATGCGTTTGATCCCTGAGTCCGATTTACCTCTGAAGAGGGTGGTGCTATTGAAGGGCATGTCCGTAAGCGACTGCTGGACATCCCCCCAAAAAGACAGACGTCCTCAACCAAGCGTGGCACAGAAGGGCCACTGTTGACGCATCCAATCTGCCCAGTAAGTTGGTGGTGTCCAGTCCACATCGAATCATGAACTTGGCTGCGTCTCTCCAGTCAGCAACTGCTTGGGAGAGAATGGCCCGGGCCTCCTCACGACCTGTGGCAGCACCTGCACCACTGTATCCCATAAAGTATGGGTCTAGCGGCCCAAAAGGCATGCGGTGTTCACAGATCGCAATGTCAGACTAGAGGAAGAGAACATTTACTTCCCAAGTTGGTGCATTTTTTTTTATTCCCTGCCCAGGGGTGCAGAAGGGAATGAGCCGGAAGAGGAAGAAACCTGAATGATTAAGCTCTCAGGCATAGGGTGCTGGGTCAGGAATTTAGGGTCATTAGGCACAGGCCTATGGCGGCGGTCATTAGTCCTGTTTACAGGAGCCCCTGTGTTGGGTTTAGACCACTTGCCCAGCAAGACATCAGTGAGGGCCTCATTGAAGGGCAATAGGGGTTCTGATGTGAAAGCCCCAAGCTGAGGCACCTCAGTCAGGAAGCTAGTCCTGACTGCCACTGAAGGCAGCTGAGGTCCAGGACCTCGGCCGCCCTTCACACCACCTACAAGTAGGAGGCTCCCTCCTCCGTAACCATGGTAGGGGGAGAAAGCATGCTAGAGTCAGAGGAGGTGTCCAACCCACTGGCTTCACCCAATTCCTGAGCCCAGTCCACGTAAGGGTCTTCATGGTGATATTCTAAAGGGTCCAGCAACAACTCCATACTCTCACCTTACCCACACCCATAAGTATAAGGGTCAGGATCCAACCTAGGGAATGATGTACCCATTTAAGTCGGAATCGGGGACTTCCAGGAATAAGTATGGGATCGACATTGATTATGGGCTGACTTCTGCACCGGCGCCAGGGAAGGTCGTAATGGCACGACCGGCGTTGGGTCTGATGCGGCAATGGCTGGGGTGCCCTCTGGAGCAGAGGCCGAAGCTGCCGGTGCAGAACTCATGGTGGCCCCCTCTGACCCCACCGGGCCAGAGAGCCTCACAAGAGAGTCGGTCTGCCCAAGTATGAGGTGCATGGCCTCATAAAACTCCCTGAGTCGGGCAGGTGTAGCTGCGGCTCCTGGAAACTCTGGGAGGCACGGAGCTGACCCAGAAGCAGGCTCAGAGGATGGAGGCCTAGAAGGACGACACTCCTCCCATGTCGCATTGGCCGAGTGACAGGTGAAATCGAAGAAGGTTTGTTGTTCTTGGACTTCTCTTCTTGTGATCCAAACGACTAGGAGCCGCCCACCGGGCCGTATGAGCTTTAGCGACCTTTCCCTCATAGCCTTCGGGTTCTTGACCTGGCAGTCGGAGCACAATTTCAGGTCATGGTCGCGCTCTAGACACCACAAGCACACAAGGTGTGGATCCATCACAGACATTATGCGGTGACAGGAGTCACACGGCTTGAATAAGGTCTTGAGGAAAGACATCTTGCTGCACCAAGCAGTCAAAACATTTGACAAAAGGGTCAAAAAGTCAGTCAAAAAGAGACCGAGGGTAGCTCTTATCTGGATCCGCATGTAGACTGGTGCGGAAAGAAAAGAACGGACGTCAGCGCGCTGGGGTGGTGCCTAGTGCCTATATACAACTGCGACGACCATGACACCATCTACGGACACAGTCGACCAACACCATCTGACGGGGCACAAGGGTACTGCTCAAAGAAAAATCTCCTGATCCAGTCTGAGGCCGGGGGGAAATTCTAAGGTAAGGAATCTGCAACTAGAAGTCTCTATCAGATACACTAACCACTCCAATCACTTAAAAAAATATTTAGTGTGGTTACCCAAACTGCGATTCCCAAGCTTCACCTCTATCTACTCTATCAGCCATTAGGCATGCTGCCTACAATCATGTAACAGGACATCTTAATCCAAGCACTCAACGTCTGTGGCTTACCGCTTCAAAACTACACATACACACAACTCTTCTCCCCCCCTCCCAATACAATTTCCACTGACTGGCCAAACAAAACACCAAATAAGCGCCAACCCTCTCTGCACCTCTTAAACATTTGTTCTCTGCTTACCTCTCAACACAACCACCGTTTCACCAAGAATCCACCATCCTCCTAATAAGCTTGTGTCTGAACATCTCCATTGCTACCAAAGATTGTTACCTTCTTTGTCACAACCTGTACATGGGCCATGCTGAAGCACCCAATAAGACTGCAATACATAATTAATACTGTTCTTTAATTTCTCTTTTTGAATACAACATTTGTAAATTCTTATATTCCTCTTTTTGAAACTTAGTTGTTGAAAATACTAGCAACTAAAAACGTCAACAGAAACAAGCATTTACAATGCAACGGGTCTTGCGTTTGCTCATGTTAGAGCTGATTGCGTTGTAAACTCCTAACCCGACTTTTCACCTATCGGGCAAAAGTGCATTTATGTACATAACCCGAAAAAGTGAAATTAACTATGTAAAGCGCTCGACTTCTGCCAAGCGAGATCGCGTTCGTAAATTAGAGAAAAAGAAGTCCACGAACCCGATGGAAAACAGCGAGCCTCTCATGTTTTCTGTTCTTGGTCGCTGCGCTCGAGGAGGGCTAGCCACCGGAAAAGGCATGACATATGGGTGCCTTCGACTAATGAAAGCAAGCAGATTTTATTAGGCAAGCCCAGGAACCAATAAAAAACACGGACGTGAAGTTGACAGGGCTCCGACCCCTTTTCTAAATACAAAAGCGTCTCGCTGCGATACGCATGCGCGAGCGCATGCAACGCAGGCTCGACCCTAAAAAGACTGGTTAATTAAATTAAAGGCATAACATTTCTGAACTATATGTGGAATTTTTCAGTCTCTCTGAAAGAATACAGACTGACTGAAAGTGGGACTTACATGATTAATCTGAAATTGAAGTGGATATAAACAAAGCATGCATACATATTAAAAGAGGAAGAAGGGAAAACTACCCAGGCATGTCGTCCCATCCAACAGCTACAAACAACCAATATGCTGGGTATATAATACTCAGATGATTACATTATTTCCCTCAAAGAAGTCCTCCTTGCCTATTGGCCCAATAATTGATATTTGAGGGGTTGCCTCATCCACAACTTTTCATGGCATGCTTCATCGGCAGCCCGTCCCCCAACGCTGGTAAGATGGCACTATGCTATTGGACAATCATAACTTGGAGTTCTTTAATATTTTTATACAGGACATTACAATAGGGTCCAGATGATCAGCTAAAAATATCTAAGGGTATGCCCCACAAATATTTATTTATTGTGTGGTATCCATGACAAATAGGAACACGGTTAAAGAGAAAAATGTATGTTTCACCCAACCATATAGGTTGCTGATATGTTTTGATTGCTTTAATTGCCAAAAAGATAGCCACCGGTCTTCTTCAGGGATATCATAACCCCCTACCTAGCCTATCAGTGTTAGGCACCCAAGAAGAAAATGAGGCATAAGGCTCTCATACCTGTATGTTTAACAGCAATGTGCCCCATAAGAAGTAGCACAAAACAATAAACGGATTGGAAATATTTAAAAAACGTTATATTTACACAAATGAGTAAGACGAGTAGTCTAATAAAAGCGGTGTCACCCCGATAATGACAAAAGAGCATTCTCACCATTCTCATCCCGCTTTCTTGCACTGCAAATCTCTAAATAACATGTGCGTGATCCAAGCATTATAAAAGGATCTGTAAAATAGAAGTAATGAGAGTATGCATGCAAGTAAGTGAATGTTATTGAATAATATAAATTGATGGCCTCTTACCATATTCAGTGTAATATTTGGGCTTCATGGTTCAGAATGGGGGACGTCTCCCCTGTAGTCACACACCCCGCATATAGTAATGGTAAATAAAATCAAATAACCCTCAAGTGCACTATACTGAGAGTAACAAACTGAAGAGGTTAGCCTGATAAAGTGTAATCACACCATAGGTGAAATAAACTAAAAAAAAACAATGTGAAAAATGTAAGGAAAGTGTCTGAATCAGGCATTTAGCTTATCACTTAGTGAAAGTCACTTATGAAATTAAGAAACGTTCTTATCTAGTCAGACTCAAACTACAACCCATCTGACACTTTATCACAAACATGAGCTTCACAAAGATGATATGCTGATTACATTATAAGGACATCTCACATCATCATATATATATATATATATAAACCCATGACAAACAAAGATGCGCTATTTATTAGGGGCAGAGACCACTGAGAAACAAATAGTATGGGCTAGACCAGGATTTTATTTGGCTCCGAAAAACATTACCTTATGGGAAAATTTAAAACAATAGAACCTATAAGAGGACTAAAAATCTTAAGCTTTTTGGAGAAAAACAACTAATGTGATGTAAACGAAGGTACTGGCTATTCCAACAGGTCGAGCTTCAATGTGATAATCGGATGCACAAGCCCTTTCTAAGTGTCACACTTTATTTAGTTAGCCATCGAAGTTTGTGGCTATTACGAAAGGAGGGAGGAAACGGGTGCTTATATATGGTAGACCGTGCAGGTAGGGCTTGGCACGACATTAGCGTTGAATTTTCCGTACAATATCTGCTTATCTTTCATCAGAACCCTTAACATTCGCAAACAATTATGTTTCATCCTCATGAGAAAAAAAACATTCCATTACAGTATTCAGTTACCAGGAAAAGTTTTCAACATTTGCGGAAACTGTTTTAATTGTCTTTGCTAGCTAGTATCAATTGCATAAAAATGCATAAGAACTGGAACGTTTTTGAACATGCCATGATTGAGTAATATAGACAATGGCAGCATTTTTTGGAAAGGCTTTTTCATTACCATGAATAGAAAATCAAATTCTAAGACGGCAGACATTTATTCTTAAAACATGGGTCTATCGTCCCATAAAACTGCAGGCCTCGAAAAATCTTTAAAAAAAAAAAAAAAAAATGTTGTGTGACCTGCAGGTTAAACAATCTGAATTCTCTCCTTGGCTTAACTATTATAAACTCAACCGATCAACTGGTTGCACAATTTCTTTTACAACATTAGCAGTTCTGCCAACCCAAAAAACGGTGAACTACCATATTACGAGCAAACATCAAATGTGAATCTGACACTAACATACTTGTGTGAGAAACAAACCATGCTTCAGAAGTGGTGGAGGCTTATCAGATTACCAACAAAGTAACAGCATTTGTAACTCACTTTTATAACCAATATCACTTTTGCGCAATTTTTTCATCCGCGTTCTGGAGCCACCTTAAAGTGGTGTAGACATTCTCCAATCCAGGCTAGGGGTCTTTGGCACTGATCGAAAGTGTGAATTAGTCCGAGGCCATATCTCAATGGTAGAAATGAGCAGGCCACAAATTCATGGAGCTAGTCAAGCCACAGCCGAGCTGGTATTTTGGCTTGGCTCTATAAGGAAAGGAGCATGTGGATCCTTCAATAAGACTCAGCATGGAAATCAAGCAACAAACTAGTAACAAGCATTGGCAAAACCGATAGGTCTCGCCTATTGGCTTGGAGACCTACTGACATCCCTCATAACATCTACAGGGTTTTTTTTTTTACATCGTTTCCCACAGTCGATGCAGCCACTAGTGCAAGATCTTTTACGTAATCCGCCTCAAAGAATTCTCACCCACTAGTGCTTGTGTGCGCACTCTGGCTGGTGAGTAACAGCTGCATATAACTAGATCGTACAGTTCCTTTTCACTTTTGCACATTTTGTAGTGCAGATAAATGCGGAAAGGAAAGTGGGAGAGTCTGGGGCTTTAAATCGTGGCAGAACTGCTATGTCGAGTTGTAGAGCGCAATATCAACCGGTAAGGGTTTGCAGGCACTGGAGCTGATGTGTTGACGAGTCCCTTCAGAGTAATTCGAAGAGCCATGCCTTCAGCTTTTGGCTGAGCTCAAGAAGCCACACCCACATCACGCTTCAGCTAAGGGAACTTCACTAGCTCCCCATGCCACTTCAAGATATTTACCCCAGTCTACATCAGAATGAACCCGCCTACCTCAACTGACGTCTGCAACCCGCAACCCCGATCGGCTTTGCTATCACTCGCACACATTCCCTGCATTTGCAGAAGCAGGGCTGGAGGCCACTCATTCTTCTACCTAGCATGTAAAGACCTAGGACACCCTCCCTCCAAGACATCAGAACAGTCACCACGCTCACAACATTCCACAAGAAACTGAAGACCTGGCTCTTCAACTAAAGCTCCTGGCCCTCCACACCTGCTTAGGGCCTAGAGATCCTCACAGGTGATTAGCCACCGCTATACAAATTATTTTACATTACATATTGTTTAAAGCCAAAAAGTGCTACATGCAGAAAACAAAGTTAAATCTTTGGTACTCTGTTCCAACTTGCAGTAAATTCTTGAACTGGTAAAAGCAAAAGCATAACCCCTGAAAACATCTTACATCCAGTCCCAGATTACTGGGCAACTGCTGCTTGGGTTTTAATGCCAAGCATGAGCCACCCACAAAAAGCCCCCTTACCAACTTGGCAAATTCTTGCTTTGTGCAAGCTGCGTGCAAAGTGTCCTTTGGTGGCCTTCAAAAACTAGTTCTTGGTGTTCAAAAAAATTTAGCAAATCATATTGCTTTCACACCTTGAACATACACTGGCCTATCTGATTATCCTGCTTGTTCTGTAATGACCTATGACCAGACCATATCAGGTTTGTCAGAGCCACTGGTTCTCTTTAAGTTATGCACAAGCTAAGGTACCAACATCCACTTTTATCCTTGTGGCAACAGGGGTAAACTAGAAGCATATAAGTGATTGGGGTGTAGATTTCCTCACATGTAGAAACCTGATCAAAGGGTCATGGTAGCAATTATGCCCAGTAGTTTATGCCTTCAAATGGTAAAAGTGAACAACCAAACATCTATCAGGTACAAAACACTCTTGTTTCAAGACAATAAACAATAGGATCTTATGGGTTGGGCAGAAAGAGTGACTATCACTCATACACGAATAACACTGCAGATTAAATATGAAGAAGCAATCAATGTCAATCTTTAAAAGGTTTGTCCACCCTACATTTAAGTTACAAGCTCTGAACCTAGTTTGTGCTGACAATAACATAACATGTGTATTTGTAAAGCGCACGTTCACCCTAGGCATCTTGGCGCTGAATAACAGATGCTTATTGTTACCCAACTCAATGGTACTCATTTTATCAAACTCAGAATTTTGGATTAAAGGCTGAGTGAACCTGCCGGGATTTGAACCTGTGACCATGAGGTCAAACACAGGCCCCTACAGTGGACGCATTAGTCCACTAAGCCACCAGACCCGACAATAAGAAATTGGAATCCATAAACCAATCAGACAGAGCAAATCTAAGTACTGTCAAGGAAATTCAGCCAAGTTGTAATACACAAGATGGATAACAGTGATGGGTAAGTTAGGTACATTTACTTCATCTTAGGAGTGGTTAAAAAATGTCACGCATTTCTTAGGATGACGCTGGGCTGTGCAGTTTTTGGGTGCGGCTAAACCAAGAATTGAATGGAATAATATGGTCTTGAGCCAGAGTGCCTTTTTAGGTACCATTAGCAATCAAAGTGCAAAAGTAATTATTGCTCACTTTTTCTGACTTCTGTGCATTGTAAGCACATACTTCTTCAGATTTTTCTATTTTAGTTAGAAACGTTTTTAGAAGCAGTTGTCATTTTAATTTAAAACTAAAGTCTCTTCGGCTGTGCCAATTCATCACTATATCATCTAGATTAAGAAATCACAGTACCCCTTCAAAAAAACTAACTTTTTCTGACATGACAATGCACCACTAAAATCCTACAAAATGTTGGTCATATATCTATTCTTTCAGTAATGTTCCTAGGTTAAACCGGGCCACCAGTTTCGTAAGATTTGGAATCACTTGGTTGGAAAGCTAACTGGGATTAAGCACCTGGGACATTAGCCCCCCCCCCCCCCCCTTATCACAGTGTACTCCATTTGTTTGTTTGAAGAACAGCATAGGCTATTACTGTATTGAACAGTGTGTGTTGCACAGGAACAGACTTTTACTTTATGAATTATATAAAATGGCCACTACCACGAGCGTGCACCCCAGAGAAAG
The DNA here is from genome assembly GCF_031143425.1 of Pleurodeles waltl. NCBI lineage: Eukaryota > Metazoa > Chordata > Amphibia > Caudata > Salamandridae > Pleurodeles > Pleurodeles waltl. The sequence goes on from NC_090437.1 coordinate 966,774,532, forward strand.
GAGTGAGTGAATTGAGGAAGGGATATTACTATTCGCCTATATTACTTCACACACTGCAATGAAACTTGTGTGAACATATTAATGGAAATAGAGCATGACTGGTGGAATTTAGAGCATTGGTTGATTTAATTGTCTTATTTAAACTCCACAAAATGTTGATTTAATAACAAGTTGCATGTGTCTTCTAGGTCTCTCCCAACAGAACATGCCAGTTGAGGTAACTGATTTCCTTACACCTACTATTTTTTGCAACACTTAACATTTATTTGTTTTTATTGGCTTTATGGTGCCAACAGGCACCCCGTGTATGCAGCACAGGTGGATAATTTCAGAAGAAAGTTGGGCAAAGTATCTTTAAAGTTCATGTCTCTTGGTAACAATATCCCTGGAGTATGGATGTGTATAGGTTGGCAGCAAATACTGGAGTCCAGGGACTCAGAGGCAATGTGGCAGCCCCACGAATGTATATATTTTGCAAACTGAGAAACTGACTGGAAAGCAACAGGTGTCTCCAGTCATGATTTGTCTTGAAGGCTGTGCGGAAACGGCCATACTGAGAATAGTTAAAATGGTGACACTACCCTATATTACCCCCAACACTGTAACGTGTGGTAAAGCTCAGCATATAATTGTATTCCCTTGTATCTCCTATGTAGGGATATGTGACATGTATAGGTTTTCAGTGGGTGCAGTAGTTGTCTATTGGTGTTAAATACAGGGTTTGTTGCAATTTTGAAAGAAATCAAGCATACATAGGTGGCTGTGGCTCTTGTCAGGCATAGTTTGGGTAATGGATCCCCGTCAATATTCGTTGACTGGTTCCTTCTACCTTTGAGGCACCAAAATGAGGAACTACAACACATTTTAATATACTTACTGATGTTGCCCTTAATCCAAGAAGAGAGCACAATAGGTCTAGATGTAGAAGCTCTCTACGTGAGTGTTCCACAGGAAGAGAGCTTATGTGTCAATTAAGAACTACTTAGGTTTGGGGGACGGGTGGAGAAAGGAATATGGGGATGAATGGCCATACAAGACCCCTTTGGAATGGGTCATGAAGCTTGCTAGATTAGCGCTAACTAGAACTTTTTTGAGTATGAAAGGAAAACATATTTCCGACAACACGGTACCACAATGGGCAGTACTTGTGGCCAAAGCCTACCACCAAATTGACCATGAGACAGTATCCCAAGAGCCTACTTAATAGGGCCAGCAAAGGGGCCTTGAACAACCACAGAGAGGCTTTACTTGAGGACAAAGTGAGCAATGACAAAAAGCAGTTGATTTATGTCAGCCCAATCAGAAACGTCTCAAACGATGTAAAGAAAATGATTACCATCTGCTGCCTCAGGAACTTAACCCAAATGACAGCCCATTTTCTAGCAAAAGATCAGGCAGTGATTGATTCACGATGGACTGTGATTGAAAGAGTAACCACCAGCACCAAAATAACAAAAAGATTCCTGGAGCGTGAACAGCATTGGGTGTGTAGAATAAAAATCCATGGGTCTGGGCTAAATGACAATATCCCATGGAATACACTGAATGCAAATAAATTACTTCATATCTTAACTGTATGATGATAGATATACAGAACTAATTGAGGTGGTCAAATCCTTCCTGCCATCTACACAGCTAGGGCAGAACTAATGGGCTCCCTAAATGGAGTATAATATTTTGAAGGCCATCAGACCCGGATTCAAGTATTTATTTCCTTCTGTTTTTCCTTACTAACTTGAGAACTATGATGCAGACCCTACATTAATCATAGCCGCACTAGGACTACAACTCCCATGAGTCTTAGCTCACACTTGGGGACTGAACGCGCTACGTGATGAAGCAGCAATGCTGTTTCCACATGATCATGGGCAGAAGGACGCCACATGATAACGCGATCACAGGCAGCTGGGTAGCAGAGGCAGCAAGTTCTGTCTTTTAGATGGTCGCTACACAGCATTTTACATCACTGGATGAGAGGAGACCGGTGTGCCTGATACGTGTCAAAATACCACATGGCTCCCTTGATGATGTGAGTACGACCTTATCTCCAGTTACAAGGTACACGTATGGCTCTAACACTACTAGTACTGGTTTTCATAGCCCAAGTGTATGCCTCTTTTCCCTCCCCATACTACATTATAACACAAAGCCTTAACATTTCAACTGAAATCTAGTCCAGTGTGTGACCATAGGGGCATGTCCCTACCTCTCTAGTTCTTATGTTGCACAACATGATCCCCAAAAGGGGTAAGAAGCGAAGCCAATGTGCATAACTTTCAAGCACTTTTATTCACAGTCTGCAGTGCTGTTTGTTATGTTCATGTGTTCTGCGTCATAGAATGGTGGTGCTGAAGCAGATGTCTTAATTAGAAGTTATTAATGAATGTTTACATATTTTGAATAATGACTTATGTAGAAAAATTAATAACGTAGAAAAATAATGTGCACGTTTGAAAATGTGACCTGGGAGAATGGCCATCGGTATTAACAAAATGTACTACATTATGATTAATACGTATAAAATATTGAAAATGCAGTAGATTAATGTAGTATTATGTCATATTAAGGGTTGTGAATTATGTTTTTGCTTATTAATTGTAGGCCTTAACTTAACGAGTGTCTTGGCCTAGGTGCCTGGCCTCATGAAGTAGTTGCATTTCTTAGCGTTTAATGAACAATGCTGACAGAGTGAACTAACTGTGAAATGCTCATTGTTTTAATAAAATGCTCAGCAGAAGCTTTCTATGGGAACCGACGGACAGGAGATGAGGTCTCTCTCAAAGTAACAATTTGTGTGTAAAATGTGCAAAGGGTTCTTTCCCAGGACGTGAACAATGACGACACTGACTGGAAACAAAGATGCAACTAATTTGATATCTGACAAACCAGACGATAAGAACATCGTAAAGCAGACCAATCAACGACATGTGAACTGTGAAATATTAGAATTCATAGATTTGGTATATGAAAACTATTGGACAGAGTAATAATGTACGATGAATTGACTAACTGGAAAATAGGGGATAGTTTGGGGAACTTTAATATAACAACGTGACGGAAGAGACAAGATTGAGATTTGAGGAGAATTTTAGGCCGGTCTTTACCCGTTAAGAGATTGTGAGAATAGAGATCTAGAGTGACGGTGGGAGAAGAAGAGATCTGAAATTCTGACATTGGGCTCATACTCTCTGACTGAGAGCCTGATGTTTTGCTGATCGACTGATGACGAAGACTGATTCTGCCTGCTGACCCATACAGTGGATAGGTAGATATGACAATGACTGAATTGTATTTTTGTGCCTTTTCTTTCTAGGTACTAACTGCGCTGACTTAATACCTTCTTTAGGTAGATGTTTTCCAAATGTGTGTTCTAAATTGTTTTGCATGAAGCCCCACATGCTGATGCTAATCTGAGTTAGTTGAGGTTATTCACATGACGACTGACGAATTGCAGAGACAAATGGTTAACAGGCTATTTTGCTGAACTTCTGGTGATTATTACCTTGCTGAAACTGGTTTTACTAATGATTTGTGCTGATGCTTTGGAATGTCTTGATTCACGCTTTGATTAGATCATGTTTCTTGTGACTTGTTGATTAACAAGCATTATTAATTCTTGTTTGATGATTAAAATTCATGACTTTAGTATTGTTAATATAAGGGAAATAAACTTACTAAAATTTACTAAAGGTGTGGTTATTCATGGCAGTAAAGTCATGGTGTGTGAAAATTACTGACTCCATTGATTATTGATTTGACTAATGATTATTGATTGTGTGATGATTATTGTTTTCTGTACTGGAACTATGGTAAGAACAACTTAAACTAATCAAAAAGGTTCATCAACCTATAAGCGTCCCCTTTTAAGTTTACTTATTAAGGACTAATGTGCTAACATTGGTGCTAGTGTTCTGTCGCTGTCGTCCGGCCCGAGCGTTCCAACTATGTCAGTTGGGAGCGCGTCTGACAGAGGGCACAGCAGTGGTTTCTTTGTAAGGATCTAGAGAAATAAAAGACCTTCATATCTTACCAGCAAGAACTCGTGTTTAATTATTCAAAGTCGCAACACTGTTTTGCAGTGACTTACAGCCAGAATTGTCACATTTGACTGCAAGTTGCATGTTCCACATCCTGCACCTATGAATGCATAACTGCCCCTAATAGAACATGGCAGTGCATCCTCTTTCGCATGTTTTCTAATGTGATGTGCTGTATATTGTGAGGTTACATACGATATGTATAGCAACATATGCTGTTGAAAAATTAGGCATGAACGCACTAATGATTCTTTCCATTATGGGAATGTAGATAAATATCAAATCAACATGGCAAGTAACCCTGTATGTTGTTTTGTGTTGTACATAAATACTGAATAGAATAACACGCAGACTGACAACACAATTTGACTTATGGGGAGCTTATCATTATTGTCCTGACAAATTTCCCTGACCCATAGGGGTCTTCCAGAAAAGGCTGAAGCATGTTCACAAAAAATAAAGTGCATTGTTGTTATATCCCATAGTCACCTGGATCATGTATTTGTGTACTTTTTTGAAATCATACAGTATACACCCACTATTAAATAAAAAGGTGATAACCGAGTGTTCCAACGATCCCCGCGGATATAACTTCTCAAAGTGCTCCATGGAATATAGTCAAGCCTATCCTGGGTTTTAGATACCAGTATGAAACCGGATGATGAAGCATGACACTAAGAGTGGGTGAGAATCTTCTAACAAAACCTTCTTTTTTTTCTCTCCAGTGGGTCAGCTTTTAGTCATCTACGTGGTACATTCAGCATAAAAACGGACTAGAGATACCCTTTGGTGTGACTATATTTATACTAGGAGATAATATATGTTATGTCCAGAAAATTATCTCCCCCTCCTCAATGAGATATTGTTTGGTGACAAATCGGGTCTACGTGCATTGGAAGGAGCACTGTCACCTGAGGGACAGCTCTGGTTTCTGGAGCCTGAACTCTGGGTAGACAGATATTCAGCTATGTAAATGTGGTACATATAATGTATGTGAACCTGAACCACATAGCTATTGACGAAAGCAAGAACCTCTATGATTGGTTTCTCACATTGCAAACAGATGTAGAATTTGCTAGAATGGGGTCTATGGAGAGGCAATACAGAGAAACAACAGCACTCAATTGTGAATAAATTAGTATCAAATTATGCATTTTATAAAGCACATTGCCCATCAAAGATTTAAAATTGATATTTTAGTAATTTTGATACTGTGTGTGCTGTGGGTCTCAGAAGATAATTAAAAGCTAGTGCCTATAATATTGGTTACAACAAGACACTATTTCTATTTGTTTTGGAATGCTGTTTTCACATGGCAAAGCAACAGCTATTTTAGGTTTGGTGGCTCCCTACATGGATGCAGCACAATTATGCATTGTATATGAGTTGCTCAATGTGTGTGGGGGGGGGGGGCAATAACCAATACGTTATTTTTAAGAGGTGCAGATTCATGGCAGAAGAATTAAGTTGTAATTTTGACAACTGAGTGGCTTTCGCTCTCTCTCAGAAGGAATGAAGGATGAATCAAGCGTGCCCCTTGCAAGTCGCGCACTCCAACCAAATGTGTTAATCCGCTAAACTCAGTTTTTTTAAATCTGTTCATGAGTGCAGCTCAAGCAAGCATATGCTGCTACCTCCTGACGCGCAGACCAGAATAAAACCTCTCATCAACAATCCAACGGCAGCGCCTTTCGATACAAATACTAAATAAGCTCATTATCCTGCCACAGAAGGAATTGTCAGAGAACTGCTGAAAGGGCCGTCATTTCGAAATAACTTTACAAAAACTGGAGTATTGTGCTTTGAACTGAAATCTCGTCAAATTGCTTGCTTCTTTAGTTATATCAAACCACTTCACTTAAAGATTTCTGTAATTAACTTATAAACGTTGTCAAATTCACAATAACATGTTTGTTCTAATAGTATTGGGTGTATCTAATAAGTTAAAAACGCACAACTGATCACTGTGTTTTGTTGTATTGGCTCAGTGAGGATAACGCTGCCCTCTATTTGTTTAAAGCATTAGCTCTGCCTACATTGTGTGGTTAGTCGCCTTACCGCCCACAATGTTCCGGTCGAGCTACACCCGTGTGCAGCGACTTAATGTATACTTTATCTACTGACCCTGTAGCTCACCTCTGCTGGGCCTTGCTGGGGTGGATCGGGTTTGTGTTGCGGTCTGGCAGGTGGCGGTTGTGGCTCCTTATTGCCGTGCCCCCCGCCGTCATCTTCCTGGATGGCGAGCGCCGGCCCAGGCAGTGTCGGAAGTAACAGGAGGAGGAAGAGCAAGGCCGATGGGGGACGGCTGTGCATTTTCGTGGCCAGCTGGAAGAAACTCCGCGCGAGTTCTCAATGCCTAGCCGGGAAAAGATGTGATCTGGCTGGTGATCGGCGATTAATACTCAGGTCCCATGCTCTTTTCTTGGAGATGCGCGCGGCGGCAGCAGGCCACGGCACCGAACAGCCACCTCGACCGGTGTCAACACAGAAGCGCTCAACTTCCCATCGGCGCGCAGCCGAACCTCCAGCCTTGTAAGCCGTCCCCATATGCAGCCTGCAAGTACCTATTGGCCCGCAACAGATCAGCTAGCCTATAGCATTGCCGAGAAGAGCTGACTGTACGATGACGTTTGTAACCTGTTTCCAAAGTTTCAAGTTTGGTGTCAGCGAGACGCCGCTGCTGGACGCTCTCAGTGGCCTGTTCAGCATTGAGAAGCACGGGGTGCCCATTGGAAATAAAAACAGGACGCTTTAGTTTTAATTTGGAGCTGTTTAGATGCGATAAAGATCTGGAGTGCCAAGTATGCTTTATAAACGTGCGCGCTTTTAGCGTCAGTGTGCGAGACGAAACAACAATCGCGTCCTTCACTTAATGCAGCAAACACTTCAGGATCCATAATAGTTCTGTTTGGTTGTTACTACCAGGTTTAATAACTCCCGCACTTGGCACACTACAGGCCCGGTGATAGCCACCAATTGACATCCAGTACAGTGCATGCATTTCTTAGCATATAAAAGGACACTTTATCAACCTTTTTACAGTGGAATCAATTGGCCGCTTTATTAGTGTGGACAAGCGATCGTGTGACTGCCTCAATGTTAACATATTTACAGGTTATGCAGTTCGGTCAATTATCAACAAGCGTTTAGTACAATTGTCAAATAACTTTTGTCTTGTGCATTCTTTAGTTATCAACCCTTATACGTCTAAGTTCTCCATTTGACAATTTGTCATGCGTTCCATTGTCCTCTGAATTTAGCAGTCCCATTTTCCTTTTATGGAGAAGGCTCTCACCGACAGTGTTTGTTTTACCAGTGTTGTTTATTTGGGGGTAGCCTTCAGTTCTTGGAAATAGGCCCAACTCACTGCCTGGCGTGTTAACTGCCCTGCCATCCGATATGGCAGTTCTGGGCTGCGAGTGCCGTGTTCCGCTTAGCCCCCTTACTTTGTCACCTTACACCCTGCCGTGAGGCATCCCAAGGTGTGTGGCTTTTGTTCGCACACCCCCTTACTAGGTGTGTCCACCAATGATTTTATGGTAAAACTTTCGCTGTCTTCCTCCTTAATTGTCCGACTTGCGACTGACAGCCTCTTTGCTGGGGTGGGAGGGTGGTTCTTTCTTTGGTGGCGCGCGTCGTCCTGGCCCAGCTGGTCCTGAATTTGGGGGGACCTGTAGGACGCGCTCCTTAAATGCCCCTTACTGCCCCACCCTCGCCTCCCTAGGGAGGTTTCATTGGGGGGTTTGAAAATTGCAAACCCCCTGCTATTGGAGGGGTCGTACCTGGCCCACTCCCCACTTTATGGTCGCCCTGGGGGGGAAGGGGGATGCGACGCTCCTTTGCTGGGCGCGCCCTCCCCAAACCGGTTAGACCGGTCCCTTCCGGGCCAAGGCGGCCGTTAAGGCGCCGGCCCTTCATGCCCCCTGCGGGGGCGGCCTCTGCACAAGTAAGGGTTGACCTGAGACCCTTTGCGTATCCTTCTATAAGTAAATTATAATAATTTTGCTATATTTTTATCGTATCCTCGCTTTACCTTTATACTTAAAAATGCAAAATATCGAGTTTTCATGATCTTCATCATTTTTATGTCTCGTTTAGCCAAACACATTTGGCAGTGGCCAGACCAATAACAGCCGTGGGGATCCATAAATACAAGTTTAAGCGACAAACAGCGGGTGGTGGGGTGGCAAAGGTTGGCACAATCATGCTGAGCCAATGGGGGACCAGGCAATGTTTGAACCCCTCTATGGGGGACACCACTGCACCTCGGTTGTCGGACAAGGGGGGGGGGGGGAGGTGGGAGGGATGGGTCTTAAAGGACAGCGCTGCCCCTGCACGTTACATTTGTGGAGCAGGGGCAGCCTGCAGGAAATTCGAGATTGTGTCCAGCAAGATCACAGCTACAGCTGGGTAGCAGGCACCTTAGCTATCAGAGGACCGATGCAGTGTTAACGCATTTTTCTCATCCATCACAGGATTCAAAAAAGCTTCCCCGAGGTCGATGGGATCTTTGGACCTAGTGAAGAGCGAGGTAACCATGCACAATCAATTCAAACCCGAACAACAAATTTAAACACCACAACCTATGTGTCCACAGAAGAAAACACCAATCAATAAAACGTTTCATAGCTTTATTTTATAACCTCAATACCTAAGTCACATAAATAGTGCACAAAATCAAATTAAGGTAAATAAACACCATAGGTTGACCAAATCTATGAAACAGGTTTAATGTATTCAACATCACAAAATTAGACATTCAAGAAGACTAATTCATATTAAATACACAATTTGTGACAATTCTTTTAATCAGACTGTGAATACATTAGTCACATCAAATTACAAAGATTCAGAAATCATAATTTAAACAGGTTATGCTTACTGTTAGTCAAATCAGGACGAGCATGTGTGGGAACGTGCTAACACAAGGGCAAATGTAAAAAAGAAAGCCAAAAATAACTTGGAAAACATCTATCTCGGGCTAAGTTAAACTAACTAAGAAAATAAAATAGACAGGAGTCAGCATGCTAACTGATGCGTAAGGAAATAACATTTGCAATAGAATTTGCCTCTCCAAGGATCAGCATTCAATTCAGTTTCATCAACAAAGCATATAGATCATTAGCAGAGTCCGTTAGAAGCACCATCAGGGGAGAGTGCAGAACACAAGCTGCACAGGGAAATTAGGAAACATCCAATGGGCAAGTTAACAGAATACAATTCTAAAGGGGAATGACTCTCACTAAGTACATCCCTTAATTGAAAATACCCCAAACAGTTTGATTGATCAGTTCAATGAGTCCACATTACGCAAAAGGGGCAATGCCTAATTATAATTTGTGCATGAATCGAGTTTGTAACCTGACAGTAATTTCCCACGTTTGGTGAGAAGTCATCTCTCCTTGCTGCGTGAATCCAATAGTTGAACAATTTTGTACCTCACTAGTTGCAATCTATATTCCTTTTTCGTGGAACAAGACGATTTCAACAGTTCTAATGCGAAAGTTCTGTTTGACAATAGCAACTGATTTAGCTTTCAGTCTCCAGTTCTCAGTGTACCAGAATCAAGGTCATTGGGAAACAAGTCTTATACTGTGAACAATAGGATGCTTTACTATTCTTGAGAAACAACCTAATGGAAAAATTAATGTTAGGGGAAAGAAATGATTAATCACTTTTACATTACTGCAAATACGATGTCCACAGGCCTAGTTATGCTAACACGAGAGATATAATGCATTAATATCATTATTAATAAAACACACATAATACGCAAACTTATAAGTGTAGCATTAATAATATCTCATCTGAATATGCAAAAATATTTAATTAATAATGGCAATCCTTCTTAAAACATCACATTAAGTATAACAGAGAAGTGCATTTATTTTTCGGCGCACACGACTTTAAACAACTATATCACATTAAACATAAATCAAATTCATTTCACTACTAGCAGTTACTCTAATGCAGAAAATATAATTCACCCTTTTTTTAATGTTGTTAGCACATTGTCAATTCTTGTAGGCACAATGTCCACCATAATAATAATAAAACGTGAGCACTTTTAAAATATGTGTCAATGCAGCTTTTTCTCTATGCTAGGATTTTAAACAAGAATTTAAATGTCACCTAATGCTGATGTCTGGGTCACTAAAAGCATTAATAAATTTTACGCTTCAACAGCGGCCGGCGATGGGACTCTACGTGCAGCAGGATCACCACACCCCCCTTTGGCAGGCGCACACCTTCAAAGCGCACTGGCTTCTTTTTCATTGTTCACCATCATGGCCGGGGGAACTTGGCGGGCAGAAGACTTCTACATTCGGCAGTGATGCAACTCTGCCAAAGAAGGAAGCCAGCACAGCAGGGGGTACCCTATGGTAGCACACCACCTCCCCGGCATCAGCGCCGCAGCTGGAGATACGTGGTGGGTGGGGGACGAGTGCACTTCCAGCAGCGACATAACTCTGCCCCTGTTAATATGGACGGAGAGACTCTGTCCTACCTACAAGGACAAAGTGAGCTCCCTTAAAGGGGACACAGGCACATTAGAGGCTCCAAAGAGAGACAGGACATGTTGGGGAGTGATGCAGCTTGTGAGTTTTTGAGCGGCTGCCCCCTAACACAAGGGAGTGAGCATGTGTACGGCGGCCCTAAGGATAAGAGTGGAGCAACCGTTTGTTCCTGGCATTTAGGCATCAAGATAACAAATCAAAATAAAGCTCTTTATAATTACCGCCTGGCGTTGCTGGTGTGGCTGCTTTGCTATTTGCTATACCTCTTTGTGCTGTGAGAGGATGGGGAGCTATGGCCAGAGCTCCCAACCTTGGAACAAGAAAGCTGGTTCCAGTCTCAGCACTAACTCAAAATACTGTGGGGGTTATTACAACTTTGGAGGAGGTGTTAATCCGTCCCAAAAGTGACGGTAAAGTGACGGATATACCACCAGCCGTATTACGAGTCCATTATATCCTATGGAACTCGTAATAGGGCTGGTGGTATATCCGTCACTTTACCGTCACTTTTGGGACGGATTAACACCTCCTCCAAAGTTGTAATAACCCCCTGTGTTTCTTGGAAAAAAATCACTACAGCTCCCCATGCCCACAAAAATGTAACCTTGTGTACTGTAGTGGACACTCATGTAAAGTGCTCCAGTACCTTCCGGTCGGGCTTGCACAATATAAATGGCCAAGCACCTTCCCAATTAGACTTCACTAGAATTACATTCAGGAGTGGCTCACAGGACTTTTTAGGGGCGGGGACGGTGGGGGGCCCACCACCAGTTTGCTCCTCTGCTGCAGGCTGCAGGCACAGGCTCTCAGAGCAGTGTTAGGATTGGCTGGGAGCGCTTAGCAAGTGCGCTCCCAGGCAGAGTGGGAGCCTGTGCCTGCTCTCTCCAGCTTGGCAACACAGTGCGGGCTGGAGAGAGCACAGTGCGCATGTGTTTTTGGCCAGCCCGAGACGGCCTTCCAAACATACATGCGCAATGAGGGGAAGTGCTGTGCACAACCCCTCAGTGCTCGTCATCCCAATACCCTACCCCTTTTACTACAGGTTGATAATAAACATAGTTTATAATCTTTTTGTAGTAAAAGGTTTGCAGCTGCTGCTGCTGGTCGGGGACAATGGTCCACTGCCATCGGAGGATCCGCGCCTGGTTAGGTTAGTGCAATAGTATTGCACCACTGCTCAAAAAGAGGTTTGGCATGCATGTCCCTCTACGGGTATTCAAGCTAATCTGTCACTATCCGCAGTAAGTGCAACTGTTATGCGAAGTTAAAATTGGGAGGACTGATGATGGTGGTTGTTTTGTTGTAGCAGGTACTCAAGCATTCAATGCTTAAGCATACACTGACTGGGGGTTAGCGCTGGGATCGTACTGGACTAGGAGCAATCACGCTAGTAATGCCAAGGTCACGGATCTGACCCCAATGGGCCATCCTATCAATGCAAACATTGCCTTTCAACAAGCACTAATGCAGCTAATCTCATATCTCAGAAACACTTATACAACGACTTGTGACGGGTTTCAAACTAACCTACTGGCAAATTAAGGTTATTCGTGCTCTTTGTTTATGTACAGAAGGTTAATAATTTAGTTCAGGGCCAGGGCCTAGCTCGGCCTCAAGCCTAACACTGGAATGGGGGAGTTCTTTCATGAAGGAAGCCCGATCAGCGGGCTGGTAAAAGAGTAGTGTGTTCTATATTTTGCAGTTCCAGAGGCTGACCTCAAGTTAGGCGTGTGAGTATTATATCGCAGGTATGGAAGCCCAAACGAATTACGCTCATGGGGGTTTAATCCAGCTCGCTTTTCAAATTGAGTCGCTGTGAAGGTTTGTCAACAATCAACAGTATTAATGAGTCGAAGGTGCATGCACGTGCTACATTTTGGGTGGCATACAGTAGCGCTGGTTTAAGGCCTCTGCTAACGTGGTCAGCCGGGTACTGAGAATACAGATGCAGCGTTAGGGATCGATGTTGCAGCCATAAACATGTTGTCCCATGAACCTTGAAAATGCAGGTGTGGAAGACGCAATATTCTGAGAGTAAACACCTCTACTGTAAAGGGTCGGGCCAATGGCACTGTTTTTTGGGACATTTATAATATCACTCGAAATTTAGTCCTGTAGGATTCCAAGGCCTCCAGAATACAGTCCTCATTATCGATTCAGGAGGAGAGTATAGTAATGGGTTGCTATGGTAACCTACTGGTCGGAGGTCACGACTGCTTTCGAGCACACTGAGAGACTGATTCATGATACTTATAGTACATTATAGCGCTTCATGATGTATACAAAAGCCTCCTTTCGGTGGGCCCCAGGACTAGTAGGTGGTCTGGCTAAACCACACGAGGATTTGAGATTCATGACTCTCATATCCTACGACGTCATGTGGAAGGCCACCTTTCTATTGCTTATTGATTGCTAACTTGGTGTTTTAACTGGTACTGGTGAGGCATAATCAATGCTCAGACATCGTTAACAAGTTTAGAAATCATGATAACTCTATTACAAATGTACCACCGAATTTGCAATTTTTATTGTAGTATTGTTTACTCAACCTTGTTGCATAATAACCCCCCCCCCCCCCCCACCCCTCCTGCGGGATTCCAGTGACCCTAATTTCAACCTTAACTACAGAGCACTTAGAGGCCTTCAAATATAAGCGAAGTGGGCAATGAGGAGGATTGTCTCACAGTGGCACATCCGAGAGGAAGGTTTTCAATGGGTGAAGGATAAAGTTTAATGATACTCCCAATATAGATAGGGTTGAATTTAAATACGTACATGTAAACACAATTGTCACACAGTGCCCATCTCTTTCCTAGTTTAGGGCTATTATGGAATCGAGGCATGTATTGAAGCGAATGCATCACTCATTATTATTCTGACATGGATATTATCTGCAATTCTATCACCTCTCTGGAATTCGAGATTGGTCCTAAGGAGCCGTTTCCTCACAATTAACACCGCAGTGGAAATAGTCAACTGGACGATGTACCAGCGGTTTCTAATCTGTTTAGTTTATGAGGTTTCTTAGGCCAAGTAGAAGTGTGTGTTTTCACCTCGATATGTGGGGGATTGATGCAAATGATGAAAAGTAACTCATAATGAATCCCCATCAGGCGTATCAAACGGCAATGCCTGCGCAAGGGATGCATAGGTCTTTGGAGCAACAAGAATACAACCAACCCTAGAGCTGTACACGGAAAGACGGGACTGAAAAATGCTCCATATCGAAGGACGTTAGAATTATGCAAATCTGTACCTGGCAGGCTTTCCACGTAATTTTATGACAAGACCGGAGGCTCTATTATGCGTTCTTTTCTTACTTTATTTTAAACAGCAGCAGTCAAGAACTACAGCTCCCAGGAGGATTAGCGTAAGACTAACCAATGGGAGTAAAACAGAAACAAAGAACTAAGCCAATCAGCATACTCCATTAACCATAGAGAGTACCCTTGACTGCAAGCAGCCCTCTTTTCTTGCTGCTCGCAGTCAAGATAAGTACACTCTTCAGCTCTTGCGTTTACTTATTTAGCTAATTTGGTTAATTTTATTCCGTTTTTACATGTCTATTGTTATTTACAGGTATCAGTTCGCCGTGTAATATTAAAACGTTTCATTGCTGGTTTTTTTTTTTTTTTTTCCGACCCCCCTTCCCTCCCCGCGTTACCGTTGTTCGCTAGCTGTGCAGCGCGTGCCGTTGCGCGTTCCATTCGGGAAGCTTCTCCGTCCTGTCAGCGCTTTTACCAGTGCGCGTCTGTCAGGCGAACTGCTCCGCTTCTCTGGAAAGCCACTGCAAAGCCTTCCGTTTCGGTAGCGCGTCTCCACGCGTTTCCGGAGCGGCTTTCTCGTTTTTCTGCTGCCGAAGCAGTGTCTCTTCGTGGCCGGCCCACGTTTCCTCCCTCTCTCCTTCTCGGCCCCGCCCAAGGGAGGGCTTTTTCAGTTTTATAAGAGCGTGTTGCTCTCTATTAACTCTTTAGTTACCTCGCTGCTCCTGAGACGTTTTATTACTCCTTTGGGCAGCTGTCAGCTTTAAGGCAAGATGAATACAGATACTTCATCTGTCAATACGGATTCTGAGGATAATGAGGAGTGTTTTAAACAGGATCTGAACAAGTTTATTAAATCCTCAGTTAAAAATGCATTAAAAGCATCTATGGTTACGATGTCTAAGAACATCGAGAGTTCTGTAATTTCCATGATGTCCAAACCCATGGCCCATTCTGCGGGGGAAGGCAGAAAACGCAAAATAAGCTCGTCCTTTAAAACAGCGAAAGGCGCACATGCAGAGAGTGAGCTTGCCTCACACCAGAACGAGGACTTGGTTCCTCCCAGGCCTCCTTCTAAGGAGGGGAATTCTTCCAAAAAGTCGGGCTCTCATGCCAAATGTAAAGTTAAGTCAAAACATACTTTAGCGCCGAAAAAGATTGCTGTTACGAGGGTTTTGGACACGGACGAAGAGGGCTTGGACGATTTATCTTCGTCAGATAATCCGGATGACTCGCTTGCTCATTCTTCTCCCCCTTCCAAACGTTCGAAACTTTCCTCTGGTGTGCCATCTACCAGTGTGGTTGATGCCGAAGGGGTTCCCATGTTCGATCCGTCACTCATTCATCACCCCAATTCCACGGAGTGGTTTCCTTTGGATCACGTGGCTGAATACATTTCTTCCCGCTTGCGTCTTCCGTTGGATAAACAGACTCGCTCCAAACTCAGGTCTGAATGCCCTCGACCGTCCTTGGACTCTAACATTACTCTGACTCCGGCTATTGATGAGTCCCTCATCACATTTTTTACAAAATATGGAAAGGATCCCGGTAAAGGGGTTGACAAAGCCTGGACCACGTGCCAAGACAAACTCCTCGACGTGGTCGGTCCGCTATCTAGAATTCTAGACTTAGCCGAGTCGGCTCGATTGGAGGATTCCCCTATCGATCCTTTGGACCTCTCTCTTTGGACCCAAAGAGCATTTTGTCTTTTGGGTAACGCTAACTCGGCCATTATCCATGAGAGACGCAAGGGTCTCCTTCTCCGCATGGATCCTAAGCTAGCTAATCTCGCTTCCAGGGATCCTGGTATCCAGGCCGACGGTAAACTGTTTGGAGATTCTTTCATAAAGGACCTTAGCCGTTTCGTCTCTACTTTTTCGTCTATCGATAAGGCTCAACAATCCTTGAAGAAGGTTTTCAACCAACGGGTTTTTTCCCGGGCCGGTAGAGGTAGGGGTCGCTTTACCGGCCGCCAATACAGGAACCAAGGCTCCAGAGGATTCTCCAACCCTCCCTCCTATTACAACCAAGAGTTCAAACCCCATTTCTACCCCCAACGATCAAGGGGCTTCCGCAACCGCGGTCAGCGCATCTACAGAACGGCCAATTCCTCAGGTAAGCCAACGTTCTGGCCCTCCCGTGGGAGGTCGACTTCGATTCTTCCTACAAAAATGGAGGTCAATTTCTTCAGACCCATGGGTTCTTTCCACTGTCCAGGGCTATCACATCGAATTTCTCTTTCCACCTTCCCAGTCAAGTCCCCCTCCTATTCCAAGGTTCTCCCTCGAGATGTCATCTCTAATCTCTTCGGAAATCCAAGCTCTGCTAGAAAAAGATGCCATCCAAAGCTGTATTCCAGACTCCTCCGGTTTCATCAGTTCTATCTTTCTCGTCCACAAAAAGAACAAAAAGCTAAGACCTGTAATCAATCTAAAATCCTTCAACCAGTTCGTCGTCTATCGACACTTCAAAATGGAGACTATTATCCATCTCAGGGATATTTTACTCCAAGGCGACTGGTTAGTCAGACTGGATCTCCAAGATGCATACCTCACTATCCCGATCCATCCTTCTCACAGAAAATATTTACAATTTCTTTGGAATTCAAAAACGTATCAGTTTTCCTCTCTTCCTTTTGGCCTTTCTTCAGCTCCGTGGTGTTTCACGAAGCTCTTAAAGCCGGTCGTATCCTTCCTTCGTTCTCTGGGTTTCAGACTCATTATCTATCTCGACGATATCCTTATTATGCATCAAAACAAATCTTCTCTCCTGTCCCAGCTTCAGATAACTTCCACCCTCCTAACAGAGCTTGGCTTCCTCTTAAATCTCGAGAAATCTGTTATGGTTCCTTCCCAACAAGTAGAATTCTTAGGCTTCCGAATCGATTCAGTTTCGGCTTCCCTGTCTCTTCCACGGGACAAGGTTTCTGCAATCAAAAGGGAATTGGCTTCAATTCTCCGGAAAGACTCTATTTCTCTCAGAACTCTTGCAAGAGTCGTCGGCCTTCTTTCTTCGTCTATCCAGGCTATATTCCCAGGACCCCTTCACTATCGCGCTCTTCAACGTCTCAAGATCCTTCACCTTCGTCGAGGTTTGGCTTTCTCCGACCTCGTCTATCTAGATCAAGAATCTCTACTCGAAATCCAATGGTGGATATCCCATTTAGAGGCCTGGAACGGCAGGTCCATCTTCCCCTCTGTGCCCGATCTTGTATTAGAATCCGATGCAAGTCTCACCGGTTGGGGCGCCCGTTGTGGCTCAATCTCGACTGGCGGTACATGGTCCGCAGAGGAGTCCAGATTGCACATAAATTGTTTAGAGCTTCTTGCAGGCTCCTTTGCGATCCGGAGTTTTACGAAGGACAGAGCAAGCTGCTCCATTCTGCTCCGCATGGACAACATTTCCGCAGTGCGTTATATAAACCATCTAGGTGGCACCAGGTCCAGACCCCTTGCTCTTCTGGCCAAGAGCCTCTGGGAGTTTTGTCTGTCCCACAAATTTTCCCTTCTCGCCGAGTATCTCCCAGGCTCTCTGAACTCCAATGCGGATTGGCATTCCCGACATATCTCGGATTCCAGCGATTGGAGATTACACCGTTCCGTCTTTCACCAAATCGAAAGAAAATGGGGGCCCTTTCAGGTGGATCTCTTTGCGTCCAGACTCAACTCTCAACTTCCTCGTTTCTTCAGTTGGCGTCCAGATCCGTTGGCCTTGGCTACAGACGCTTTCCTTCAGGATTGGTCCAATTCCCTCAATTATGCTTTCCCTCCTTTTATCCTGATCAACAGGGTTTTAAACCAGGTCAGGCGTCAAATGACGTCCCTTGTTCTGATAGCCCCCTTTTGGCAAGCTCAGGTATGGTTTCCTCCCCTACTGGAGCTCGCGGCAGATTTCCCGATCTTACTCCCATCATTTCCGTCTCTCCTTCTAGATCCACTCGGTCGGCCCCACAATCTTATTCTCGACAGATCATTAGTCCTGTCTGCTTGGCTCATCTCAGGGCTGCCCAGCGGTCCTTCCCGATTTCGTCGGAAGCTTCAGAGTTCATCAACAATGCCTGGGCGCCTGGCACAAGGCGAGCCTACAGATCAGCTTGGTCTCTTTGGGCAAGCTGGTGTGTGGGAAAATGTGCCGATCCCTTTTCAGCGGATCTAAATCTGGTTATTAATTTCTTAGCGGCTCAGGCAGGTCTGGGTAAATCATATCGGACTATCAACCTTTATAGATCCGCTATTTCTATGAACCATTCTAATATTGATGGCAATCCTGTTGGGATTCATCCCTTAATTTGTCGCCTTTTAAAGGGGGTCAAACTCTCTAGGCCCCCTTCTGCCAAATACTCCCACGTCTGGGATGTTTAATTGGTTCTGAATCTCTTTCTTTCTTGGTCTGACAATTCCAGTCTTTCCCTGAAAATCCTGTCTGCCAAACTCACTATGCTCCTTTGCCTAATTTCCATCAAGAGGGTTTCTGATGTTAGGGCCCTAGATGTTTCCGCCCGTCAGTTTTTACCCTCAGGTGTATTGTTTCACATCGCTAAACGCACCAAAACTAATCTACATTCGGTGTTCTATCCCTTTTTCCCTGATAAACCAAAATTATGTGTGGGTCTTTGTTTGAAAGAATACGAGAGAAGAACTGTCGACCTGAGAACGTCTTCCTCTACCCAACTTCTAATCTCCTTTCGCAAACCTCATAACCCGGTTTCTTCTGCAACCCTAGCCCGTTGGGTCAGATTGATCATGTCCCTAGCGGGTATTGATACTTCGGTGTACGGGGCCCACTCTTCCAGGGGAGCCATGGCCTCTAAAGCGTTCGCTTTAGGATCTAGTTTGGAGGACATTCTCAGGTCGGCAGATTGGACTAATGACAATGTTTTTAAGACTTTTTATTGTAAACCTGTTAGAACTGCTTCTTCTGTGGTTATTGATATGCTTTAAACTCGCATAATAGAGCCTCCGGTCTTGTCATAAAATGTAGATTTTCCTAGTAATTTATGACGGAAAGTCTTAATTTTATTAAAGGCACGGAGGCGAATATTATCCCACCTCAAGTACTTCTGTTAATGTGTACTTTTTTCTCCCTCCCAGCGACTCCTGCACTTCCTCCAGCTTCCGGATAACGTCGTTGGCTTCTCCCTTTCTCCCTTCAAGAAGAATTCTTCAAATGCATCGGAGCAACCTTCACAGGACCTTCGGCCTCCTTCATCCGCCTCTCGTCTCATCACAGCGGTCCAAGAGTTTTGTTCAGTCTCCTTGGCGTTGGCGATTGTGGGACTCATTTACCCGTTATTTTATGATTCTATCTGACTTACTCGCTCAAGAAAAGAGGGCTGCTTGCAGTCAAGGGTACTCTCTATGGTTAATGGAGTATGCTGATTGGCTTAGTTCTTTGTTTCTGTTTTACTCCCATTGGTTAGTCTTACGCTAATCCTCCTGGGAGCTGTAGTTCTTGACTGCTGCTGTTTAAAATAAAGTAAGAAAAGAACGCATAATATTCGCCTCCGTGTCTTTAATAAAATTAAGACTTTCCGTCATAAATTACTAGGAAAATCTACATTATGCAGCACATAATCCATCATTTAATGCGTGATCTGCAGTATGTCACCTGGCTCTAAGGACAGTGGAGTAATAAATATAAAAAAAATGAAGTGTGGAGGGTGCAAATATCACAATGTGTCTTTTGTGCTGGGCTCTACATTTTGCCACCATCGGAAGGTTAATACATGTCCCCCACACACCCAAGTGGCACCTAGTGCGGGATAATGTTACACAATCAGGGCAGGTAACATACCTCTTGGCTAATGCTGCCAGAAAAGAGTCCATTAATTTTTGGAAGCAGCCATTTAGCCTCCGGCCTGACCCGTAAAACAGTTTCACATTGCTTCAGAGAGGGTCATTGCATTTAAGTCCCAGAATCTGAAACCTTACTCCCCGGGGCATATTTGTCTGCAAAGGGTAAGCAGGGATCCCGAACTAATGCAAAGGGCTGGCAGAACCCTATACCTCCGTTTCTGACAGCAGGTACCCCACCCTCCTTTTTCTGTCAAATGATGAGCGGTATTGCTGACCCCAAGTCCCAGAGGGCATTTACTAAACAACTGGCATTGCCGCTGATGATTCAGTTCTTAAATACCAAATATAAGGTCACCGGTTAACACTCTAAGCACATTGAAAGCTTAAAACTCTGTAAATGTGAAGGAATTTAAAACAAGGAGCAGGAAGCTTGTCGGGCTGCAATCACTGGGAACCCAGGAGCGTGGCTAGGGCGGTGGAGTCTTCATTGTGTGGGCTTACCGGCGGTTGGAGACAAAATGCTAGACGCTAGCCCACTTAGTGACGGTGGCTCATTTCCTTAAACTGAGATCAGTAAGGGATACCCACGGCCTCGCATTACATAAGGATAGCCACGAAGGGCAGTAAGCTCCTGAAAGAGAAGAACGAGGACATAAGGCGACTTATAGATTGTGGGAACTTCCCCAGGTGATGGACGCCCTCTGAAGAGTGCACCTACTCCTTTCAAGTTTTTCCCTGTCTGAGGTAGCCTTTTCAAAAGCAATTTTTGGGGCATTCAGGGTGAGCGAGTTTGTTGCCTCAGCAAAGAAGGATGCGGGCTTAACATACCTGCAAGTGGCAGATGTCCGGTCAGTAGTGGCTAAGATGAGCTGATGCTAAGGAGATCCAAAACAGACCAGCTAGGCAGGGGGGCATGGGTGCAACTTTAATACATGCATCTCCTACATACTATCCAGTAGGCTGCCTTCGCAATTACTTGGTGGTGAGGCCCACTGGAGAGGGCCCACTGCTCAAACATAGAAACGGGGATCTGTTAACCAGGTTTCAGTCCATAGTAGTCATGCGCAAAGCCCTGAGGGCAGGCGTGCCTCCTCCCCAGATCATTTGGGCCCACTCGTTTAGGGTAGGGGCGGTCACAACAGCGTCACATCCATGCAGACATTCTTCATGAGGCAAGGTCACTAGTTAACACTGAACAAATTGAAATCTTCAACACTCTGTCAATATGGCCACACCTGCAATGAGACAGTCAGAAGTTCAAGTTAGGCTAACTCACCTAGAATACCAACAGTAAGTGGCAGAACAAACCTCACCCCAAAAATGCTTATAATAGATGGTTTGGCACACCGACCAGGGAGAGGAGGTCAGGGAAATCCAAGGTGAACCTTGCCGCCGACAAGCAAAGAGACAAGACTTTGATCTCAGTGTCAATAGGTTAATACAATTAGTTTGCTAAATAAAGAGGAGAGGGCCCACCGGGCAGAGGGGAGGCATGAACATGTTCTTCATAAGTTGCTCGATTGCCAAGAGCTGTGGACTGCTAATATGTAGTTTGGACTGTTAACAGGTAGGTTGGCCATGGCAAAAGGGGAACTGCCAGAGTACATGAAACCCTTAGCAGCCATGTGAAGGCAGCAGCATTAAGTGATATCAAGAACACCCACTGGTGACCCAAAGGGCTAAGGATGGAGAGGGTTGCCAAATTTACCTTGAGATCCCTAACGGCAGGGTCACCAGGAGGGTGCAACAGAGGGAGCAAATAGGTGCTCTTAAATGGAGAAGGGGAGCCGCCTGGAGATGTAAGCCTCACAGGTGGTGTGGCGGTTACAGGGGTACGTTGGTTGGTAAAGGAGGCACATCAGAGGGCAGTGTGCCAGAGGAGGGCCACTTACTTGGGAATGCCTTATGGCAGGGTAAGTAAGATGACTGGGAGAGTAAGTGGAGCACTGCACTTGCAGCCCTAAACTGCCCGTTGGCAGGCACAAAATGGATAAATAAGGTAGCGTGTTGGGCCTAACAGCAGTTAGAGGTTACCCTTCCTCACGATTGGAGAGAAAAAACAAACAAAAGCCATCAAAAACTTAATGAGCCCAAAAAGCGACATAGAGAATGGCCTCAACATCAAAAAGGTGTCATAACTATGACAAGTAAATGCCAGGATTGGATAGATATATGGATGGTTGATTTATGACCTGCCAGCACTTGATGATTTATGACTTGTCATGAAATGGACTCGATTGATATATGGCAGAGATGATTTATGACCTGTCAACCATTGATGATTTATGACCTGCCATAAAAATGTGATTTATGATCCCTCAGAATGATTTATGTCTGACAGAGATGATTTATGACCCATCAGCCAGTGATGATTTATAGCATGTCATGTATTTATGATTTGTAATCCTCTCAAAATGATTTATGGCACCCAGAATTATTTTTGTCAATGTAATAATGATTAATGGCCTTGTCATCTGGAATAGGACTGGCCACTGTGAAGATGAGGTCAATGAGGTAACATAGAGACCTAAACTGCGGCCAGGTTTTCCCACTAGAATACAAACACACAACTGGTGGAATTTTATTCACAAATGTATATGTGGAATGTGTACTAATTGGAGTGGGCCACGTGCAGGGTTATGATTTTACTATGATTATAGTTATAGTGAAAGTTATCTAACCAAAAAAGGCCTTTTCTGTGGAAATGCACCTAACTATAGCTACCCAGCCCCCTTTAAAGGTTTGCCCCCCACCCTTATTAAATGAATACAGCCGTTGGGGGTTGTTGTGGTGGGTATATTTCTATTGTTTAATGTTATAATTCTGTTATGTCTAGTTATTGTTTGTATTCTAATAGAGGTAAACATTCTCAGTGCGTGTCTATCTGGGTGTTCCAGATTTCTTTAAGAGCTGGAAAAGCGGGAGAGTCTGTTGCTAGACTGGGCCTGCTCTGTCCCTATGGTGTTTCAACTTGGAATAAACTCGCAATTCTACAAATTCCTGTGGCGACTATAGGAAGCTGGCCCAGTGTGTGGTGGACACCTATGGTGTTACACATTATACTGGGTCCAGGGTTAGTTAGTGTTACAGTGTCTAGACAGCTAGGACTCTCTAGGGTAGCTGTGGTGAGCAGCCAAGACTTATCTAGAAGGCATGTGAAACACTTGCAATACCACAGTAGTCACACATAACTTATCAGACTTGAAAGGAACCACACAGTGTTGCAAAAATAAAGGTACTTTAGTATAGGCACACCAAACTAGACTACAATTGGTATACCTCCCTCTGGAGGTATGGACACTCAAAATATACACAGGTAAGTACTCAGGAAAAGCATAAATTAACAAGGGCCCTATAGGGGGGCCAAACCATATACTAAAAAATAGAATACAAATGGGTTTCCCCACCAGAGTGTATGGAGTAGTTAGACAAGGGCAAGGGGAGAGTGGAACCCCAAAAGCTAAGTACCTAAAAGATACCCAGCAGCCAGGTGCAGAGAGGTAAGTTACCGGGTTTTCCTTTAGGCTAACATGGGTGCCTTGTAGTTGGAGATCACAGAAACAGACCTGCACCAGTGGAACCCAAGGGCGGATTCCAGATGAGGAGGACCTGCAAAAGAAGGGGACAGAGTCCAGTCCACGCAGGACTGTCCAGGTGGGGCTGGAGCCAATGCCCCCCATTCTATATCTGAAGATCCGGATTAATGGTGATGGATGAAGTCCAGCTGTGGGGTCCAGGAGCTGCAGAGGAGTCCCTGAAATTGCCTGGGAGCTGTCCCTTGATGGTGGCCGGAAGGGTCAGTAGTCAGGAGGACTACCAACAAGCACAGTCAAATGCAAAAGAAGCTGTTGGAGGTTTTGCAGAGCTGTGGAGGACCAGCAAGGTCCTGGGGACTCAACTCTTGGACTGGAGTCTGGGTTAACCCTCAAGATGCAGGTGAGCCAGCAGAAGGAGTTAGAGCTCCCACAAGCAACTCACTGGCAGCAGGCACAGTAAGTTGCAGTGAGGCCCATTCAGCACACTTGAAGAGGAGTCCCACTCGCTGGAGCAGCAGAGAGGAGATTGTCCTTGCAGAGGTAGAGTGCTGGGGGCCGGGGCTACTTGGAGCCTCAAGATTCTTCAAGGCAGGAGTCAACAAGACTTGGTTGTTGCAACAGTCACAGTGCACAGGGATTGACCCCGTGGCAGAGACAAGGGCTGACCACCTCTCACTTTGGACAGAAGGCAGAGAGGACCCAGGTGATCCCTCAGAACCACCACCTGTGTTGGAGAATCTTCGGAGATCCAGAGGTCAGAAGATCCCACCAGCTGGATGTCGTTGCCTTAGGTGCCTGCGGATGCAGGGGAGTGACTCCTTCACTCAAAGGGAGATTACTTCTTGCTTCTTGGTGCAGCGGAAGTCATGCTGACCCCAGAGGATGCAGAGCCATGGAAATGTTGCAGAATGCTGACAGGAGAGGTAATCTCAGGCAGTGCAGTCTTGTTCGGTTCCTGTGTAGCCCAGCAGTGGTTCCAGAGGATAGAAACAGAAGATGTCTTTGCAGAGACTTTCTGGTGGAGTCTTGCACGACGAATCTGGGGACTCACCCTCACGGGAGACCCTAAGTAGCCCAGAAATGGGGTTTGGTCACACTCTGGGGTGACCACCTATCAGGAGGGGTCACTGATGTCAGCTACCTGTCCTACCCAGTCAGATGCTTCCAGAGGCCTCTGCACATCTTGTTTGCTAGATGGCAGAACCAAGTGACCACCTGGAGGAGCTCTGGGCACCACCCTCGGGGCGGAGCTGGACATGGGAGTGGTCACTCCCCTTTCCTTTGTGTGTTTCGTGCCAGAGGGGGGACCAGTGGCCCCTTGACTGGTGCAAACTGGATTATGCAAGGAGGGCACCAAATGTGCACTTCAAAGCAGTCTGATGGCGAGGGGGGGGCTACCCCCCAAGCTTAATGACACCTATTTCCAAAGGAGAGGAGGTTGCACCTATCTCCTACAGGAAATCCTTTGTTCTGCTGTCCCCTGCGTGAGCTGGTCAAGCAGCAGGAGGGCAGAATTGTGTCTGGGAGGCTACAGCAGCGCAGGCTTCCTGCAGACCCTGGAAGACTAATACGAGCAGAAATGGGGGATCCTCTAAGCATCCCCCAGAGTGCATGGAATCATACCACCAATACTGGGATCAGTATTGGGGTATGGCTTCGATATGTTTGATACCAAACATGCCCAAGTATGGAGTTACCGTTATGTTGCTGGACCACATGAGGTGACCAGTGGCCAGTACATAGGCAAAATGGCTTCCCCACACGTACAAAGTCCAGGGAATTGGAAGTGGAGTTTGTAGGGGAACCTCATCATGCATGGGTGGCCACAAACAGGGACCTGCACCCTTCCCTTTGGGCTGAAAAGGCATACCATAGGTGTGGCTTACAGTGACATGGTGTAGTGACCAGTAGTGAAAGGTTGCATGCACATTTCATGCAGGCTGCAAATGGCAGGCCTGCAGACACAGTTTGGATGGGCTCCCATGGGTGGCATAATACATGCTGCAGCCCATTGGGGGAGTACACCAGTATGCCAATTGTGGGGTGTATGAAGTACCAAAACAACCAAATTTGGAGGAGAGAGAACAATCACTGGGGTCCTGATTAGCAGGATCCCAATGAAAACAGTCTAAGCACAATGACATTGGCAAAAAGTGGGGGTAACTATGCATTAAAGAGGGGACTATCCTACAGAGACGTTCTTTACAATTTGGCGACGAGCGTGGTTGAAACACCAGGAACCCACAAATATTTCCTGCTCCTTACAAGGATTTCCACCTTTGTGGCCGTGAAGGTAATTCCACCCGTGGATTATTTACGCAAGTTTTTGGAACTCAATCAGCACTGGAACTTTAATGGAAAGCTTGCATTCAAGGTATTTCTCTTACCAGCGTACATGATTGGGAGTGTGCCCATTGGATAAAAACGCTATATGGGCATCTTTCAAAATGGCACAAAAGCTCCAACCTTGCCGCTTGCTCCTGATCTTGTCACACAAACTTGGAATGTAGCGTTTGTTACGTGCTGCTAATGCGGAGATTGTCTGGGAGGTCACGTAGGGGGGTCACACAATGTCCTAGCATGCTGCCATATATAATTTTTCATTTTGGGATTTGAGGAAATTGGATGCATACAGACCAGCACATTATATTAGAATATCCAGAACAAGTCTCATTTCAAATGGGTGCTTGTTTGAATGTGATGCAGTGACCGAATTCTGTACAATATTTTGGTGAAGTACATTCAAGTGTCGTAAGGCAACTTTAGCAGCTTTTTATGGGCACATTATTTTAGCCATAGGCCTGCAGCCTCTGCCATTTAGCCTAGTTGCAATCCATTTTAATCATTTTTATTTTCTGAGCAAAAGCTCTCTTCTGCGGTGATGTTTTACTTTCCTTTATCTTGTATACCTGACATTCTTATTCTGTGCTCTGCTCAAGACTGTCTCTAAAATGCTGCTGGTACAAAGTGGAACACACAGTCTTTGCCACTTCACAGAAACATGCATGTTTTATGATAGGGCAGTTGTTCTAGAACAGCTGTTTTATTATAAAACATTTCTGTGGCCCCTATACGCTACAGGCAGAGTTCCAGCCAGAAGGTTGCCACCGAATGCTGTTGATTCATTGCAGCTGTCTGCTGAGACTTGAATCTTATCTCTTCCCACATGAGAGGGGACGCTCAGTAGATTAACAGCTACTATCGAATCGAGATATGGGGGATGGTGTCTTCCTAGGGATTCTGAAGGGCAGACTAGGGCTAACTCTGCTGTGCTCTAATATAGTACTTTAGTGACATAGGTAGGAATTCCAACTCCTAGCATTCTGACACTATGGTGGGACTTTTCTTATGTTTCACTTTGCTTGTCACCACATTATTATTATTATGTTTTATCATCCTAATCATTCCACTACATGCTAGTTTATCTAGAACGCAATAGATTCAATAAAGTATATTGAACCAATCTTTGCATCTGTTTGCCTCTGCATGTGTGAGACAAATGTAACAAGGATGAGATCTGTTCCATCACAATTTCCCCTGAGAAGTCAGAATGTCATGCTCACAGCTGCCACAAATCATTGCCACTTCCATGTGCTGGTGAGGTACTGCTACGTGGCTGAAAGGGTTAGACTGACAGTTGTCACAGGGTGTGGAATTGGACTAAGTCCTCCACAACGTGGTGATGCTGCCACCCGAATCAAGCAGTCTCATTGGTACATGAGATTCAACACGTCATGGTGCCACCAATGTTTGGTCAGGCACTGAACTATGGATCTCCCTGAGTATCTCTGACTCACTACTTGCTAAAGGCACCCCAATACTATGTACGGAGATGTCAGTGGTATTGAAGATTTCCTCCTCAGCTATATATTTAGCACCTATTTTAGAATGAAGATTGTTCAAGCTTGAACCTTAAAATGATTAATCCCCAGTTGGTGTCCTTATCTCTGAACAGGTAGATTTACCATGGCTAACTTGCAATGGGTGGTAATTGCAGTAAACATGCGACCTCCCCTGACTAATCATTTAATAGCTAATGGCCTTACGGCCCGGGGGGAGAAAGGGGGCGCAGTTACATTTGTGGTTGAGGCTCATCCAGCATATAGGACAAAAAAATTCTACTCTTAAGTCAATTTTATAGCAGTTGATGGGAAAACTAATACATTTGATCACTATACGCATGCTAATGCACCTGCACAATACAGATCATACACATACATAGAGATACCTCTATCCAGAACTGGCTTGATGGTGCCCTAGCCCACACAATACTTCATGTTAGGCTAGGTACTCTGAGCAATGGTGACCCTACCTGGCCTTTATTGGCCACATATACACCACATCATAATGCAGGCACCTTGGTGGTAGCTGAGGTTCACCGCTAATACACTGAGCTTGCAGCAATATATACTGTTAGTAGCGTTTGTAATGCAAACATTAAATACTAACCCAGCAAGCGCTTCTCCGGCACAACCACACGCAGTCACACAAGGTATTAACCCTGCAATGCGACATTCACTCATGGTTAAAGCACCCACAAAACAGGAAGAAATTCTGTTTTGGTTAGCTCAAAAGATAAACGTGCTGGAAGCTGTATTTCCCTACACGGGACCGCCAGATAAACACAGAATTCTCACTATGTGCTTGCCATTTGGAATGGTTCCCACAGTGGGAAACTGCAACACTTGGGGCACTGTATTTGCCACACTGTACACGACCAGACACAGTACACCAACACTTGCCACTCTTCCGGAGGTGTTAAAACAAATTCAAGATGAATACGGAGCTGCCCCGGCCGTGGATTTGGGGATGCATTTAATGGGCAATTTTGCTACAGTGTCCTCAATAGTATTAAGTAACCTTAAAGGGGAAGCAGTAGCACTAGCGGTGCGCATGTGGCTCCGGGATGTTCCTGTGCAGGATCAAGAACGTGAACTGCCTAAAATTATTGCTGAAACCTATTCAAGTATAGGGCGGGATAGTTTAGGAGCCAGACCCACTAAACCACAAGTACAGGGTAAATCCAATAAGGATTCTAACAAGCCAGCAGCTGAGGGCTCTAAAAAATGTAGGAATAAACAAAAACAATTTTTTTTCAAAAGACAGGGGGCAATCTCCGCATTCGGAGACCTCTGAGAAATGCTATAACTTGCAAAATTTGGATAATATAAAAACTCCTGCTAGATATCAATATACTGATACACACCAATCTCATTCCTTTTAGGACCCATCGGATAAACGTAGTGAGAAAGGTGGGTGCTCAGAACAACACACAGAGTATGCGAAACCGAAAAAAGATTCACAACGTTTGGCTGAAGTTTCAATTAAATAAGAAGAGAAACCTCCACAACAAAAACCCTAATTTAAAAAGAAGAAGGTGGCAGCTGTTTCTGCGCGAAATTCCACGCAAGATGAGAGTTTTATTGAAGTACAGGAACTGGGCACTGACCCTGCTAGACAGTGCAGCACAGGTCACAATTGTTCGTCGGAATCTTCGAGAGCATCTGGAGGTGAAAGCAACTGACAACTTCATAGATGTCGAGACTGCAGACATGCGCATATTCCCTCCCAATAGGGTGTATAAAATTAAAATACAATTAGAAGGAGATATTGACCTCACAATTGACATTATATTTTAAAAACGATTGACTGGCATTTGTTACATTTTGTTGGCTGAAAAGGATCGGCAGCCAGAATTTTTCTGTGTAGTCCAGCGGCGGGAACAGGTCACTAAGCCTTCCTTCTCGACCCAAGTTCCTATAGAATTAGTTGAGTCATGCTCATTTGATTCGGGTTTAGCACAGGCACCCATGCTGTATCACAACCATGTTGGGTGGGATAAGGATTCTCCCTACTACAGGATACCAATTAGGTCCCAACCACAACCTCAACCTCAATATCCTGTGAAGCATGAGGCTAAAGCTCCTGTGAGAGAGATTCTCACACAGCTAGAGTACCAGCGTGTAAAAAATACAAAACACGTTGGATATTTCCAATGGGT
Organism: Pleurodeles waltl; assembly: GCF_031143425.1. Taxonomy (NCBI): domain Eukaryota; kingdom Metazoa; phylum Chordata; class Amphibia; order Caudata; family Salamandridae; genus Pleurodeles; species Pleurodeles waltl. The sequence continues at coordinate 966,803,682 of NC_090437.1, forward strand.
TCTTCTGTCAAAATATAGCTCCTGAAAGCAGGGATTCAACAGCATTTAGCGCCTTAGGCTTGCAGAAAAAAAATTGTAGGCTTTCACAGGGGTATAAAGAGACCCCTGGGTTGTTTTCAGCACGTGTAACATCCATTTTATACAACATTGACCCTGATGCGTTGTCCTATGTTGATGACATCTACTTAACGGATGGTGATCTCATACACCACCTGAAACGGGTGGCATGCATCAATGTGGGATTTGAGAAATTTGGCTACGAATTAAATTGCCTTTCTTAGTGTCCTATTTTTGGGATACAAGTTATCAGATGAAGGCAAGAGCCTAGAGCCTCACTTTCTAGAAAAGTGAGTGCACTGACAACCACCAAACACCATAAAAAAGATCCAGTCTTTATTGGGCTTTTTCAACCTTAGAAAAACTTTCATTCCAGATTATGCACAATGCATTAAATGATTTAATATGCTCTGACTTCTCAAGCAATTATTGGACAGTCAAATGCATTCACATTCTCTGAGCATTACAACAAGACATGCTTGCAGCAAAACATTTCCACACAAGGGACAACAAAACTAATTTGGTCATCAGAGTAATCGCTGGTGCCATCGGTTTCACCTATGTAACATTTAATGAGGGTGATATCATCCCTATTGCATATAAATCACAACTGTATTCCACAGCTGAACAACGCTTTACTCACATGGAAAAAAATCTTGACTTCTGCTCAGATGGCTGTCATTAAAGAGAGACCTCTGGCTCAGGGGAAACCCAATATTGTTGTCTCTCCGATCCCAGCCCTTGAGGCTGTCACAAAGGCTAGCATTCCTAATGAAGAAGCCTTACATCCACATTAGATCCAATGGGCAACATACCTGACAGCCACTGATGTTGACTACATTTTTGACCCAAAATTACAAACTGAAGGATTCCTTCAATATGAAACAGGATATCCAATTCCGGCAAATACTTTGCCAATTGATCAATATCAAACAATCATTTACACTGACGGTTCAACCCAACCAGACATAGGCATAAAACACCAATACTCCACCGCTTGCTTGGCTGTGAGTGGCTACATGAAAGACGGTGAATTCCATCCACAAAATACTTACACGCAGACCTTAGGGGACTGCTCTGCTCAACTAGCAGAGCCAAAGGCTTTGGGGATGGTGCTGAAACACACAGATCCAGAACAACTAACATTGATAGTCTGTGATTCATACTGCTGTCTCCAGTCCATCATTGAATATCTGCATTACCGGTGTCAAAATGGGTTCAGAGATTCAAAAGGCAACACTATTAAACACAAGTCACAGTGGGGGAAAGTAGTGGACCTGAAGGAAATGCTACCTAATGCCCATATAGTTCATACACTGTGCCATCAACGGGTAGGAATACATGTTGTAGGCAATACCTTGGCTGAAGAAGTGGCCAAGTCAGCAGTAGCCAAGGCTTCTGTTGCTGTAATAACTCGTTCACAAATGAGGTTGGATGATAAAACACTTGCTGCTGTGAAAGCTTCAGCTGACGGCAAGCCATTACCAAAGGCATATCTTGCCAAATATTCCTACCGCATAACTAGCCTAAACACTGCCTTAGTAACAATACCAGGGATGGGTGATCATGTGATCCCCAACTAAGATCAATAAGCTGAGTTGGTAAAAGCGGCACATGAGGGATTTGCATCTGCCCGTGCTGGTGTGGCGGCTACTGTTTCTCTCTTCCAAAACACTATTGGTGGCCAGGTGTATACAAACAGACAAAACATTATGGCCCTCATTATGACCCTGGCGGACGGTGGACAAGTGGCGGAATTACCGCCAACAGGCTGGCGGTAAAAAAAAATGGAATTATGACCATGGTGGTTACCGCCATGGTCATCCGCCACTTCTCCATTCCGACCGCCAGGGTGGAGATGACCGCTGGGCTGAAGACTTCGGTCTCCAGCCCGGCGGCCGTCACAAGACCGCCGGCGGTATCAGGACCCTGCTGACCGCCATGGATTTCGTGGGGTTGGGAACCGCCATGAAATCCATGGCAGTAAGCACTATCAGTGCCAGCGAATTCCTTCCCTGGCACTGATAGGGGTCTCAGTCCACCCCCAACTGCCACCCCCGAGTCCTTCCCCCACCCCCCCACCCTCCTGACACCCCCCAAAGGTGGCAGGACCCCCCTGCCCACCCCTACCCCGAACATCAGAACACACCCCCACCCTACACGCATACAGACACCACCAACACACATACCAGCACACATACCAACAAACATGCCAACAGACACACACACAGTCATACACGCACACCTACATACAGACATACATGCACACATACATACAGACATACTAACAGACAGACAGGCACACATTTTCTAACACACAACACCCCCGCATGCATACATGCACTCACACACCCCCTCTACATACTCACACGCACACCCCCATGCACGCACACAACCCCCCCCACCCCCCGCCCCCTACCCTAACGGACGATCAACTTACCTTGTCCGTTGATCCTCCAGGAGGGGACGGGATCCATGGGGGCTGCTCCACCGCCAGCACCCCGTCACCAGAACACCGCCACGCCAAATCATAGAACGTGATTCGGTGGGCAGTGTTCTGATGATGGGGCGGTGGAGGTGGAGCATCCTCCACTTCCCCGCCGACCGCCAGTATGGCTGCTGACGGCTCTCCGTCCAAAAAAGGACGGAGGGCTGCCAGCAGTCATAATTTGCCGAGCGGAAAACCGCCTGCACTGGTGGTCTTCAGCATAGCGGTTCCTCGGCAGTCTTTGAAAAAGACCGCTGAGGTCGTAATGACCACCTATGTCCTTTGCTGTGACATCTGTCAGCAGATAAAAGTGTCAACCTTTAAACGTCCATGGCAGACACCCCCTTCTAATTTCAAACAAACCACTACAATGTGTGTACCTGGACCAATGTGGTCCCCTGATACCTGATGGTGCATACAAATACATCTTAGTTGCTGTTGACTCATGCTCCAGATTTCTATGGGTATGGCCACAATGATCAGCTGACGCACAAACTGTTATTAAAGATTTGCATGTCTTTATCAGTACATATGCAATTGCGGCTTTCCACTCAGACCAGGGCCCTGCTTGCCTCAAGGGCATTCAGGGACACCGTGGCTCCATTAGGGGTCCAACTACATTTCTCTTCTCCCTACCCTCCTGAGGGTAACAGCATAGTGGAGCAGAAGGATCGAGACTTAAAGCAATCCCTAACAGTGAGAGTAATAGGCACAGGTCGTAGTTGGCTTAGTCATCTGTATGGAGTCCAGAGAGCACTTAACTATCTGCCCAGAAAGTCCTTGGGAGGGCGCACCCCATAAGAGGTGTTGGTTTGGGACACAAATGTATGAGCTAGATCTAGATGTGTCTGATGCGGAGGTGGCAGACACAGCTTTTGACATAAATGAATGTGTCACTGTCTTGCAGGAATTACAACAGTTCAGAGAAGAAAATGTGTCTGCCTGTGCCACCTCTTTGGGACTGAGTGATGCATCAATAACATCAACCGTCAGGATTCCGAAAGTTGGCGATCTAGTACGAGAAAGATTGCTGTGAAGAAGGTATTTGGTCCATCATATTATGCACCGGTTGGGTTTGTCATCATCTCTTTCTTACGATACATGGTCATTACCTTCCTGAACGCTCTGCAGTTGAACTTGTGGATGAGGTCCTAAAACCACATTTTTCTTAACACAAGGTCCGTTGAGAAATGTCCCTAGAGAACATTTCAGCTATACCAGTTCCTGATGGGATTGTTTGGGATAAAGTTTCCTTTGATATATTCAGCACAACTGAGGTTCTTCAAATTCCACATGTTTTCAAACTATTTTTAAATGATGTAATTTATCTGGGATTGTTTCTGATATAGAACAGTTGATTCTATGCTATCTGAATTAGAATACTTTACTGTTACTGTAATTGAAAGTGAAGGTATGTACCAAACAAAAGAAAATTATGGTGATATGTTCTGTTATAATTAATATGGACATCAGTTCATTTTTTGAGCAAGTACCCAAAAGACTATTTTTAACTATACTCAATGGTAACATTGTCCTACCCTACTAGTGGGGAGTTCTAAAATGTATATGGATAAATTTACATATTTTTCTGGGCACGGTGTTAAAGATGCTGCGTCATATTATTTTAAATTGCCCATCATGGAAATGCACAATGTATTGTTGACTGATACAAAATGCATTAATTCTGATTTCTTTATTTCCCAGTTGGCTATAGAAGGCTATTAATATTGAATGAAGTCGATTGACTTAAAGAGTGTTTTCGCAAATACACGGAAGGGAGGCTTTGTTTGGAGTGTGCTTGATACCTTTACAAATGATATTTTTAAATGACACAGTGCAGCAGACAAGTTGTTTAGGTTTGGCGAAAATTAAAGAATTAAATGACCCGAAGTATCCCCACTCCCGCAAAATTTTACAAATGGGAAAAATACATTAATGTAACTGAAGATCAGCTCGATCGGTGGGTCCAAATTGGAACATTTAACACATCACTTTCAAGTCCTGGCGGGTGTTTATTGTGGCCAGTGGATACAAATGGTTGTCATGCCTGTCTTGTAAACTCCACGGGGGGCTTTAGAGCGAACAGACTGGACCCTTGCAATGGGTCACCAGAACATTCGGGTATTGTGACTACATACAGTGTAGAGAAATTATGCCAACAATGGTTAAAAGGTTGCTCACTAGATGCTGTAAAAGAACACCTCAGTCTCCTGTCTAATAACACAAACTTGCAAAATTTTCTGTTAGGCCACAGAAGACAACGTATAAAGCGCTTCTTATATGCAATTTACTACAAGATTTGGAAATGTTCACAGTAAGAAGCCGCAGCCCGGTTAAGGCAAATAGAACAGGAAAACTTACAGGAAGCATTAGCCGTTGCAGGTAATGGGATTAACACCTTGTCCAACCGTGTTTACACTCTCAACAACAAAATACAAACAGACATGTCATCTTTACACCATGGACAGAGTCAACTTAGGTCCATTATGCAGTTAGGTTGGACACTACAGACATTCAAAAATGGTTGTGTTCCATGGAGTTACGTCAGGGCCAAGTACATGTTTGCTGCATTTAATTTGACGTGACAACAACAAATAATGGCTAAGAAGGAAGAAACATAAATTATGCTCAACATCGAAAAATTAGAAAAGTTGCCTTTTACTGAGGCAGAAATACCATCTGCAGTGTGGCTAATACATGGGGTTATCAATCTGCCTGTTTCAACACTTCAATTCACATCCTGCTTGAAGCACATTTCTGTGGGCAGATATGAAAGGCTGAGAGATAGTTACATTAATGAGGTTTGGGAGCTACCCTTTTCGTACAAATGTTTAAATGGCATGAAAGCGGTCTTGATGGCAGCGAATGTGAGACTTCTGTGAGCCATTTGATGGTTTGCAAACAGCTTTCCTTGCACAAAGCATGTAATTCTTCTACAGGGAATTTAACAAGTTATCTGTAGGGAGTTCCTGCCGCTTTAATTAGACCAGCATTCCTGGTGCTCTCAAATTAAAGTTATGTACTTCTAAACAGTAAGAGCTGTTGCGGAATGCGAGCCGGAGTTGCCTATGTAGTTTCAGTCTCCCAAATTGTAACTTGTTGTGGTAATGTCCTTTTCCCCCCAACGCAACCGACAAAAGTATCAGACATCTGACCTCATATTGCTACTTTTAATGTACATTTTGACAAGCTGAGCAGACTAAAAGCTCTTTTGTTTCAGAAAAATGTAGCGCTGACAACTGCACACAAGGCCCATGAGCTTCAAGTAGCAACTCACCCTTGGAAATACAGTCCCTTTTAAACACAAACTTTCCGAGACACTTTGGTGAACTCATGGGACAATATTTAATGCATCCAATACTGCCAGATTTGTACGCTTTTTTAAGGCTGTTGGTTCTTGAAGGAGGCTGGCCTGGTTTGTAGTGGGTAACTAAGGTACTTATAGCTTATACCAGGTCCAGTTATCCTTATTAGTGAAATGTAGGCAGTATTCTAGCAGCTTAGACTGTCTAGAGGTAGCTGTAGCAGGGCAGCTTAGGCTGAACTAAGAGACATGCAAAGCTCCTGCAATACCACTATAGTCACACAGTACTTATACACAATACAAGACAATACTCAGTGTTACAAAAAATAAAGGTACTTTATTTTAGTGACACAAGGCCAAAAATATCTTAGAGGCAATAGTCCTTCTGGAGGTAAGTATTATACACAATATATACAATGGTAACCAAAATCAGGTAAGTAAACAGTCATAGAATAGTGCAAATAGTAGAAAATACAATAGATTGCAATGGGCCTAGGGGCAACACAAACCATATACTAAAATAGTGGAATGCGAATGTCGAATTCCCCCATAGGGAAGTGTAGTGTGTAGAGGGGTGCTGGGAGTGTAAGAAAACACCAAAGGTAAGTAAAGTACCCCACCCCAGAGCCCAGGAAAGCAGGAGTAAAGTACAGCAAGTTTCCTCAGGACACACTACAAGTCATGATAAAGGATTTTGCAAGAACCAAGCAAGACTGCAAGCAACAAACAATGGATCGCTGGACCTGAAGCCCTGTGGAGAGAGAAGACCAAGTCCAAGGGTCGAAGAAGAGTCCAGGAAGGACAGGAGTTCCTGCCAACCTAGAAGAAGGTGCCAAAATGCATTCTCAGTTAGAAGAATAGTACAGAAGAGCACCAAAGAAGATGGCTGCGGGTTCATGCTTGATGCAGTTGATGTCCCACGTCGAGGGACTGGATGCAGGTTGTTTGCGTCACTGGATTCCGCCAACAAGCCTTGGTTCAAGCAAGTACGCAGTTTGTGTCAAAAAGGAGCTGCCTGGACCCAGGAGGGACCTGAGGGTCTCATCTCAGACTGAGGAGACAGAGGGGGCTCTCAGCACTTCAGAGAGCCCTCAGAAGACCATGCACAACCCACTGGAGTCCCAGAACACGGGGACAGAGAAGATGCAAAGTGTGGTCATCGCAGCGCTACACTGGAAGGTCCCACGCTGCTGGAGAACAACTCAGGGAGCTGTGCGTCGCAGGATGGAGTGCTGGGGGCCTGGGCTATGCTGTGCATGAAGGATTCTTGGAAGAAGTGCACAGAAGCCCAAGGAGTTGCAGAAGATGTTGTGCACAGGGGTACTGTTGCGTCATGGGGAGGCAAGCTCTTACCTCCACCAAATTTGGACAACTTCACCCTTGGACGGTCTGGGTCACCACCTGTGTTCCAGGGAGCATGCTCGTCGTCGGGAGAGGAGTCCCACGTTTGTCGTCGCAGAAGGGTGCCTGCAGAAGCAGGGAAGTAACTCTGTCGCTCCATGGGAGAGTCCTTCGGTTCTTCTGGTGCAGGGTGAAGACAGGCAGTCCTAGGAGCATGCACACCTTGGAAACTGTTGCAAAATCTGGCTGGAGCTGAAGTTGCAGGTCACAGGAGTCATCCTGGATACTTTGTTGCAGTTACAGTGGTTCCTGGAGCAGTCTGTGGTTGATCCGATGGTCAGAAGCTAAAGCAGAGAATGCAGAGGAGTCCTGGAGGAATCCTGCAAACCGAATCTGAGGAACCACCCAGAGGAGAGACACTAAATAGCCCTGAGAGGAGGATTGGCTACCTACACAGGTATGCACCTATCAGGAGGGGTCTCTGACATCACCTGCTGGCACAGGCCACTCAGAGGTCTTCAGAGGGTCCCCACACCTTGGAATCCAAGATGGCTAACGCCATGGACACTCTGGAGGAGCTCTGGGCACCACCCCTGCGGTGGTGATGAACATGGGAGTGGCCACGCCCCCTTCCTTTGTCCAGTTTTGTGCCAGATCAGGAACTGGGGGTCCCTGAAACAGTGTAGACTGGATTATGCAAGGAGAGCACCGTTTGTGCCCTTCAAAGCATTTCCAGAGAGTCTGGGAGGTTACCCCTCCCAAGCCTGTAACACCTATTTCCAAAGAGAGAGGGTGTAACACCCTCCTCCGAAAAGAAATGCATTGTTCTGCCTTACTGGGATAGAGCTGCTGAGTCCCCAGGAGGGCAGAAACCTGTCTGTAAGGCGCAAGTAGCTGGGGCTTCAGTGGAAACCTCAGAGAGCTGGTTTGGCAGTACTGGGGGTCCATAGTGGAGCCCCCAGGGTGCATGGGATTGGCTCCCCAATACCAGATGTGGATTAGGGGAACAATTCCATGATCTTAGACACCTTACATGGCTATATTCGGAGTTACCCTTGTGAAGCTACATATATGTATTGACATACATGTAATGCACGCTTACAATGGTATCCTCGCACTCATAAAGTCCGGGGAATTGGCCCTGAACAATGTGGGGGCACCTTTGCTAGTGCAAGGGTGCCCTCACACACAGTAACTTTGCGCCTACCCTTTAGTAAATGAAGGTTAGACATATAGGTGACTTATAAGTTACCTTAGTGCAGTGAAAATGGCTGTGAAATAGTGTGTGCAGTGGCAGTCCTGATGAAAGGTTTGTATGAGGTCCTTATGGGTGGCAAAAGAAATGCTGCATCCCATAAGGATCTCCTGGAACCCCAAGGCCCTGTGTACCTAGGTACCATATACTAGGGACTTATAAGGGGGGGTCCAGTGTTCCAATCAGAATTGGAATATGGAGTCACTAAAGTGTAGTGACAAATTTGGTAAGTAGTAGTAAGTAGAGAGAGCATAAGCACAGGAGTTCTGAATATGATTAGCAGAACTTCAGTGACACAGTTAAGCATACTGACAACACACATAGGCCACACACTATGAGCACTGAGGTCCTGGCTAGCAGGATCCCAGTGAGACATGCAAAACACACTGACAAACAGGCAGAAATTGGGGGTAACATGCCCATAGTACTTTCCTACAGTTCTGGGTTTATCAGCACCTTTTCATCCATATTTGGCATAACATACACTCAATACTTTTGGGTGTATTCGTGGATTACCAATTACTTTGGCCTTAATTTGTGGCATTCTACTGTTGCTATTTTTCATTCGCAATGGCTGCCCCATCTGAACAAGGAGGACTGATGGCGCTTCCACCAGTGCAACTGTGTTGTGAATGCATGATGCAATATTTCGGAACACCACTCCCTGAGGAACCAGAGAGCAACTGGTTTCTTGTCATTCAGACCAGTACTGAACTGTGTGCAGCCCATGTTTCATCGCCTTTGGTGTCTTTTCAAATGGTCACTACAACTGTGTCTTTCTACACGGCGCTTATTTTCACTGGACACTGATCTGTTGATGGTCTTGATGACGGCTCATTACCAGACATGCACAATGAGGGTGCGTTTGCTACAGGAAGCCTCCTATGAGCTGCCCTTTGTGGATCAAGTGGCTCTGGGCACTTCAGCATCTGGCACTACACAGAATACTTCCGCCTCGGCTGGAGCTGACGTCCTGGAACACAAGTGCTCCTTGGTTTTCCTGGGCACAGATTTGGTTGCTTTAACACCTGCCGAAGTGGGATCTTTCCTCAATTCAATTGTTAGTGGATATAAATGTCAGTTTTCAAAATTACACTGACTTTTAAATTTGACATTCAGCTTTTTATCTCCAAAATTGTTCTGTTTTAATTGACAGTTTTTAATTTGGCTTGCTTCAAGTATGCTTGATTGTCAACATGGAGATTTGTACATATATTTTCATTCCTTTGAATGCAATGTTAATGTAGTTTGATTGGATTTACCTTACCTTAAACCGACAAGGGGAGGGTGTTTTGTAAGGTTAACTTAGAAGCTTTTTATGGGCATGTTATTTTAGCCATAGGCCTGCAGCCTTGCCCTTTACCCTAGTTGTAATTCATTTTATTCAAGTAGGAAGCTGGCTCTGTGTATACTATATCAAAATGAGATATAGGGCCTGATTACAACTTTGGAGGAGGTGTTAATCCGTCCCAAATGTGGCGGATATACCACCAGCCGTATTACGAGTTCCATAGGATATAATGGACTCGTAATACGGCTGGTGGTTTATCCGTCACATTTGGGACGGATTAACACCTTCCTCCAAAGTTGTAATCAGGCCCATAGTGTGCACAGAGTCCAGGGTTCCCCAAGAGACTCGACAGAGGCAATAATAGATAATACTAATGCTCTATTTGTGGTAGTGTGGTCGAGCAGTTAGGCTTATCAGAGGGTAGTGTTAAACATTTGTTGTACACACTCAAGCGGTAAATGAGAACACACACTCAATGACTGAACTCCAGTCCAATAGGTTTTTATATAGAAAAATATTCTTTGCTTAATTTATTTTAGAACAACAAGATTCAAATTGCAGGTAAGTACAAAATGTAAGTTTCTTTGCATAGGTATAGTTAGGACTTTGAACCAAAACAGTATTGTACACAGTTTTTCATAAAATGGCAATAAGCTATTTTAAAAGTGGACACTGCAAAATTCAACAGTTCCTGGGGAGGTAAGTACAGTTAGGTTAATGTGGTAAGTAAAGCACTTACAAGTTCAGTCTCTGGGGCATAGCTAACCCACCGTTGGGGATTCAAGTCAACTCCAAACACCTAGGACCAGCAGCACAGGGCCGGTCAGGTGCAGAGATCAAAGAGGAGCCCAAATACCATGGTCACCTATTGAGACAGGGGGTGCACCGGTTCCGGTCTGCTGGCAGGTAAGTACCCGCGTCCTCAGGGAGCAGACCAGGGGGGTTTAGTAGAGCACTGGGGGGGGCCCAAGTAGGCACACAAAACACACCCTCAGTGGCACAGGGGCGGCCGGGTGCAGTGGGCAAACATGGTGTCGGGTTTGTAATGGGATTCAATGGAGGGACCTGGAGGTCACTCAGATGTTGCAGGCAGGGCACAGGGGGGATTCTCGGTCCAGCCACTGACTGGGCAAGGGCGAGGGCCACCTGCTGGTCACTGCTGCACCGATGGTCGGTTTCTCATGGGCCTGGGGGCTGTGGGTGCAGTGCTTCTCCAGGCGTCGGATATCTTCGTCCCGGGCAGTCGCGGTCAGGGGGGTCCTCGGGATTCCCTCTGCAGGCGTTGTCATGGGGGTGCAGGGAGGTTAGCCCAGGGTGGACACGTCGTCGAAGTCACCTAGGGATCCTCTCTGAGTCGTTGGTTTCTCTGGAAATGGGCCAGGGGCGTCGGGTGCAGAGTGGTGGGGACTCACGCTTCTGGAGTGAGGTGGGAATCTCTTTAAAGATGGTTTCTTCTTTCTTTGGTTGGACAGGTCCGCTGTCCATGGGAGTCCTTGATCCTTTGTAGTTGCAGGGCAGTCCTCTGAGTTGGCAGGGGTCGCTGGGCCCGCAGGATGCGTCACTAGTGCAGGTTCTCTGAAGTTGGAGACAGGCCAGTAGGGCTGGGGCCAAAGCAGTTGTCATCTTCCTTCTTCTCTGCGGGGTTTTCAGCTAGGGAGTCCTTCTTCTTTGTAGGTCATCATCAATCTGATATCCTGGGATCAGGGTCACCCCTAAATACTAAATTTAGGGGTGTGTTAGGGCCTGTAGGGCAGTAGTCAATGGCTACTGTCCCTGAGGGTGGCTACACCCTCCATGTGCCTCCTCCCTTTGGGGTGGGGGGCACATCCCTATTCCTATTGGCCTAAATCCTCCAAAATGAGATGGAGGATTTTCCAAGGAGGGGGGTCACTTCAGCTCTGGTCACCTTAGGGGTGGACCTGGCTGAGAGGGTGACTCCTTGTTTTCCTCATTATTTCCCTGGACTTGCTGCCAAAAGTGGGGGCTGTGTCCAGGGGGCGGGCATCTCCACTAGCTGGAGTGCCCTGGGGCCTTGTTACACCAGGCTTGAGCCTTCGAGGCTCACCGCCAGGTGCTACAGTTCCTGCAGAGGGAGGCGTGAAGCACTTCCACCCAGGGCAGGCTTTGTTCCTGGTCACAGAGTGGACAAAGGCACTCACCCCATTTGGCCAGAAACTTGTCTGGGACTGGCAGGCTGGCAGAGACCGGTCAGCCTAGCACTAGCAGTTGGGCTGACATGCAGGGGGCATCTCTAAGATGCCCTCTGTGTGCAGTTCTCAATGAATTCCACACTGGCATCAGTGTGGATTTATTGTGCTGAGTTGTTTGATACCAAACTTCCCAGTATTCGGTGTAGCCATTCTGGAACTGTGGAGTTCGTTTTTGACAGACTCCCAGACCATATACTCAGTATGGCTACCCTGCACTTACAATGTCTAAGAATTGATTTAGACACTGTAGGGGCATAGTGCTCATGCAGCTATGCCCTCACCTGTGGTAGAGTGCACCCTGCATTAGGGCTCTGGCCTACTAGTGCTTTTACTTATCTATGCCACAGGAAGTGGGTTGTGGGCATGGCACTCTGAGGGGAGTGCCATGTTGACTTGGTCTTTTTCTCCCCACCAGCACACACAAGCTGTGAGGCAGTGTGCAATTGTTGAGAGAGGGCTCCCCAGGGTGGCATAATACATGCTGCAGCCATTAGAGACCTTCCCTGGCCACAGGGCCCTTGGTACCAGGGGTACCTTTTAAAAGGGATTTATCTGTGTGCCAAGGCTGTGCCAATTGTGGAGACAAAGGTACAGTTTTAGGGAAAGAACACTGGTGCTGGGGCCTGGTTAGCAGGGTCCAGCACACTTTCAATCAAAGCTGGCATCAACAAAAGGCAAAAGGTTAGGGGGTAACAATGCCAACAGAGGCATTTTCCTACAATTAATTAATATTTTCTGAGCAGAAGCTCTCTTCTGAGTTGATGTTTTATTTTCCTTTATCTTGTATACTTTTAGCACAGAAACTGTTTTCATTATTTGTACTCTGTCATTCTTGTTCTGTGCTCTGCTCAAGGCTGTCTCTAAAAGGTTGCTGGCACAAAGTGGAACACTGCAATATTTGCCACTTCACGGAAACATGCATGTTTTCCGTTAGGGCAGTTTTTCAAGAACATTAGCTGCTTTATTATAAAACAGCGCTGTGCCCCTATACGTTAGAGGGAGAGTTCCAGCCAGAAGATTACCACCACATACTGTTGCTTTATTGCAGCTGCCTGCTGAGACTTGACGTCTTTCCTCTTCCCACATAAGAGGGGACGCTCAGTAAACTAACAGCCCTCTTTGCTACTACCAAATCCAGGTATAGGGATGGTGTCTTCCTAGGTAGTCTGAAGGGCAGATTAGGGCTAACACTGCTGTGCTTTAATATAGTACTTTAGTGGCCTAGGTAGGAATTCCAACACCTAGCATTCTGACACTATGGTGGGACTTTTCTTATGTTTCACATTTCTTGTCACAGCATTATTATTATTATGTTTTATCATCCTAATCATTGCAGTACATGCTATTTTATCTACAATACAATTACAAATCAATAAATCAATCTTTGCTTCTGTTTATCTTTGCATGTGTGAGACGAATGTAACTGAGAGAAAAGGATGAAATCTGTTCCACCACAATTTCCCCTGAGAAGTCAGGATGTCATGCACATGGCTGCCACAAATCACCGCCATTTCCATGTGCTGGTGAGGTACTGCTAGCTGGCCAAAAGGGTTAGGCCGACAGTTGTCACAAAGTGTGGAATTGGACTAAGTTCCCCACAACTTGGTGGTCCTACCACCCAAATCCAGCAGTGTCATTGGTACAATGAGAACCAACACGTCACAAGGAATTATATTTTATTCTTCCTTCATTTTTTAAATTTATATTGTGCACACAAAAGGAAAAATTCTTCTGTTGCAGGATATTATGCACAATCATCAGCGAACTTGTCCCACCTTAGGGTGAAGGAAGGATGCTGTAATTTAAAGCTGTAATACCAAGGTAACACAATTGTTTTCACTACATCCACCTCAAGCATTTTGCTGTAGCAAACCCATGTATGAAATGGATTGAGTGGAAAGCTTCTTTCCTGACTTTTCTTGAAACTATTGACAAAGAAGGCAAATGCCTCCTGCCCAGAAAAAGAAGATCTTTTTACATTCTATGGGGCCAGAAGGGTAAAGGTTTCTGAGAAAACGATGAAAACATCTCTGGTGGGGATAGGAATGTTTTTGAGGGGGCTCTGAAAAGTTTTGTTAATCATTTCGGGCCTAGAGTATGCATGAGAATTGTGAGATATAGGTTTTTTAGGAGGAAACAAGAACTGAATTATGAGACAGTAGACAAGTATGTTGCTGCACTTAGAAAACGTGAAGAGAACTGCAAATGTGGCCATTTACAGGAGCAGCTTATAACAGACCAGGTAGTTATGCATGCTAGGGACCCTGCTATCAAGGAAATGTTATGGATTAATGGAGATGCTGGCTTTAAGGATGTTTTAGCTATAGTGAGGAAGACAGAATTGTTGAGCCTCAGTGCTAAAGCTTTGAAGACGGAATCCAAAAACAAACCAGAAGAGCTTAGAACTAAAATTAAAGACAACGGGTTCCCCTAAACAAGACACCTGGTCACTTGATCCCCAAGTGGCCAGGCCCTTTAGCACCTCTCTAATTCCCTGGTAAATGGTACCCCTGGCACCTAGGGCATGGGTACTGAAGAGCTGCAGCACAATATGTGCCACTCAAAAGGGCCCAGCACCAACCTCATGCAGACTGTCATTGTAGACTGCCGTTGCAGGCTGCATGACAAGGTGCTCCCTAAATGTGAAAACACAACAATGGCACACAGACTTTGTGGCATGTCCCCTAAACACTGCATGTAATATTTGCAAGTCACACCTACAGCAGGCCTTACAGCCCTAAGGCAGGGTGCATTATTTTACATGTGTGGGCATATCTGCAAGGGCAGATATGCCCCTGCTATGTCTGTGTCGATTCTTAGACGTAGTAAGTGAACACTATTTTAAATATGTGTGCTGGCCACTGGTCAATACGAGTTCCCCAGCTACATGATGGCTGCACTGAAAATCGGGATGTTTGGTATCAAACATCTCATATCAAGAAACCCTCACTGCTTCCACTGACAGCTTTATTAATACATGCACCCAGAGGGCACCTTAGAGGTGCCCCCTTTAAACCTACGGATTTCTGGTGAGCTCACTGACTATTTCTAACCAATCTGCCACCAACAAACACAAATCTGACCCCCCCGGGGAGAGGCCCTTTGCTCTCTGTTGGTCAAATCAAATCAAATCAAATCATTAACATTTATAAAGCGCGCTACTCACCCGTGCAGGTCTCAAGGCGCTAGGGGAAAAAGGGGGGGTTACTGCTGCTCAAAAAGCCAGATTTTTAGGAGTCTCCGGAATGCTGAGTGGTCCTGGGTGGTCCTGAGGCTGGTGGGGAGGGAGTTCCAGGTCTTGGCAGCCAGGAAGGAGAAGGACCTCCCACCCGCCGTGGAGCGGCGGATGCGAGGGATGGCAGCGAGCGCGAGGCCAGCGGAACGGAGGAGACGGGTGGGGGCGAAGAAGCTGAGGCGACGGTTGAGGTATTCCGGTCCCTTGTTGTGGAGGGCTTTGTGTGCATGGGTGAGAAGTCGGAAGGTGATCCTTTTGCTGACTGGGAGCCAATGCAGGTGTCTCAGGTGTGCGGAGATGTGGCTGTTGCGGGGTACGTTGAGGATGAGGTGGGCCGAGACGTTTTGAATACGTTGTAGGCGTTTTTGGAGCTTGGCGGTGGTCCCAGCATAGAGGGTGTTGCCGTAGTCCAGGCAGCTCGTGACGAGGGCGTGGGTCACGGTTTTTCTAGTGTCGGCGGGGATCCAGCGGAAGATCTTGCGGAGCATGCGGAGGGTGAGGAAGCAGGCAGAGGACACGGCGTTGACTTGCTTGGTCATGGTGAGAAGAGGGTCCAAGATGAAGCCGAGGTTGCGGGCGTGGTCAGCGGGGTTCGGAGCGGTGCCGAGGGCCGTGGGCCACCAGGAGTCGTCCCAAGCGGACGGGGTGTTGCCGAGGATGAGGACTTCCGTTTTGTCAGAGTTCAGCTTTAGGCGGCTGAGCTTCATCCAATCTGCGACGTCCTTCATGCCCTCTTGTAGGTTGGTCCTGGCGGGGTCCTTGGTGAGGGAGAGTATGAGTTGGGTGTCGTCGGCGTAGGAGGTGATGATGATGTCGTGCTTGCGTACGATGTCGGCGAGGGGGCTCATGTAGACATTGAAGAGTGTCGGGCTGAGTGATGAGGCTTGAGGAACGCCGCAGATGATCTCGGTGGGGTCTGAGCGAATCGGTAGGAGGTAAACTCTTTGGGATCGGTTTGAGAGGAAGGAGGCGATCCAGTCCAGAGCCTGGCCTTGGATCCCTGTGGAGTGGAGGCGGGTGATTAGGGTGCGGTGACAGACCGTGTCGAAGGCTGCCGAGAGGTCAAGGAGGATGAGGGCGACTGTTTCACCGTTGTCCATCAGGGTTCTGATGTCGTCTGTGACTGAGATGAGGGCGGTTTCAGTGCTGTGGTTGGTTCGGAATCCGGTTTGTGAAGGGTCGAGCAGGTTGTTGTCTTCCAGGAAGGTGGTCAGCTGTTTGTTGACGGTCTTCTCTATTACCTTGGCGGGGAAGGGGAGGAGCGAGATGGGGCGGAAGTTTTTCAGGTCGCTCGGGTCAGCCGTAGGTTTCTTTAGTAGGGCGTTGACTTCGGCGTGTTTCCAGCATTCGGGGAAGGTAGCAGAAGAAAAGGAAGAGTTGATGACGGCCTGGAGGTGCGGGGCGATGATGTCGTCGGCCTTATTGAAGATGAAGTGAGGGCAGGGGTCCGATGGGGCGCCGGAGTGGATAGAGTTCATGGTGGTTTTGGTTTCTTCAATGTTGATGTGAGTCCAGTCGTTGAGGGTGATGGTCGGAGGTGTGGGTTCGGAGATGCTTGGTAGGGTCTGGTGTCCGAAGCTGTTGTGGAGGTCGCTGATCTTGCGATGGAAGAAGGTGGCGAGGGAGTTGAACAAATCTTGTGACGGCGTGACGGCGTTGGCGTTGGGGTTGGAAAACTCCTTGACGATGCTAAAAAGTTCTTTGCTGTTGTGGCAGTTTTTGTCCAGTCTGTCGGTAAAAAAGTTCCTTTTGGCAGCACGGATCAGGTGGTGGTGTTCGCGGGTAGCGTTCTTGAGGGCGGTCATGTTGTCAGCGGTGTGGTCCTTGCGCCAGGCCTTCTCGAGGGCGCGACAAGTTTTCTTCGATTCTTTGAGGGTGTCAGAGAACCAGAGAGGTTTTTTTGTGTTGGCCTGTCGATGCGTGCGTTTGAGGGGAGCAAGGTTGTCTGCGCAGTTGGAGATCCAGTTCGTGAAGCTGAGGGATGCGTCGTTGGGGTCGGTGGTGAGGGTGGGTTGGTTGGCGGCGAGTGCGGAGAAGAGTTGCTCTTCGGGGATTTTGTTCCACTGTCGACGAGGGATGGGTTGAGTGCGGAGGTGGCAGGTCTCGTGTCGGAATGTGAAATGGACACAGCTGTGGTCGGTCCAGTGTAGAGCGGAGGTGTGGCTGAAGAAGATGTGTTTTCTGGCGGAGAAGATAGGGTCAAGCGTGTGTCCGGCGATGTGGGTGGCGGTGTTCACCAGTTGCTTGAGGCCGAGGTTGTCGAGGTTGTCGAGCAGGGCGGTGATGTTGGGGTCGTTGTTTTGTTCCAGATGGAAGTTGAGGTCGCCTAGGAGGATGTAGTCCGGCGAGGCGAGGGCGTGCGGGGAGATGAAGTCGGCGATGGCGTCGCTGAAAGGGGCGCGCGGTCCGGGGGGACAATAGACGAGGGATCCTCTGAGGGTAGTCCTGGGGTTGGTGCGAATCTGAAAATGCAGGTGTTCAGCGGCAAAAGGGGTGTCTTCGGTGGAGGTGGTGACGCTGATGGAGTCTTTGAAGACAATGGCGATACCTCCTCCTACTTGGTTGGGGCGGTCTTTTCTGGAGATCTTGTAGCCTTCGGGGATGGCAGTGGCGATGTCAGGGGCCGAGGAGGCGTTCATCCAAGTCTCCGTGATGAAGGCGACGTCCGGTGCTGTGGAGTCCAGGAGGTCCCAGAGTTCAACGGCGTGCTTGTGGACAGAACGAGCGTTGACCAGGATGCACTTGAGGTGGTTGATGGCGCGAGGGCTGGTGGTCATGGTAGTTGCGTGGTGGAAGATGCGTTTGCAGGAGTTGCAGGCGAAGGGTCCATGGGTGCGTTTGGGGTGAGCTTGGAAGCAGGTGTTGGAGCGCCCTGGGTTGAGGGCATGGAGGGTGGCGGGGTCGTAGCGGATCAGCGGGGCTTGGGAGAGCTGGGGACCAGGGGTTGTGGCGCTGGGCGCGGGCCAGGCACGGACGGGCGCAGGTGGGCTTGCCTCTGGCGCACCAGCGGCGTGCCCGCTGCGCGCGCCCGCTGCGCAATCGCGCAGCGGCCGCCATTAGAGGTAGGAGGGGGGAGGGGTCAGCTGGGGGCGAATGGGAGCTGGGGGCGGGGGCGTGCAGGAGGTCGCGGCGGGAAAGCGCGAGGTGGGGACAGGTAGAGTGAGAGGAGCTGGGGGAGGGGGGTTTAAGGGTGGAGGGGGAGAGGGGGAGAGTGTTAGTGTTAGGGGGTTTAGGAGATTAGGGAGAGAGATAGCAGTAGGGTTGAGAAGATAGGGGAGGGGGGTTGTAGAGGTGGGTGAGGGTGAGAGGTAGAGTGAGAGGATAGGAAGATAGGTAACAGAGGAGGTGACGGGGGAGGGGGGACAGATAGAGAAATAGATAGATGGAGAGATAGGTGGAGAGATAGAAAAATAGGTAGATAGGAGGAGGTGGTGAGTGAGGGAGTTAGATAGTGAGATAGAGGGATAGATAGGAGATTGGTAGATAGGAAGAGTGAGGGAGGCAGATAGCGAACGGCGTAGATAGGGGTGAAATAGAGGGGGAGGCGAGTGAGGGAGGGGGATGAGGCAGGAGCAGGAGGGCAGGCGCGGGAGGAAACAGAAGACGGAGAGAGCAGAAGAACAGAAGAACAGAAGACGAAGGAGCAGAAGACAGAAGATCACAGAAGAAGATACAGAAGACGAAGAACAGAAGGCAGAAGACCACGGAAGAAGATGAGGAAGAAGAGAGGCGACAGGAGAGGCTGAGAAGCACACAGAAGAAGAGAGAAGATGGGGAAAAGAAGAGTACAGAAGAAGATTACAGAAGAGGAGCGAGGAGGAAGAACAGAGAGGAAGAAAAGAAGCAGGAGCAGGAGAGAGGGTGAGTAGCGCGGGGCAGGGCGAGGGGCTGGGAGGTGGGGGGTACTTACTGCGAGGTGGGTCTCAGGAACCTGGAGGAGCTGGAGGAGCTGCAGCGGCAGGGGGAGCGACCTACCCTTGGGACAAGGGTCGCTACCACTGTCGCGCAGCGGCCGCCATAAGAGGTAGGAGGGGGGGGGAGGGGTCAGCTGGGGGCGAATGGGAGCTGGGGGGCGGGGCGTGCAGGAAGTTGTGCCGGGAAAGAGCGAGGGAGGGGGGGACAGGGTAGAGTGAGAGGAGCTGGGGGAGAGGGGTTTAAGGGTGGAGGGGGGAGAGCGTTAGTGTTAGGGGGTTTAGGAGATTAGGGAGAGAGATAGGAGTAGGGTTGAGAAGATAGGGGGGGTTGTAGAGGTGGGTGAGGGTGAGAGGTAGAGTGAGAGGATAGGAAGATAGGTAACAGAGGGGGTGGCGGGGGAGAGATAGAGAAATAGATAGATGGAGAGATAGGTGGAGAGATAGAAAAATAGGTAGATAGGAGGAGGTGGTGAGTGAGGGAGTTAGATAGTGAGATAGAGGGATAGATAGGAGATTGGTAGATAGGAGGAGTGAGGGAGGCAGATAGCGAACGGGGTAGACAGGGGTGAAAGAGAGGGGGAGGCGAGTGAGGGAGGGGGATGAGGCAGGAGCAGGAGGGCAGGCGCGGGAGGAAACAGAAGACGGAGAGAGCAGAAGAACAGAAGAACAGAAGAACAGAAGACGAAGGAGCAGAAGACAGAAGATCACAGAAGAAGATACAGAAGACGAAGAACAGAAGGCAGAAGACCACGGAAGAAGATGAGGAAGAAGAGAGGCGACAGGAGAGGCTGAGAAGCACACAGAAGAAGAGAGAAGACGGGGAAAAGAAGAGTACAGAAGAAGATTACAGAAGAGGAGCGAGGAGGAAGAACAGAGAGGAAGAAAAGAAGCAGGAGCAGGAGAGAGGGTGAGTAGCGCGGGGCAGGGCGAGGGGCTGGGAGGTGGGGGGTACTTACTGTGAGGTGGGTCTCAGGAACCTGGAGGAGCTGGAGGAGCTGGAGGAGCTGCAGCGGCAGGGGGAGTGACCTACCCTTGGGTCAAGGGTCGCTACCACTGTCGCGCAGCGGCCGCCATAAGAGGTAGGAGGGGGGGGAGGGGTCAGCTGGGGGCGAATGGGAGCTGGGGGGCGGGGCGTGCAGGAGGTCGTGGCGGGAAAGCGCGAGGGAGGGGGGGACAGGTAGAGTGAGAGGAGCTGGGGGAGGGGGGTTTAAGGGTGAAGGGGGGAGAGTGTTAGTGTTAGGGGGTTTAGGAGATTAGGGAGAGAGATAGGAGTAGGGTTGAGAAGTTAGGGGTGAGGTTGTAGAGGTGGGTGAGGGTGAGAGGTAGAGTGAGAGGATAGGAAGATAGGTAACAGAGGGGGTGGCGGGGGAGGGGGGAGAGATAGAGAAATAGATAGATGGAGAGATAGGTGGAGAGATAGAAAAATAGGTAGATAGGAGGAGGTGGTGAGTGAGGGAGTTAGTGAGATAGAGGGATAGATAGGAGATTGGTAGATAGGAGGAGTGAGGGAGGCAGATAGCGAACGGGGTAGATGGGGTGAAAGAGAGGGGGAGGCGAGTGAGGGAGGGGGATGAGGCAGGAGCAGGAGGGCAGGCGCGGGAGGAAACAGAAGACGGAGAGAGCAGAAGAACAGAAGAACAGAAGAACAGAAGACGAAGGAGCAGAAGACAGAAGATCACAGAAGAAGATACAGAAGACGAAGAACAGAAGGCAGAAGACCACGGAAGAAGATGAGGAAGAAGAGAGGCGACAGGAGAGGCTGAGAAGCACACGGAAGGAGAGAGAAGACGGGGAAAAGAAGAGTACAGAAGAAGATTACAGAAGAGGAGCGAGGAGGAAGAACAGAGAGGAAGAAAAGAAGCAGGAGCAGGAGAGAGGGTGAGTAGTGCGGGGCAGGGCGAGGGGCTGGGAGGTGTGGGGTACTTACTGTGAGGTGGGTCTCAGGAACCTGGAGGAGCTGGAGGAGCTGCAGCGGCAGGGGGAGCGACCTACCCTTGGGTCAAGGGTTGCTACCACTGTCGCGCAGCGGCCGCCATAAGAGGTAGGAGGGGGGGAGGGGTCAGCTGGGGGTGAATGGGAGCTGGGGGGTGGGGGCGTGCAGGAGGTCGCGGCGGGAAAGCGCGAGGGAGGGGGGGGACAGGTAGAGTGAGAGGAGCTGGGGAAGAGGGGTTTAAGGGGGGAGAGTGTTAGTGTTAGGGGGTTTAGGAGATTAGGGAGAGAGATAGGAGTAGGGTTGAGAAGATAGGGGAGGGGGGGTTGTAGAGGTGGGTGAGGGTGAGAGGTAGAGTGAGAGGATAGGAAGATAGGTAACAGAGGGGGTGGCGGGGGAGGAGGGGAGAGATAGAGAAATAGATAGATGGAGAGATAGGGGGAGAGATAGAAAAATAGGTAGATAGGAGGAGGTGGTGAGTGAGGGAGTTAGATAGTGAGATAGAGAGATAGATAGGAGATTGGTAGATAGGAGGAGTGAGGGAGGCAGATAGCGAACGGGGTAGATAGGGGTGAAAGAGAGGGGGAGGCGAGTGAGGGAGGGGGATGAGGCATGAGCAGGAGGGCAGGCGCGGGAGGAAACAGAAGACGGAGAGAGTAGAAGAACAGAAGAACAGAAGAACAGAAGACGAAGGAGCAGAAGACAGAAGATCACAGAAGAAGATACAGAAGACGAAGAACAGAAGGCAGAAGACCACGGAAGAAGATGAGGAAGAAGAGAGGCGACAGGAGAGGCTGAGAAGCACACAGAAGAAGAGAGAAGACAGGGAAAAGAAGAGTACAGAAGAAGATTACAGAAGAGGAGCGAGGAGGAAGAACAGAGAGGAAGAAAAGAAGCAGGAGCAGGAGAGAGGGTGAGTAGCGCGGGGCAGGGCGAGGGGCTGGGAGGTGGGGGGTACTTACTGCGAGGTGGGTCTCAGGAACTTGGAGGAGCTGCAGCGGCAGGGGGAGCGACCTACCCTTGGGTCAAGGGTCAGAAACAAAGCCTGCTTGGGCAGGGATGTTACACACCTCTCCCCACAGGATAATCTGCATTCCAAGGCAAGAGCTTCAAAGAAGCCCACTGCCTTTGGTAAACAGAACTGGCTTTCCTCAGAGGGAGATGCTGACCCCCCGCCCCAGGGCACATCTGGCACCTGGACAGGTGGAAAAATTAGCTATGCAGGAGGCATGTTACAGTTCCAGACTGGACACACCCCTACGGTGACAAGCATGAAGTAGACACAGCCTAGGAAACTCTGCAATGTTGCATGTGGTGGAATTTAGGAACTCTGTACAGGGTGATGCCCACTTCCCACAGGAAGTGGTCATCCAGGCTGGTCTAGTAGTCCTTTGGCTACTGCCTTTCACTCCCCTTAACTCCCCCTAAATTGAGTATCTAGGGGACCCCCTGATACCAGATCGTCAGATCTTCATTTGCCAAAAAAGGAAGGAGTGGCCAAGAAAACCAACTGAACCCGAAAACCGAGGAGCACTACTGACTTGGCACCAACCCTGCCAGCCTGCCTGCTGCACCCGACCCTCGAGAAGCAACTGACCTGTCCTGCCACTGCAGCCTCCAAAAACCTGGGGAGCTGCCAGTACTTCACAAATCGCCAAGAAGAACTCCCTGAAAGCAGAGCAGATGCTTTCCTGCATCTGCAGGTGCCCAAGAAAGAACTGTGAGGATCAAGACTGCCAAAAAGCCAAAGCTGGACATCACCACTGCACCCGAGCTGCCTAGCCAAGCTGAAGTGGGCCAATGGTGCCAGCGTGGTCCCCAGGCCCTCCCGAGATGAAGCCTACCTTGAGTTCAGCCATTGTGGAATCACACCGCCGTCTGCAGCCTGTCTCTGCAGACCCCCGGCAACCGCGAGCGATCTGAAGACAAAGGCCCGACGTCTCAGGACACTGCTGCACCTGCCCTCCCTGGACTGAGGAGAAGAGCACCAAGGGTGTCCCCACGTCTCTCAGCTTAGAAGACCTGAGCCCACTTGTTGGCTTGGTCGGACTGGATCCCCCAGTCCACGCCTGCAGACTGCTTCAATGGGCCCCCCTGCAACCGTGAGGAACTTCAGCACCTGCAAGAAAACACAACTGCACGTGCGCCTCACAGCTTGAGAAGAAGTGGACCAACGGTGTCCCCACGTTTCCATGGACCTCAGGGGTCGAGCCTCCCTGTGGGTTCCCCTGGAGTATTCATTCATTCAATCTTGCAGCAACGTTGTAACCGGACTGATCCCCATAGACTTGTACAGGGCATCCAACGCTGAAATGCACTTTAAAACTCTAAACATTCCTAGCTCAATTTTGAAATTGCATTAATTCATGACCAAGGAGTGGCAAAATAGAAAGAAGGGTTATGGCTCAAGCAATATGCTTTTGATACAACTTTACAGCAGCTCAACAAATTTGTGGAACAGGGTTCATCAAAGAAACATCTTATCACCAAGGAATTGAAAGCTTATTGGGAGATAAGAAATTAGTTATCCATGGTGCAAGGGAGTGTTCATTGAGAGGATAGAGGCATTTCCCCTGCCATATTAAGAAACAGTATTGTGAAATTATGTCATGAAGGTCATGGTGGTATTGTGAAAACCAACCAAAGAATTAAAAAATTGCATTGATGACCAGGTATGAAAATGTGTGCTGATCGGAGAGTAAGGAATTGTATTTGGTGTAAAAACTCTGATAAATCCCTCAGAACACTAATACCCAAATTGTGTGAGCCTATTCTTTCCAATAAACCTTGGCACACTGTGACCATAGACATAATTAGACTAATTGGTACACTAGCTAAGTTTATTATTTTGTTCTCAAGGTGGCCTGTGATTAACGCGGTGGAAAAGGTAGATTCAGAGGTAGTGTTGAGGTTCATTGATGAAGTATT
Organism: Pleurodeles waltl; assembly: GCF_031143425.1. Lineage (NCBI taxonomy): Eukaryota > Metazoa > Chordata > Amphibia > Caudata > Salamandridae > Pleurodeles > Pleurodeles waltl. The sequence goes on from NC_090437.1 coordinate 966,827,635, forward strand.
TATCGATGAAGGCCTACCTTCTGCAGATCATCAGGGACAATGGGGCACAGTTTTTGGCTATTTTGAGAAAGTGGGAGTTAAGCAAAGAACTACTTCTTTGAACAATCCAAGTGGTAATGGTATGATTGAGAGATTTAACAGTTTTAAAGAATGCTGTACAACTAGCGATAAAGAATGGGGGAAATTGGGACGTTCACATTTTCAAAACCTTCTGGATGTACAGGACTACGGGGGTCATTCTGACCTTGGCGGTAAAAGGCGCTTACTGCCGGTCAGAAGACCGCCATAACACCGCCGCGGCCGCGGTAAACCGCCACGGTCATTCTGACCCGCAACTGGCAAACCGCCAAAAACCCGTCATCCACAAAAGTCCGCCACACCAAAGGTCAGCGAAAAAATGCCGATGACCAAACCTCCACCGCCACGCCAACAGAAATACGCCCATGCCATTACGACCCACGAATCCACGCGGCGGTCTTTCAACCGCGGTATTCCATTGGCGGTACACACCGCTGCGGTCAAAATACACACACACTTACAAAACACAACCACATTGGACAATTCAAAATACACACACCTGAGACACATATACACACCACTCCCACACACCCAATACAATATAAAACACACACCCACATCACCCACAAACCCTTACGACCACAATTGCGAATCAAGGACAGAGAGAGACAGCACTGCTTAGAGTAGACCATCACACAGAGGCAAATCACAACATCACCCACACAATTACCACGCACAAAACACCACACACCACCACACACATTACACTCCACAACACATACAACTTCCCTCACCTCATCCACACCACCCCATGGCACCCCAAAGACACCCCAGGTTCTCTGACGCAGAACTCAGGGTCATGGTGGAGGAAATAGTACGTGTAGAGCCCCAACTCTTCGGGGCACAGGTGCAGCACACAACAATTGCTAGGAAGATGGAGCTATGGCAGAGGATAGTCGACAGGGTCAACGCGGTGGGACAGCATCCACGCAATCGGGAGGACATCAGGAAGCGATGGAACGACCTACGGGGGAAGGTGCATTCCATGGTATCAAGGCACAACATTGCGGTGCAGAAGACTGGCGGCGGACCCCCACTTACTCCCCCAGAATTTACAGCATGGGAGGAGGAAGTCTTGCACATCCTGCATCCTGACGGCCTCGCAGGAGTATCTGGAGGAATGGACTCTGGTAAGTCAATTCTAACTACTACTTCCCACCCCCACCCCACCTGCATGCCAGCACATACCCCCACCCTCACCCCCACCCCCATCACACCAACTCCTTGCAAATGTCCCACCATCACAACCCACCCATCCCAACACCAAGCCCTGCATGCGACCACAAAGCATGGACACCCATCACCAAAGCATGCCCACTGCACACGCACATCACCCCCACCAGCCACCCTCACAAAAGCCCCCAAAGGGAATGCCTGCACTTGGGTACACCCACACCCACCCATCACACGAAATGCCACACACAGAAGCAATAACCATACCCTTATACCCCTGCAGGACCCGAACGCCACCACACCGCCACAGAGGGTACAGAGATGTCCATCCCACCCCCAGAAGAGGCCCCCAGCGACGACAGCAGCTCTGTCTCCCTGGACCCAGATGACCAGCCCGGCCCATCGGGGACCTCTGGACAGTCGGTTCCCCACACACAGCCACAGGCTACAGCAGACCTAACCCCCTCTGGGAACACCAGCACAGCTCCCACCCAGCGGGCCCATGCCTCTGTCTCCAGGACACGTCAATCAGCGGTGTGTCCACCACTACAGGGCACCCAGGTTGACCCACCACCCCAACAACAACAGGGACCTGGGGGCAGTGGTAGTGGGCACACCGACCAGGGGACAGAGGCCCAGGAACACAGGGGAACTGGGAGGGCTGCTGTGCGACAGGGGGGGACAGGCCCAGGGAACCCACTCTCCAAGAGGCCCTCACCACCATCATGGGAGCATACCACCACTCCGAGGAGACGATGGCGACGGTACTGGCCAGGTTCCAGGAGATCCAGGCACAGCAGGAGGAACGGTACATGGGGTACAGAGAGGAACTGAGGATCATTGCTTCCGCAATGGGGACCATCGTCCTGGCCCTTAACCAGATAGTCACCACATTGCGGGACCATGTGGCACCCCAAAGGGCCCCTGTCACTAGCCTGGACCAGGAACAGCCTACCACCTCCGCCGGCGCTAGAGGACAGGAGGCCCCCACACAACGACAGGCCACCAGAACCCCACCTCCTGCTGAAGAACAACCACCCGCAAGCGGAACCTGAGATCTCACAAGAAGACAGAGTAGGATTGCAAGACCCCCGCCAGCATTAGATACCCCCTGATGTCATCCCACTGTCCCACATTGTCACCCTGTCCAACCTTAAACTGCCCCTGCTCCATCCTTCCACAGGCATATGGACAATGCACCTGTGCGTCTGAGAACTGGACTCTGCCATGGACATTACTACACCCCCACCCATCACCGTTTTACAATCCTGTACCTATATGTAGCACTTGAAATAAATCACTTATTGCACTTACAATAACAGGATTCTGCTTGTATTTTTCACAAAAGTATTACACATAACGGTGCAATAATGTCCAGTTACATTGTGCTGACAACATACCAATGTCAATAAGCTTTAGTCCATGGGCAAACAAAGCAGAAGTCACGCAGCTCTGAAAAGGGAAGGGAAAGTCACAACTCAGTTAAAAGGAACAGGGGGGAAACACAGACAGTAGAGACGCAGGAGGCCTCAAGTAAATGTTAAATGGCGTGGGTGATTCATACCTGTGTGCTACTGAAAATATTGTTGTATGACTGTATCCCTGTTGTCCGTGTCGTCCCCGTCGTTTTCCTCCTCTTCACTCTCCACAGGCTCTACAGCTGCTACAACACCACCATCTGGACCATCCTCCTGCAGAAAAGGCACCTGGCGTCGCAAAGCAAGATTGTGAAGCATACAGCAGGCCACGATGATATGGCACACCTTCTTTGGTGAGTACATTAGGGATCCCCCTGTCATATGCAGGCACCTAAACCTGGCCTTCAGGAGGCCGAAAGTCTGCTCGATCACCCTCCTAGTACGCCCATGGACCTCATTGTACCTTTCCTCTGCCCTGGTCCTGGGATTCCTCACTGGGGTCAGTAGCCACGACAGGTTGGGGTAACCAGAGTCACCTAATAACCACACACGGTGTCTCTGTAGTTGTTCCATCACATAAGGGATGCTGCTATTTCGCATAACATACGCGTCATGCACCGACCCAGGGAACTTGGCATTTACATGTGAGATGTACTGGTCAGCCAAACAGACCACCTGGACATTCATCGAATGATAACTTTTTCTGTTTCTGTACACCTGCTCACTTCCTTTGGGGGGAACCAAAGGCACATGGGTCCCATCAATGGCACCAATGATGTTGGGGATATGTCCAAGGGCATAGAAATCACCCTTCACTGTAGCCAATTCATCCACCTCAGGGAAAACAATGTAGCTCTGCATGTATTTCATCAGGGCAGACAACACTCTGGACAAAACCTTAGAAAACATAGGCTGAGACATCCCTGATGACATGGCCACTGTTGTCTGAAAAGACCCACTTGCCAAAAAATGGAGTACTGACAGAACCTGCACCAGAGGGGGAATCCCTGTGGGTTGGCGGATGGGGGACATCAGGTCTGCCTCCAGCTGGGCACACAGTTCATGTATAGTGGCTCGGTCAAGCCTGTATCTAAGTATAATGTGTCGTTCTTCCATTGTCGACAGGTCCACCAGCGGTCGGTACACTGGAGGATTAATCCTTCTCCTCGCAAGTCCCAGCGGACGGTGCCTAGGAAGGACAACATGGAGCACAGAGTCAGGCAAACCACAGGTTCGTTCACACAGCTTGCACAGTAAAAGATTCGCAATGCATAGAAAGGCTTGTATGAGTGGCAATGCACGGCCTAGGCCTGTGTGACGCAGTTGAAATTATGCCATGTGGGCCCTTGAAATGGCGGCTGCCTGACCTGTGAAGTGTGACATTGGGATGTGAGGTCAATGCGCTGGCGTGGCACACCGTGGCGGTGCTAAGCCGCATTGGTTAACATTGAAGCCTATGGGTTTCATTAGCCAATGACGATGTGCGCCGGCGGTCGCGGGACGCACCGCCGCGGTACGCACCGCCGCGGTACACACCGCCGCGGGCGTGACCGCCATTTTCTATCAGCTTTATCACTCGAGACCTGATCATCCACAGGAGAGAACCTATACTGCAAGTGCTGCTGTGACCTCGGTCTGGAAGAGACAATGGCTGCTGCGACTGGGGAAAGGGCCCCTGCCTTCACATCTGAGGAATTGGAGAAACTTGTGGATGGGGTCCTCCCCCAGTATGCGCTACTCTACGGTCCTCCAGACCAACAGGTAAGTACACTGGGAGCACGTAGTATGGGCTTTGCCTGTGTTGAGTGGGGTGGATGTAAGATGGTGGGGAGGGGGGCGAATGAGGAGTGCAACGCACGACAGATGAGAGCATGTGCCACATGGCAAGGTTGGGGAGGGGGGGCCACTCACATCGACCATGCAGAAAAGTGATGATATCTCCTTTCCCTCCCTGTACATGTCACATAGGTCAGCGCCCATCAGAAGATCGACATTTGGCGTGCCATCGCCAAGGACGTCCGGGCACTGGGGGTCCACAACAGACGGGGCACCCACTGCCGAAAGAGGTGGGAGGACATCCGCCGCGGGACCAGAAAGACCGCTGAGTCTCTGCTGGGGATGGCCTCCCTACGTAGGAGGGGTGCCAGCTGCCAATTGACCCCCCCTGATGTCCCGGATCCTGGCGGTGGCCTACCCCGATTTGGATGGGCGCGTGAGGACATCACAGCAGACACAAGGGGGTGAGTATCTGCACATTCTGCTATCTTTGCGCGCAGTGGAGGTGTCTGGGTTGGGGAGGAGGCCTGTGGGTAACTCTAGGCCAGGGCGCTTTCTTTAGGCTTGTCCCCTCCGTTAGGCATGGCCCTGTGCCCCCGCCCCCCACCTCTGTAGGGTGCCAAGTACAGCTATCCATGGTCCTGCATCACCCATGTGTGCATTTGTTGTCCATAGACCTGTAGGCCTAGTCACAAGTACTGAGTAGTGTACCCCGATTGCGCGGCGTAGTGCAGGGGGCTTCTGTGTCTGTCCTCTCCGACAACGGTGTTGACAATGCATGCACTCAACCTGTCTTTATTTCTCCCCCCACCCTTTTTGTTTTTCTTCCTGTGCATGTGTGCATTAGCATCATCAGGCGGAGGAGAATTGGCATCGGAGCACGAGGGAGCTGCAACTCACATGGCCCCGGAGGGCCATGCAACAGACTCAGAGTACACCAGTGATCCGGAGGGCGAGGGGAGCTCCACAACGGGGACCCGTGGAGACGTCAGCGACACCGACACGTCCTCGGAAGGGAGCTCCCTTGCGGTGGCGGCAACATCCGTGCCCACCGCCACAACAGGTACAGCCGCCATCCAGCGCACCAGCCCCGCCCTCCCAGCAGCCCCTCAGCCTTCGCTCCGTGCCCGCTCGCCCAGGAAGGCGGGCATCTCCTTCGCCCCAGGCACCTCAGGCCCTGCCCCAGTTACCCCTGCTGCCCTCAGTGAGGAGGTCATTGACCTCCTGAGGACCATCATTGTTGGGCAGTCTACCCTTTTGAATGCCATCCAGGGTGTAGAAAAGGAGGTGCATCGGAGCAATGCCTACCTGCAGGGCATTCATTCGGGTCAGGCTGCCCATCAGCGATCGTTCAACGTTCTGGCCTCAGCACTGACGGCAGCCATTGTCCCTGTCTCCAGCCTCCCTCTTCTAACTGCCTCCACCCAGTCCCAGTCTCCTGTCCCTCAGCCTATCCCATCACACCATCAGACCAGCCTGCACACACCTCAACACCCAAGGGCAGCTCATCCAGACATAAGCACCACAGATCCCACAAGCATTCACCCAAGCAACATCCAGATGCAGACATGGCAACAGTCACTACCACCTCTGTGTCCCCCTCCTCCTCGTCTCCCTCCTCCCTCCCTGTGATGTCTCCACTCACACCTGCATGCACACCACCATCAGCCAGTACTTCCATCACCAGCACACCCTCCAGTACAGTCCGCACACGTGCAGTCACCACCCCCACTGCCATTTACACGTCCCCTGTGTCCTCTCCCACTGTGTCTGTCACCCCCTCTTCCAAACCACACAAACGCAGGCAGCCACCCACCCAACAGCCATCCACCTCACGACAGCCTCCGTCACAGGCACCTGCACCCAAAGACAGCACACTTGACTCTCCTACAACCACATCCTCTTCCTCCACTCCCATACCCACTACACCTACCCGTCCCTGTCTTTCCAAATTGCTTTTCCTTTCCAACCTTGACCTCTTTCCAACCACTGACCCACCCCCTCCATCTGGTAAGAGTCCAAAGAGCACCTCAGCCACCACCAGCCCTGCATCTAGTGTGACCATAGTGCAGGGCTTTTGGAGTCCACCAGCTCCTAGGGCAGGGACATCGCCCAGCAGCAAGGGGACAGCCAGCCCACCCCCTGGGAAGAGGACCAAAAAAAATAAGGGCCGGCGCGAGAAGCCTGAGACGGCTGCCACCAAGGAGAGTGGCCTTGCCCCGTCACCTGCCACATCATCTAAGGGAGGCAAGGGCCAGAGAGCTGCAGCGAAGGAGGGCAAGGGCAGCAGGGCGGAGAAGTCATGCAGCAGGAGAGCTGACCAGGAGGGCCCCACCAGCCCCATTCCGGGGGTGATGGAGGACACCCACGGGCCCAAGACTCCATCACAGGAGGGCCCCGCAACCACAAGGTCGGAGGGCGACTGAGCGGGGAGTCTTGGCCAGGTCTGCCTCCCTAGAGAGACAGGACAGGCACCGCTGAACAGGGCCCCGCCGTGAGAAGCACCGCTGAACAGGGCCCCGCCGTGAGAAGCACAGCTGAACAGGGCCCCGCCGTGACAGCCACCGCTGAAGAGGGCCCCGCCAGGACAGGCACCGCTGAACAGGGCCCCGCCAGGACAGGCACCGCTGAACAGGGCCCCGCCGTGAGAAGCACCGCTGAACAGGGCCCCGCCGTCTCAAGCACCGCTGAACAGGGCCCCGCCGTGACAGGCACTGCTGAACAGGGCCCCGCCAGGACAGGCACCGCTGAACAGGGCCCCGCCGTGAGAATCACCGCTGAACAGGGCCCCGCCGTGAGAAGCACCGCTGAACAGGGCCCCGCCAGGACAGGCACTGCTGAACAGGGCCCCGCCGTGAAAAGCACCGCTGAACAGGGCCCCGCCCTGACAGGCACCGCTGAACAGGGCCCCGCCAGGACAGGCACCGCTGAACAGGGCCCCGCCGTGAGAAGCACCGCTGAACAGGGCCCCGCCGTGAGAAGCACCGCTGAACAGGGCCCCGCCGTCTCAAGCACCGCTGAACAGGGCCAGGGCCCCGCCAGGACAGGCACCGCTGAACAGGGCCCCGCCGTGAGAAGCACCGCTGAACAGGGCCCTGCCGTGAGAAGCACCGCTGAACAGGGCCCCGCCGTGAGAAGCACCGCTGAACAGGGCCCCGCCGTGACAGGCACCGCTGAACAGGGCCCCGCCGTCTCAAGCACCGCTGAACAGGGCCCCGCCAGGACAGGCACCGCTGAACAGGGCCCCGCCGTGAGAAGCACCGCTGAACAGGGCCCCGCCGTCTCAAGCACCGCTGAACAGGGCCCCGCCGTGACAGGCACCGCTGAACAGGGCCCCGCCAGGACAGGCACCGCTGAACAGGGCCCCGCCGTGAGAAGCACCGCTGAACAGGGCCCCGCCGTGACAGGCACCGCTGAACAGGGCCCCGCCGTGAGAAGCACCGCTGAACAGTGCCCCGCCGTGAGAAGCACCGCTGAACAGGGCCCCGCCGTGACAGGCACCGCTGAACAGGGCCCCGCCAGGACAGGCACCGCTGAACAGGGCCCCGCCGTGAGAAGCACCGCTGAACAGGGCCCCGCCGTCTCAAGCACCGCTCCGCTGGGCCCTTCCTGTCAAGCACCGCTCCGCTGGGCCCTTCCTGTCAAGCACCGCTCCGCTGGGCCCTTCCTGTCAAGCACCGCTCCGCTGGGCACCGCCGTCTCAAGCACCGCTCCGCTGGGCCCTTCCTGTCAAGCACCGCTCCGCTGGGCCCTTCATCTCAAGCACCGGTCCGCTGGGCACCGCCGTCTCAAGCACCGCTCCGCTGGGCACCGCCGTCTCATGCACCGCTCCGCTGGGCCCTTCATCTCAAGCACCGCTCCACTGGGCACCGCCGTCTCAAGCACCACTCCGCTGGGCACCGCCGTCTCATGCACCGCTCCGCTGGGCACCGCCGTCTCATGCACCGCTTCGCTGGGCCCTTCATCTCAAGCACCGCTCCGCTGGGCACCGCCGTCTCAAGCACCGGTCCGCTGGGCACCGCCGTCTCAAGCACCGCTGGCCCATTGACAGTGCCGGTTCTGTGTCGAGCAGGTGTTCACGAAGCACTCTGGGCACCATGCCTCCTCCTATACCAGTGGAGTCTGTTATCCATCTGATGGACTGTGGCTTTGCATTCCCCAGGATGGTACAGTGGGCAACCCAGCCACTGTAGAGACTTGAGAGACTGTGGCTTTGCACTCCCCAGGATGGTACAGTGGGAAACCCAGCCACTGTAGAGACTTGAGAGACTGTGGCTTTGCACTCCCCAGGATGGTCCAGTGGGCATGGAGGCCCCTCGTGGATCTGGCGTCGTGGACTCATGTGGCTGAGGTGCCCCCCCTTCCCTTCCCCCTGAGGTGCCTGTAGTTTTATCATCTGATGCCCCTGCAGTGTTCTCTCCAATGGTATCCGGTCTCCTGTGTGGGCTTTGCCCATGTGTTTTACACATTGGCCCACGGACTATGGGAATTTAACTGACTGTGCAGGACTTATTGCCTATGTTTCACATTTACACTATGTTCATTCATTCGTTCTTTTGTATATTTAATATTGCATATTTACCACAACTTAAATGAACCTATTTTATACATAAATATTTATGATCATTTTAATTATGTCTTTGCGTTATTCTGGGGGGTTTGGGGGGGTGTCACTCTGACTTGTTGCTCTGCATTGGTGTGTGGGGATTGGGGGTGGGGGGGTGGGTGTATCGCGTATGTGTGTGCCCGTAACCTTTCCTCCTCCCCCCTCCCCTGTGTCGTGGGTGCAGTACTAACCGTTGTCGTCTGCGCCGGCATTTTATACTCGTGGTAGATGAGCAGGTAGACAATTGCTGGTAGGATGTTTAATTCGGGTTCCATGCTGTCCAGATTCCTCGTGGAGTGTGTTTCGGTGAGCGTTTTCCTGTTCGTAGTCTGTTTCCGCCGTGTTTTTATCGGCGGGGCTCCCGCCCTGGAAAAGGTGGCGGATTGGTGAGTTGTGATAGTGTGGGCGGTACATTGTCTGCCGCCTGCCTGTTGGCGGTGACCGCCGTGGCGGTCGGAGTGTTAAAGTGGCGGGCTGTGCTGGCGGGTCCCGCCAGGGTCAGAATTCCATTTTTTGGACCGCCAGCCTGTTGGCGGGTTGGCCGCCGCTTTATCACCGTCCGCCAGGGTTGGAATGACCCCCTACATCTTATGACTCTATGGAAGTATCTCCATTATAGGTTATGAGAGGTAAGGGGGCAAGGACAAAGTGCAAACCTGAATGGATGTTGCAGGCATCTGATACTACCATTCCAGTAGATGAAGTGAGTAAAATAATTATTGCAAGACATCAGAAATATAAAGAAATGTTTGATTGTAAGAAGGGGGGGTCAGAGAATGTAGAAGTAAAGGAAGGAATATGGATAAAGGTTAAAAAAAAACTTGGAAAGTAAGGAAGGTGTGAGTTGGTTCTCTGATCTGTTGAAGGTAACTAAGGTCTTACGCAATGCTGTCCAATTAAGCAACGGTAAAGTGTGGAACCTCAGAAGGATTACTGTTTTAAAAGGAACTAATAAACTATTTATTGAATATGACAAAGCTGTTGGTGCCAAATTTCAGTTCAATAAGGAAATTTCAGATCTTGTGATTGAGAGTAATGCTGATTTGGATCACAGACGTGCTAATATGGGGGATAGTGAACACTTGAGAAAACAAAATGACATTTGTGAGGAGGAATTAGTTGTGCAAAGAGAAGGAGATGGTGTAGATGTTGAAGAAGAGGGAAATGTTGAAAATGTGGTGAAAGATGATAAAGTGAGGTATGATGGAAGAAGGAAAGAAGACTCAGGGTGTGAACTGGAAGTTGTCAATAACAGTAAAGATAGTTGCAAAAGAGGAATTTGTATAAAACCCGAGTGTATAGCTGATTTTGTGTGTGATGATGTTATGGACGTATGATTCTATTGTGATGATGTTCTATGTAGTAGGTAAGGGTATACGTTTTATACTTTTATCATTTTAATTATTTGTCATTTTATTAAAGGGGGAGGATGTGTTGTGCTGGGTATATTTCTATTGTTTAAGTTTTATCATTCTGTTATGCCTTGTAATTGTTTAAATTCTAATGGAGGTAAACATTCTTAGTACATGCCTCTCTGACTGTTGCAGATTTCTTTGTGAGCTGGAACATTGGAAGAGTCAGTTGCTAGATGGGGCTAAGAGAGCTGCATCTCTTGCCTGCTCCGTCCTATGGTGTTTCAGCTTGGTATAAATTTGCATTTCTACAAATTCTTGCGGAGACGTTCTTGACAGCAATGGGCTCCCTCGGGCCTGTCAAGGCTCGGGGAGGGGGCACCCACCTCCGCCCCAATATTTATAAAAATAAAGAATTGCTAGCTCCTGCCAGAACCAGTGATGGGAGCTAACAGGAACTTGGAGTCACAGGTTGGGAATTGGGACATCCAAAATACATTTAAAACATTGAATAATAAAATTGCAGCAGGAGCCACCCATTTGAAATTCACTGCTCCTAGCAAGGAGAGTCCCATAATGCCCTAGGGCATCTTAGTATATCATATTTTCGCCCTTCTGGTGCCCCTAGAAGAGTCAGTGACACCACCAAGCATTTTTTTTATGTTGTGAGGGAATGCACAGAGTGCAGCAGCCCACCAGCAACATTTAAAGAAACTAGTAAGTTTCCTGGGTTTTTAAATCCACGACCCCAGGAGAAATTACCATAATTAAAAAACACTCCTTGATGGAGCTCTGTGTCTTCTGTTGGAGTGCAAGGACCTCTTGGGGTTGTTTTTATGATTGCATGTTGTGGGTTGAACAATGTTAAAAAAAAATCAAAGACATACTTGATTTATTGTTTTAAAACTGTGGGACTGATTTAAAGTTTGGTGGATGGGTTTACTCAGCCACAAACGTGAAGGATATCCCGTCTGCTGCATTACGATCCCAATATAACCTATGGCGATCGTAATACAGTGGATGGGATAGCCATCATGTTTATGATGGAGTAACCCGTCCACCAAACTCTAAATCAGGCCCTATATGTCTCTGAATGCAGTGATGCCACTGTGGGTAGAATGTGGAGGCAGTTGTACCCTTGTTAACTGCTCTGCCTGTTGTCTATTCATTCCTAAGAATAAAGGTACCTTAATTAGCAAGCTGGAGCTTTACTTTTCTTTGAACTCTGAACTTTTCAACTGTGTTAAAAGAAAGACTCACAGATATGTTGATTTTATTTTATTACAAGTTTTGTTAGGATGCCAAGTGGCTACTCCTGCTGATAACAGGAGAGGAACCATGGCCTAAATACCAGAAGGTATGGGCAGAGTTGGCAGCAAGGGTAGTTAAAAGAAATGACCTCACAAAGACTTAGGATTGGGAAAATTATCTAGACTGGTGTCAAAGAGTGGAACAAGTAGTCTACCAGAGTAGGGGTTGCCCTAAGAAGTAGGACAAAGTGTGGGGTGCATGGAATGCCTTTCAGTGTTCTGACATGGAATAAGCAGGACATGAATGGGCTGGGGGAGGTGACCCTGTTCTTTGTGGGGATGTGGTTTGATGTAGGGTGTAAAAGCTCCATCCTGTTGGGATGTTCTTACTCAGACAATGTCCTTCTCTTCTCTACTAGATATGTACTGTATGCATTTGCACTTCTGCCTTTCCTAATGTTGTTTTATGATGAGTAATGCTTACACATTTACAAATAAAAAGATTTCATTTAAAAAAAATCTACTTTATTTAATGTTTTTATTATAATCATTATTATTGAACATTATATTGAGTAAATTACTTAAATATATATTTGATTAAAAACATTGGTGGTTTTTAGAGAAAGATGATAGATCTGCTTTATATATATTGATATGCTCTCCTCTTGGTAAAAGCCGATAGGGCCACTTCCGAGACACTATTGTATATAAAAAAGGACTTTGAGCCTGCCCATTGCTTACCATTTCTTGGCTTCATGTTACTCTTCTTTACAGTCTCCTTAATTGGCCACTGCACACGAAACATCATTTCAGATCATTGCTTTAGAGCAGGGACCAAACATAGATTGATTCAAGTTAATCTGTGCCTATACACTACTCCTGACATGATTGAGGTACTGTTTCTTCTCCCCTCCCACTCCGCTTGATTGCTGCTCCCTTCATAGTGCTTGGGCTTTTTATCTTGTTTTTGTTCTTGTTTCATATATATTGTGTTCTTGACTTGCTTTGCCCTTGTCAGTTTTATGCATGTTGATTCACACGTTCACCGCTACAACCCTAGTAGCACAAAACGTCAGCCCGGCACCATAAATGAAAAAAATTGTGTTGTGTTTTTATCAGGTTATGTCGTGGCTTCGTCTGTTCAAAGAAGAATGCATGATACCTGCTCAGTCTTTAAGTCTTGACGGATTGCAAACTGTTTTTTTTTTGCACAATTTTATTTTCCAATTTTTCATTCTAGTATAGTTCTTAAAGAAAACAATTTAAGGTCAGAGCTGCCGACTTTGGAAATGTGGAACCTGGTTCGATCTCCGTGACTGCTCAACATCCTACGATCCTGAGTAAATCACTTAGGCCCTCATTACGGCCCTGGTGGTTGGTGGTAAAGTGGTGGTAATACCGCTGACAGGCCGGCGGTAACAACAGCCAAATTATGACCATGGCGGAAAGGTCTCCAAAAGACAGCGAATGTACCACACCGACAGCCACGGCGGAAACAACAGCCACCACAGCGGTAGCCACCCAAAGCCAGGCGGAAGTCAATGTTCCAACCACCATATTATAACCCAGGAAACCGCTACCTTTTCCGGGGAGGTACCAACAACATCAAAAGCCTGGCGGAAACTAAGCTCAGTAGGGAAAGGACTCACCATTGGAGGTACATGGAAAAACCACACCGCCATGGAACCTGAACTGCATGTCTTCCCCATGATCTTCTACGTTCTGCTCCACCACGAACACCAACACCGGCGAAGACGACGACGGTGAGTACAGCCGCCTACCACACAAGGGAAGGTGGGAGGAAAAAGAGAGTGACATACACATGCACAACACCTCCCCCCCAACACCATACACACAACCAGCTGCATTACAAAAAAAATCATACCCGTAACTCGGATGAATAATGTAAGGACAAAACAATTTCGCAAAAGTGAATGAAATGAGATCAACACAGCATGAAAAATAAGTTAGGCAAGATAATAGCCATATAGATATGTACAGAAAAAGGGACACAGCCCAGTCCATTATTTGCGTAGTCCACATGACCACAGGCCAAATTCCAAGGCCATACATGTCACCTGCTTCAACACAGAGAGAACACTGCAGGGGCATCAGCTGGTAAATAGGCATGCACCTCAGGGGGACGGGGATGGAGGGACACCTCAGCCGGGAGATGTAACAAGACCACTGGTTCTGGAGGGGGCAACATGCCCTGTGCTCTTGGTCCTGGAGAGTGATGGGCCACTGTCTCTCGAGTAGATGTCTTGCCCACTGGCTCTGGAGGGGGCATCGTGCCCTGTGCTTGATCCTGGGGAGTGATGGGCATGTGGGGGTCTTACCCACTGGTTCTGGAGGGGGCAACATGCCCTGTGCTCTTGGTCCTGGGGAGTGATGGGCCACAGTCTCTCCAGTGGGTGTCTTGCCCACTGGTTCTGGAGGGGGCATCGTGCCCTGTGCTTGATCCTGGGGAGTGATGGGCATGTGGGTGTCTTACCCACTGGTTCTGGAGGGGGCAACATGCCCTGTGCTCTTGGTCCTGGGGAGTGATGGGCCACAGTCTCTTGAGTGGGTGTCTTGCCCACTGGTTCTGGAGGGGGCAACGTGCCCTGTGCATGATCCTGGGGAGTGCAAGGTCACAGTCTCTCAGGTGGGTGTCATACCCACTGGTTTTTGGAGGGGGCAGGCCATACAGCAGCCCATGGAGGCAGGATTACATACCGTCCGCCGGCGGTGAAGGCTGCACAGTGGTGTTGTTGCTGCTGGTGGGGGGCGACTCCTGCCCATCCCCTGCAACCTCGGTCGGCTGCTCAGTGGTGGTGCTGCTGCTGGTGGGGGGAAGCTCCTGCCTATCCCCTGCAACCTCGGATTGCTGCACAACCATGGTTGGTGGTGGGGGCTCCGTCACAGTTCCTGGCCCAGGCCCCTTGGTCTTCCTACTTGCTGGTGCAGGCTCCTTGGTCTTCCTGGCAGCTGGGGCAGGCTCTTTTCCCTTCTCGCCTGCTGGGGCAGGCTCCTTGGTCTTCCTGCCTGCTGGTGCAGCCTCCTTGGTCTTCCTGGCAGCTGGGGCAGGCTCTTTTCCCTTCTCGCCTGCTGGGGCAGGCTCCTTGGTCTTCCTGGCAGCTGGGGCAGGCTCCTTTCCCTTCTTGCCTGCTGGGGCAGGCTCCTTGGTCTTTCTTGCAGCTGGGGCAGGCTCCTTTCCCTTGAGATTGCCTGGGGCAGGCTCCTTCACCTTCAGGACATGTGGCCTGGATCCTTTTCCACCACGAGTGGGTGTGGTGACGACTGGGCCCGTGGACTGTGTGGCTGAGGTGCTTGGCTGGGTTCTTCCTACCTTGCCCATATGTGCAGGACGGGGGAGGGGCAGGGGTAGGGAAGAGGTCAATGATGGATAGGAACAGTTTTTTAGGGACATTGGGGCGGGAAGAGGGAGAGGGAATGGGAGTGGAGGAAGAGGGAGTGGTTGTTGGAGGTGTATGTCTGCTGCTTTTGGGTGCAGGTGCATGGCCTGTATGTTGTTGTAAGGTGGATGGCTGTTGGGTGTCTGAGTGCTTGTGTTTGTTTACTTTAGGAGGGGGGACAGACACAGTGGGAGAGGACACAGGGGATGTGTGCATGGCTGTTGTGGAGGTGTCTGCCAGTGAGGTGTGTGTTCTGCTTGGTGTGGTGACGATGCTGGTAGTGGATGATGATGTAGTGCATGCAGGTGTGAGTGTGGACGAAACTGGGTTGGAGGTGGTGGAGGAGGAGGAGGGGGAGACAGTGGAAATAGTGGATGTTGGTGTGCCTGAAACTGGAGGGTGTTTGTGTGAGTGCCTGTGGGATGAAGTGTGGTGCTTGTGTTTGCCTGTACCATTCTTGTGTGTTGTCTTGTGTGCATGCGTGTCTGGCTGTGTGCTTGGGATGGGTTGGGGTTGAGGAGAAGGGGACTGGGCAGTGGAAGTTGGAGGGGTAGGGTAGAAACAGGGACAATGACTTCCATCAGAGAGGAGGCTAGAGCCTGGATCGATCTTTGTTGGGCTGCCAATCCAGTGTGAATACCCTCCAGGAATGCATTTGATTGTTGCATCTGGGCTGCCAGCCCCTGGATGGCATTCACAATGGTTGACTGCCCTACAGAGGTGGATCTCAGGAGGTCAATAGCCTCCTCACTCAGTGAAGCAGGGCTAACTGGGGCAGGGCCTGAGGTGCCTGGAGCGAAGGAGATGCCCACCCTCCTGGGTGAGCGGGCATGGGAAACTCGATGAGGGGCTGCTGGGAGGGCGGTGCTAGTACGGGGGTGGCAGATGTACCTGTAGCTGGGGTAGTCACAGAAGTGTCTGCCACCACCAGGGAGCTTCCATCGGAGGAGGTATCTCTGTCAGAACTGTCCCCTCCAGTCTCTGCCTTGGTGCTCCCCTCGCCCTCCGTTCCACTGGTGCCCTCAGCATCAGTGGACTCTGCCTCCTGGGTCCTGTGGGATGCAGCTCCCTCCTTTTCCAGTGCCTCTGCTCCTCCACCAGATGATGCTAATGCACATAAGGATAGGATGACAAAACAAAAAGGGGGGGAGAGACAAAGGATACATTTGGTCAATGGCTGCACCAACACCACCGTTGGCGTACACAGCACCCTCACACACAGGGAACAGGCCAACGCAATATGCCATAGCACTACCAGAGAAATAGTTAGCAGCCAAAGAATGGGGAGGGGCACACACTGTCAAATGCAGCACACCTGGAACCCACGCAGGCCTGACCAGTTGTGGATGCCTACGAGCTAGGTAGCAAGATTTTCCCTTCTGAATCCTAGCCACCAGGGGACCTACGCTTCAATGTCAGGCCTGACCAGGGGCACCCACTGACACACATCCACCACCCAGATACAACCCTAACATGTGTAAGTTGTAATGATGGGAACTGTACTCACCCCCTTATGGCTGCTGTGATGCCCTCAAGCACCCATCCAGCTCAGGATTAGCCACCACCAGTATGCAGGCCATCGGGTGGGTCAGGGTTCGACGGGCACCCCTTCCTCATTAGGAGGTCATCCCCAGCTGGGCCTCTGCCATCTTCCGTGCCCAGCGTCTCAGGTCCTCCTACTGTTTCCGACAGTGGGTGCTCCACCTGCCATAGACCCCCGGGGTCCACACCTCCTTGGCGATGGCATGCCATATACCTTTCTTTTTATAGGCGCTGACCTGCAGAGGCAATACACCAAGGAAAATTGAATTACACAAACAGTCCTGCCTGTTACACATGTGGCCCACCATATCCCTTCACATCACCATTGGCACACACATGGCCCAGTACACAACCTATACACTGCCCAGAGGACATCCACCCACCCCCCTTACACAAGGCCTTCACACACACCACTCCATGCATTCATGCCACATGCATCGTGCCCACAGTGTACTCACCTGTTGGTCTGGAGGCCCATACAGCAGTCCGTACTGGGGTAGGACCCCTTCCACCAGTCTCTCCAACTCCTCCAAAGTGAAGGCTGGGGGACCCCTTCCCTGGTCACATGGGCCATGGTAGATTCCAGACACAGGTCACAGCAGCACATGCAGTGTAGCTCCTCTCCTGTGGAAGATCAGGTAGAAAGTGAGGAATCAGATAGAAAATGGCGGTCACGTCTGCGGCAGTGCATACCGTCACCGCCGGCGTAGATCACCATTGGCCACTGGAACCCATAGGGTCCAATCATAACCAAAGAGGAGTTGCACGGCAGTTTCCGACTGCCTCCTGCAATGCGCACAACGTCAGCGGAATTACCTCACTTCCACCTGTCCCTCCACACAGGACAGGCGGATGCCATTTCAGGAGGGGGAGGCAGGCCCTGGAAAATTGCTGCGTCACTGGTGAAATTAGGACATACGCTGGACAAATCACACTGACCCATTACAAGTTAACAGCATACAAAGTTCTGTTGTAGCTCCATTGTACAGTTTGTGACCGCCTCCTCACTCTTGTGCCGTATAGATCACTACCGCTGTGGATGAATAGGAGATGGAGACATACCCCTGGTGCACTTTGCAACACAGGAGGACAGGCACATTATCCTCACTTATAGACTTGACAGGGCCACAGTCACAGAGCTGTGTGCCCAATTGGAGCCTGACCTGATATCTGCTATCCATCACCCCACTGGGATCCCCCCTCTTGTGCAAGTTCTATCGGTGAGCCATTTCCTGGCAACTGGTTCTTTCCAAGTGACAGTGGGCTTGGCAGCAGGAATGTCACAGCCAATGTTCTCAATAGTGCTGACAAGAGTGTTGTCTGCCCTGATTAAACACATGTGCAGCTACATTGTTTACCCCCAGATTGAAGATTTGGCCACAGTGAAGGCCGAGTTCTATGCAATGGGACATATTCCCAACATAATTGGGGTGATTGATGGAACA
Source organism: Pleurodeles waltl (assembly GCF_031143425.1). NCBI lineage: Eukaryota > Metazoa > Chordata > Amphibia > Caudata > Salamandridae > Pleurodeles > Pleurodeles waltl. The sequence goes on from NC_090437.1 coordinate 966,845,673, forward strand.
CATAGTGCATTTGTCATTGGACCGTTCACGTGTTAAACGATTGGACGCAATACGTAATAAATGGACGTGTCGGTTGCTATTCGGGTTTGTTTGGATGTTCAAAGTAAGCAATACATAACCCTAAATGGAGAGTAATAATATAGGTATGTAAAGCATAGAAATGGCATTCTTTACTTCGTTTTTGAATTTGCAGCATGTTGGTGAAAATGTGTATGCATTTCAACATATTTGTAGACTGCGTTATACATTTGTATATTGGATAGTAGTTGTATCATGAAATTAGATCTAACAGACGTTTCCATACTTAGAATGTATACATAGACATGTATAGCGTTTTAAAAATTGCTCATTACATTGGGCAGGAAGTGCGGTGCATTATACACAACACAGGAGATTGAAATGTAAAAAATTATTTGAAGGTAGTGTCTGGTTAGATCAGATTCTGATGGGCTATATCTAAACTGGACAAATAGGGTAAAGTTGATTAACTATTGAATTGGTTGGCTAAATATACAAGTATTTATATTTGCAATGTTATGATTCTAATGTAGATTGGAATCCTTCCGTTGTTGACTCGGTCCAGGCGTGTACCACCCTTATGGTTTCAGCTCATACCATCTTTAAACTGTGAGTATTTCTGTTGTGAGAATTGAATATTGAAAATTGGACATGCTTTGCTTTGGGCATTCTGTTACAACTATTGTGGAAGGATTTGTAAGGTTGGTTAACTTATGTCCCTTAGTTATGTATTGGTTAATATATTTAAATAACAACATGCAGGCTTTTTTTACATACTTCTTATTCCCTCTTTTAGCTTTGTGTTTTTGGATCTACGATATGTATTGTCAATAAGGTACATAGGTACATAGAACCTTCACAGTATGGGATTTCTAGAGTCTGTAGAATATTGGTTTGTTTATTGTTTTATATTCAATTTTGGTTTATGAAATATATGTTTTCCATACGGTTTCCTCTTTTTAAGACTATCTCTTATCTTGCATGGGTGTAAGGGTGTTGGAGCACTATTTCGGTTTATTTTTGTTTTGTAAATATTGTAAAGAAATATTGGCTCATGGGACACTGGGTGTTCATTTTACACATAATCATTATATGTGTGTTTATTGTATTTGATGAATTTAAGGTTAATATTTTTAATATAAAAAATGTGGTTTGTGGCTTAATGGTTTTATGGAAGAAGCAACTTGATAGTATTCTTTTGTATTACAATTCTATCAGCCTTGAAAAAGTCCTGGATAGGACGAAACACGTGTCGGCTAAGTTCATATTCATTGGCTGAGGTCTTACACAAGTTGGAACATCTGTGATAGAAAATATCTTCTTATATAAAAATGCATTAAAAGATTTTGTGTATATATTTTGTATTATGTATGTATTTTTTCATTTGTATTGGATTGTATATTTATAAATATGTGTATTTATAAATAAATATTATGATTCATATAGTAGGTTTTTGATTATTAATTGTCTAGGGTAACCAACACCCAGATACTCAGGTGACTGATTTTGATTTGAATTATTTATATATTTGCATTATTTGATGGTATCTCTTATCTCTTTAAATCATATGTTTTACAAAGAATTTATAGTGTGCTCCACTATTGTTTTCTTTTTACATATTGCATTTGCCCCCCCACCGCCAGATTGAACAGGTGTTCAGAAATGTTGTCCCTCAATATTTCAGGTGACTCTGGTTACCCCAACCACTCATGGCTGCTGACCCATGTGAGGAATGCCAGGACAAGGGCAGAAGAATGTTATAATGAGGCCCATGGGCGAACCAGAAGGATAATAGAAAGGACCTTTGGCCTCCTGAAGGCCAGGTTCCAGTGCCTCCATTTGACAGGTGGATCCCTGTGCTACTCACCCAAGAAGGTCTGCCAGATAGTGGTGGCATGCTGCATGTTGCATAACCTGGTCCTCAGACGCCATTTCCCATTCCTGCAGGAGGAGGAGGCTGGAGATGCCCGTGTGCCAGCAGTGGACCATGTGGACAGTGAGGATGAGGAGGCAGAATATGAAGATGAGGACAACAGAACATCTGTGATCAGACAATACTTCCAATGACACACAGGTAGGACAGTGTTACTTCACGTTTCAATGGCATTTGTTTGAATTTCTGTGGAACTGGCATGCTGATATTTCCCACCTCTATGTCCACTTACTGTTCCCTCTGGCAATTCATTTTGCAGATGTTGGTGACCTCACATGTACCCCTAGTGTGATCACTGCAGCCAGCTACAGGTTATTAATCTAGGCTCCTTTTCTGTACAGTTGAATTGCAATGTTTGTACTTGTTTCAATTAATACATAAGTGATATACATGACATACTCCAAACTTCTTTTATTTCCAAGGGCGTTTATTGAAGTGTTAAAATATAGAGGGGCAATTGCAATGGGATGGGGTGATGATGGAGGAAAGTCCAGGGTATTGTTTGAGTCTGTTTGTAGCACAGGTGCATTGTCCAAGGGCACATAGGAAGGGGAGCAATGGCAGTTCAAGGTGGACAGGGTGACTGAGTGGGACACAAGGGTGACAATCAGGAGAGTCTCATTTCCTGGCAGGGTCTTGGCAAGTATCTCTGGCTTCTGTCTGGACCGCAGAGAACATTTGCGGGGTGGTTCTCCTTCTGCAGGGGGAGGGGTGCTGGTGGCCTGTGAGTCCTGTGGCGGGGCCTCCTGTCCACTAACGGTAGCGGAAGTGGAAGGCTGTTCAGATGTCTGGCTAGTGGCAGGGGCCCGCAGTTGTGTGACTGCCTCCCTCATAATATTGGCCATGTCTGCCAGCACCCCTGCTATGGAGATCAGGGTGTTGTTGATGGTCTGCAAGTCCTCCCTGATCCCCTGGTACTGTCCCTCCTGCAGCCGCCTGTTCTCCTGAACATTGTCCAGGATCTGCCCCATCGTGTCCTGGGAATGTTGATAAGCTCCCAGGATCTCTGCAAGTGCCTCCTGGAGAGTCGGTTCCCTGGGCCTGTCCTCCCCCTGGCGCACAGCACTTCTCCCAGTTTCCCTGTTGGCCTGTGCCTCTGTCCCCTGAACCGTGTGCCCACTGCCACTGACCCCAGGTCCCTGATTGTCTTGGGTATGAGGTGTGGCCTGGGGTCCCTGTAGAAGTGGACACACTGCTGATTGACGTGTCCTGGGGACAGAGGTGTGGGTACGCTGGGTGGGTGCTGTGGTGGTGTTTCCTGATGGGGGAGGCTCTGTGGTGGTGTGTGACTGGGCCTGGGTAACCGGCTGTCCAGGGGACCCTGATGGGCCAGGTAGGCCGTCCAGATCCTGAAGACCAGAGTTGCTGTCATCACTGTGGGCCTCTTCTGTTGGGGGACTGGGTATTGCTGGCACCTCCTCTCCGCTGATATTGGCTGGGGTACCTGTGGGGATGTAAATGATGTGTTATGGTTTCTGTGTCTGACATATTGTGCATCCGTGGCTTGCCCTCTTTGTTTGTATTTGCCGTGCCAACTTTCACTTGTGTACGTTGGTGTATGGTGGGATGATTAGTTCTCTATATTGTGCGTGCTTTAGTGATGAGTGTCCATGCAGGGCTGTGAGGGGTGTCCATGCATTGGTAGAGCAGGCAGGGCTTGGTACTGGGATGAGTGAGATGTGATGGTGGGGTGTGTGGAAGTGGTGGAGTGATGGGGGTGAGGGTGAGGGTGGGGGTATGTGTATGGCATGCAGGTAGGGGGGTGATAGTAGTAGCGAGTTGACTTACCAGAGTCCAGTCCTCCTCCTACTCCGGCCAGGCCCTCAGGATGCAGGATTGCCAAGACATGCTCCTCCCATGCTGTTAGTTGTGTGGAAGGAGGTGGGGGTCCACCGCCAGTCCTCTGTACAGCGAGCTGATGTCTTGCTGCAATGCAACGTACCTTCCCCCGTAGGTTGTTCCACCTCTTCCTAATGTCATTCCTAGTTCTTTGGTGCTGTCCCACGGCGTTGACCCAGTCCATGATTCTCTGCCATAGCTCCATCTTCCTAGCTATCGATATCTGCTGCACCTGTGCTCCAAATAGCTGTGGCTCTACCCTGATAATTTTCTCCACCATGACCCTTAGCTCCTCCTCTGTGAAACGGGGGTGTCTTTGTGGTGCCATGGGTGTTGTGTGAGGTGTGTAGGTGAGGGTGTGTTGGGTAATGTGTTGGGGTGTGTGATGTGGGGTGCGTGAGTGGTATATAGGTGTGTATAGTGTGTGGCTCGGGTTCTGTCTGTGGTCTTGATGTCTCTATGCTGGCAATGGTTTGGAATGGTAAAGGGCTGTTGGTAATGTGGGTGAGTGTTTTATAGTGGTGTGTGTGTGTGTGGGTGTGGTGTGTGTATGGGTCTCAGGTGTGTGTTGTTTGAATTGTCCAATGTGGTGTTGTTTTGTACGTGTATGTCCATTTTGAGCGAGGCGGTATGTACCGCCAGTGGTTTACCACCGTTGAATGTCCGCCATGGTGATTCGTGGATCATAATGTGGTGGGAGTTGTTCTGTTGGGGTAACGGTGTGGGTTTGGATACTGCCAGTTTATCACTGACCTTTGGTGGGCGGATTTGTGTCTGTGGCTGAATACTGACGGATTGGTGTGTGTGTGTCATAGTATGGTGAACGGATATCCGCCGTGGCGGCAGTGAGTTGGCAGCAACCAGCGTGGTGGTAAGTGGGATCTACCGCCAAAGTCATAATGAGGGCCTTACTCTCCCTATACTTAAAAAACATAAATGTGACCTTGTGTAATGTAACTGGTACTCGTGTAAAGATGAGTGATGAGTGTCCATGCAGGGCTGTGAGGGGTGTCCATGCATTGGTAGAGCAGGCAGGGCTTGGTATTGGGATGAGTGAGATGTGATGGTGGGGTGTGTGGAAGTGGTGGAGTGATGGGGGTGAGGGTGAGGGTGGGGGTATGTGTATGGCATGCAGGTAGGGGGGTGATAGTAGTAGCGAGTTGACTTACCAGAGTCCAGTCCTCCTCCTACTCCGGCCAGGCCCTCAGGATGCAGGATTGCCAAGACATGCTCCTCCCATGCTGTTAGTTGTGTGGAAGGAGGTGGGGGTCCACCGCCAGTCCTCTGTACAGCGAGCTGATGTCTTGCTGCAATGCAACGTACCTTCCCCCGTAGGTTGTTCCACCTCTTCCTAATGTCATTCCTAGTTCTTTGGTGCTGTCCCACGGCGTTGACCCAGTCCATGATTCTCTGCCATAGCTCCATCTTCCTAGCTATCGATATCTGCTGCACCTGTGCTCCAAATAGCTGTGGCTCTACCCTGATAATTTTCTCCACCATGACCCTTAGCTCCTCCTCTGTGAAACGGGGGTGTCTTTGTGGTGTCATGGGTGTTGTGTGAGGTGTGTAGGTGAGGGTGTGTTGGGTAATGTGTTGGGGTGTGTGATGTGGGGTGCGTGAGTGGTATATAGGTGTGTATAGTGTGTGGCTCGGGTTCTGTCTGTGGTCTTGATGTCTCTGTGCTGGCAATGGTTTGGAATGGTAAAGGGCTGTTGGTAATGTGGGTGAGTGTTTTATAGTGGTGTGTGTGTGTGTGGGTGTGGTGTGTGTATGGGTCTCAGGTGTGTGTTGTTTGAATTGTCCAATGTGGTGTTGTTTTGTACGTGTATGTCCATTTTGAGCGAGGCGGTATGTACCGCCAGTGGTTTACCACCGTTGAATGTCCGCCATGGTGATTCGTGGATCATAATGTGGTGGGAGTTGTTCTGTTGGGGTAACGGTGTGGGTTTGGATACTGCCAGTTTATCACTGACCTTTGGTGGGCGGATTTGTGTCTGTGGCTGAATACTGACGGATTGGTGTGTGTGTGTCATAGTATGGTGAACGGATATCCGCCGTGGCGGCAGTGAGTTGGCAGCAACCAGCGTGGCGGTAAGTGGGATCTACCGCCAAAGTCATAATGAGGGCCTTACTCTCCCTATACTTAAAAAACATAAATGTGACCTTGTGTAATGTAACTGGTACTCGTGTAAAGAACTCCGATACCTTGCGATCGAGTACGCTCTATTATAAAAGTACCCACAGATAAAATTCAGTTCGGCATGCAACAGAATATAAAGCCTTTCTAGGCTTTTCACACAATTTCAGCCTGCAGGTGTGTCAGTTTGGAGGCACCATTTTTCAGATAAAAAAGCTTCACAATCAGACTTTTGTTTGAAATACTTCCTATTTGGAATCTTACGAGTAAGTTTACTCAATGTTTTGATCAGGCATTATTCTGTTAAATTCTTTGCTCTCTGCAGCGAGTCCAACCTCGAGCTCACTTTGGCAGGTGTAGGAACCTGAAGGGGCCTACGTATATTTATTTGAATGTGAATTCTGTCATGGGTTCTGGCTTTTGGCATGTTTACAAGAGAGTACATTAAACAAAAGTACATTTATAATTTGTTTTTTTGAGGGTATCTTCAAGGGGGGAACTTAACTGTATTCCTTTTTAGTTTTACTCATTGAGTGACTTTGAGAAAAAAAATCAGGTAATGTGAAAGCACTCGCTTGTGAGCAGAGTTTCATACATTTATTTCAGCTGTCAAAATTAAATTCTCACATTGTATTGAGTATATGTTAAAGCCTGGGATCTAATTTGGGTACTTACTGTAATGTTCAGAAGGGAACATACTCGAGAATGTCCATCAGAACTCCTCCAAATGGAAATGTAAATCTTTTTAAAGGTCTTTAACCCCTTTTGCAGTCCTGGACAAGACCTCCTACACTATCTTTGTTTTTTAGATCACGCCTTAGACAGCATGTGCTGTACAACATAGCTAAAAGAAATTGACAAAGCCAATAGCTCTCCAATAGGCAGCACCTATTGGCTTTGGTAATGTTTGTTATATTTTGGTGTTGTGGCTCTTTGACAAAGCCCGTAAGACTGCTTGAATGGGACCAGGACCTGCAAGACCAAATGCATGCAGTGCATGGCAGAAGGCTGTGCGCAGCGTGAGATTGGCTTTACGCCTAGCAATAAAATATTACTTTTCATTAAAAAGAACCCTAGAAATTCACTGAAAAATACCAAAGGTTAAAGTGAAGTTATAGATCGGAATTGTAATTATATCTTATTTTACATTAAAATAAACCTTAGAAATTCACTGAAAAAAAACAAAGGTAAAGTATTGTTATAGTTAGGCGCACATTTCAGAGACAGTGTAACTTTTTAAATTAAAAAACACTGAAACACACCAGTTATAGTTATCTCTAGTAACTGTAACTTGCACTCTAGGATAACTAGTACTTGTGCCTGTGTCATGCACTCCTAGTTAAACTACATATTACATCACTGATGGCATGATCTATGACATAATTGATAACAACTACAACATGCATAATTGATGACAAGACTGGATAGCGGGGGCGTGTGTTATAATTACTTCAGGGCACGAGGTATAGTTACTAGAGATAAATATACCTGGTGATTTTCAGTATTTCTTTAAGTTTAAAATGTTAACTTGTCACTGAAATTTTCACGTAGCTATAACATATGCTGAATATATAAAGTTCATAGCTGCCAAATTTTTAGCTAGGTTAGGTGTGACATTTACAATGTTTCTCTGTACTTATGAATGATATTCTGCTGCCAGAAGTAACACTTCGAGTGACATTTTCTGTGAGTAAAATCAAACAATGCAGTCCATTTAAAGAAATAACATGAGAAATTAGCGCTTTTACAGCATTGAGAACCTCTAAAGAGGCCTTGAAACGGCTGAAAAAACTCCTGAAAGGGAAGGTCACTAACTACTTATCTGATATATATTGCTACCCTTGTTCCTCTACACATGAATAAGCTTTTGTTTGTCTTAAGCTGACACATAACATCAGACCATGTTTGACACTATCAGATGGGGCAAAGAGTGAAGCACGGTACCACCCTCTTGCAAGTGCACTCCTTTCATTGTAAAGTATTTCTGATTTGACAGAGAGAGGTGCTGTTTGTTCAAGCCAGGTTCAATTTATGGGCAACCACAAAATTAATAAAGAGAAAGTCCTGAGCCTGTCTGTGTCCTAAGAATCAGTCCAGACTCTCTTTCGTCTCCCATGATCTGCACTTTACTGATTACTGAGTATTGAGATTTAGAAATCAAAAAGATGTATTAACTCTACATAGGTATCATCAATGAAGTGTTTGATCTCATCTTGCCATTAATCTGTGCCCCCAGGTCCTGGCCACACACACATGCCTCCTGCCCCTGAGATTGATCTAGTGGCAGTCGCCAGGCAGGGGTAATTTTAATTTCCCCCATGAATGTTGGGCTCACTTCCCTTTATAAGTAAAGTGCCCACTAACTGCTGATCAGTAAGTCCTCTAACCAGCCTTACTGCTCCGCATGCCACTGCTGCTCTCTTCAGACTTGGGTATGATACAGAAGCAGCAAGCCATGTCCTCTGTCTTTACACTACTCCCTTTCCCCTCCTCACTCTTTTAGTTGCTGTTTTGTACTCACCTCCACAGCACTGGAATCAGTGCCTACCCCCATGTTCTCTGTGTTTGCCCCAGTTAGATGATCCAAGAGGAGAAATAGGCAGAGGTAAAGTACTTAATAAGAGCTTGCGTTTCAATTCAGAGAGGTTCTGTTTTATCACCGCTGAATCTTTCATCAGCATGCCACTTAGGACGGCCTTTCTGCCCCCCATAATGTTTGTGCCAAGGTGAACGAGTCTCCATTGTCCTCCAGGCACCTCTCCACGTAAGCTGTGAGACGGTGTTTTACCTTCAGGTCTTTATAGTGAAAGACGAAGCACTAGGGGCCTTAGCAGGGTTACTGCAAACCTAAGTCTAAGCTTATATCAATGAGGTTATGATCTGAGACTCCACAGGGGGCGGTGGTTGCATCCACCATATGTTGGAACATGTGGAGGGTACAGAGTAGGTAGTCAGCCAGACATTGTGAAAGCAAGATGTAAAAGTATAATCTCTGTCCCGGGATTGCAAAAGCCTCTAAGGGTCATAAAGGGCATGACTTTGCATCAGGTTACGCAGAACATTTCTATTCCCATCATGGTATACATGTGGTCTACTTGATCAGTTCAGTATGGTGTCCAACATCACTTTCAAATCCCTGTCAATGATGATCCTTTAGGTGCTGAAGAATGTGAGTAATCTACTGATCCAGGAGAGGAACCCCGTTTTAACCACCAGAAGTGAATACATGGAGCCCAGTATAAATTGTGTCCTCTGTATTAAGAGTTTTGAGAACCCGTATCTGCCTTCAGTGTCCGTCCAGGTTTGAAGTAGTTGATACAGATCATGTTTATTTATGACTATGGCAACCTTGCATTTCCTGGGCGAGCTATCCATCCCCGTCTGGCCCCTTGGTATAGGTGGAATGCTAGTATGTATGCCCCACCCAGTCCCTCTGGAGGTTGTTGCTTTTTATGAGGAAGAGGTGAGTTTCCTGGACAGGGCGATGCCAGGCTTATTCCAGCTCAGGAAGGTGAGAATGTTCTTCCATTTGCCAAAGCGCATCAGGCCATGGCTGTTGAGAGATAACACTTTCAAGCGCTTCTGGGAAAAGGGCCATGCCATATGGCTTGTTCAGTGCTCCAGGGCGTAAAGGCTGGGAGGGAGTGGCGTGAGGACCTAGGATGTAGGGCATGACTGGGTCGAGAGAGGTCAAATGAGTGAGGGGCCACCGGGGGAAGAGTGGGTCAGCACCAGAGTGACCCAATGGAAGCCAGGGAGTCCCTATTAGGGAGGGCAGTAGGTCCTATAGACTCTGGGTACAAAGCTGTGGATGGGGTGCGAGAGGGACAACAATGCCTAGAAGGGCAGGGCTGCCCACCAATGTAGAATGGAATGTGGCCCTCTGATTGGGCAGTGGAGGAGTGACTAAGCTTAAGGAGGTATAAACAGTGATAGGGGTAGGAACCGGCTCAGGATAATGGTCATAGGGACCCACCCCTACAAACGGGGTACAAGGCTGTGGAGCCTGTGGGATCAATAAAGAGGTGTGCAATAACTAGTCAAGCTGGACTTCCCACCCCTGGCATCCCCTTTCAAGTGACAAGTCTCCTGGCCAGCAACATATCCCAACAATTCTACACATGCAGGGTGGTTGAAAGTTAAGCATAGGGAGGGATCAAAACAACATATAATCAAATAGTTATACGTTACATAACAGGCATGTCCAGACATAAATAGAAGCAGATCGCCTTCAGGATTTGAGGGGCGATCTCGATTTGTCTCTAGTGTGGGAAGTCCTTCCAGACTGAGGTCTGACAATTTGGGACTATATTTGCGTGATTGAGTCCCATTGTTGCAGCTTCTCTCACATAGATGCATCTGCATGGGCCACGTTTCATTGGTTTGTGGAAAGCAGGGGAGCCTTTGGCTTGGGCGGTGTCTATGGTGGTGACTTTGAGAGTATTTAAGAATGATTTCAAGTCCCTTGGGTCTTGATATTTGTTCCCTCTTGGAAGGTACTGGTCATGGTGGCAGGGTCCAACAGACCATATTTGATGTCCTTTTGCTTTAGCTAAGGACCGAGAGACAGGAATTGCTTCATCTTGATGTTAGTAGTTAGTAGGTGCTGTTAAACCTGCACAAACATAATTAGAGTATTGCCATAGTGGTAAGGACCATGTCTTTTAGTTTCTTGTAGGATTTGTCAAGTGTGCTGGTGCCTCACACAACACACCAGTACATATCATGAGCATAGATCCATTGACAGTTGGTTGGATGGACACTATGGGCCCTATGAAATTCAAGTGGGGGAGTAAACGTGAGGTTCAGAAGGGTGGGGATCATCGTGCCTAAGAACTAGAACATATTGTTCTTCTCGGCTTGTTCAGAGACGCCTATGATTCATACGTTGTCCCGGCAGCTGCAGTCCTTGAGGTTGATGACCGTCTGCCAGAGATACCTGATGTCCTGACCCTGGTCTGGAGCATCAACCAGCCTAGATTCCACCTTTGCCAGCCACTGTTCTGTGGTAGTAGTCTGAAAGTTGTTGATGTGTAAGCACAGGTATTGTATCTCTAGGTATGTGGCAGTAACTGCTGTGTTCATCTGGATGATTAACCCTTTGATGTAAGCCAGTTTGCTCAGAAGCATTGTGAGGGCCATCTCCAGGAGATCTGGTGTTGGAGGCCTATCTGTGTTTGCAACTTTCTCCTGAGTGGTGTTCACCACTGCTTCTGAAAAAGAGAGTTGGCGATCGGGCTTTGATTTCAACATAGAATTGTGAGATTGGTAGTAATGCAATCCGATGGTGGTGACGTAGTCAGGTCATGGGCGAGCAGATTGTGAGCACCAAAGTGTTTCTCTGGTGTGAGGCAAGTAGAGCAACTGTCAAGCCCACTGTGTGAAGAATAGCAATGGTCTCCAGGAGCAAGGCATGTCCGGAAACCCAGCCCCACCAGTTTGATGTCCCTGAGATTGTCAGGTTCTGCATGAAGCATGGGGTGACCCGGGCAGCAGGAATCCCCAGGTTGCAAGGCTGTCAACTAGGTGGTGCAAATTGAAGGGTGAGGAAGCTAGGAGCCCTGAAGAGGGAGGTACGCAGGATGAGAAGAATTATGGCATCCTCGCCAAAACAAGCGTGATCTCTGTGGGGGGGGCCCTGGTCCAGGTGAGATCAGATGCAGTTGGGACCTCCCCTCAGACTCCACAAAGGGAGAGTCTTGTAGTGCCGGCAGGTGAGGGGGGACTAGGCCTGTAGTTGGGAGATGGATAGTATCCAGCAGTGATGAGGTCTTCGACCCGGGTAGTGAGGAGGGCCTTATGTGGGGTGCTCAGTGTCCCATCAACAGCCCCAGTTAGTCAGCTGTGGTAGGAGAGAGGCTATCCCTAATAGTGCCTGAATGCTCCCAGGTGACTGGTGAGGGGCTCCATACCCGGGCATGCTCTTGCACTAGTAAGGATACATGTACGGTGTGCCTCCATAGTCACAGCAAAGATAGTATGCCACCCCATCTACCACTCAGTGGCCTCTGATGGTGTCCTGTGCTATGGGGATCGCCCAGTTCATCAGTCCCTCAGTGGGTAAAGCGGGGCTCCAGCGAGTCGGAGCTGTGGTAATATGGAGGCCCTAGGGATCACCGCTTAAGTAAGATAGCCACTGTGGAACTAAATAGGCAGTGACCAGTCATTGGGAAGTCCCCTCTGGAAGAGAGATTCCTGGTTCTGAGGTGCAGCAAGGATGAAGACTGAACGTTGCGGGTGGGCCTGAGGTAGGGCAGAGATTCACTGCTTCATGTAGTGGGACACATTAGGCGCTGATGCCACTGAGTATCATGCGCGGCCCTGCACCTGCATTGGGGAGAAGAAAGGACATCTAAATCACCTGTGGCACTGGGAATCCTCAAGCTGGGAAGGGACTACACTTTTCAGAGGATCTGACATGCTGTCCCACCATCAGTACTCATTGCAGACCCATTAGACGGTAGTTATCAGGCGAGCAGCCTAACACCCCTTGGAAGATCTAAGGATGTGCCACCATTCTCCTCTCCCCTGCCCGCCAACCCCACCCCCAAAAACAGCTCAGCAGTTCCTTGTATTCCTTCTCAGAGAGGACCCGGTGTGGCAGTTTGGATTGGACAGTTCCTGTTGAAGCAGGACCATGGCAGATTTGCATATAACAAGTTCCTGTCTGGGGTGACATGGTTGGCAAAAAAATAATGGACTGGTTTGTGGCTGAAAGTAATTACCAGTCACAGATGTTAATTCAAGCAATTCACCCTTACTTTTTTTTTTCTTAGTGCAACACCTTAAGTGCCACAGCTATTCCCAGATGTGGATGATGTTCTCATTGTGCCATAGGTCTTAAATGAAACCCTACTGATATGACCCAAATAGGCCAAACCCAGTCTGGGGTTGCTTGTGTTTCCATTCAGAGAACCCCGGCCTAGCAGGTGAGGCTGCACTGTTCTTATTGGAGCAGGAGCAAGGCTGATTTGTATATAGCTGGTTACCGTCTGAGGTGGCATGGTGAGCAGAATATCAATGGATTCAAGGCTTTAAGTGAGGCGGGCCAATCTAGGTCTCAGACCCAGAATTAATTAAATCCTGACAATGAAAGGGATCCCTTTCGGGCCCTATATTCATGTCCTTGACTTTGGAAGCCAAAACAATGACCAATTTCTGAACAATGACTGTAAAAACTGTTATGGTAATCCATGTAATCAATACAGTTCCTATTGGCATGACGAGTGATGAATGAGGATGTCCTAAAATGGATGCTTTAATGCTGTGTGGCTTTGTTTCCTCTCCCTTGCATTTGCATCTAGGTGTGAGGCTCAGATAGCTCCCAGTCAGGATAGTGGAACAAAAGGTGGCCTTATGGCCCGTTAAATTTAGCTTTTGTTATGAGTCCAGCTGGTATCTGAAATATGAAAGCCCCTCCCCGCCTGCAAGTTGCGGCTGGAAAACGAAAGCAGACAAGATGCAGGTGCTGTTGAATGGGTTCAGGTGTCTGAAAATGACACAATGACAAGTTCAGCATATTTCAGTGGGGCCCACTTCTTGCAGGGAGGACAGGGTCCACCCTGTGAAAATAGTGGATGGATGCTGTGTACCCGCATGTACCCCAGACTTGTGCCCTGGCGTAAAGGTTTTCTAAAGGTTCACTATAGTCAACAGCAGTGCACATTTTCTGCTAGTTACAGCATGGCTGAAGCAGCAGAATATGTATATTGCAAGCAGCATTACATGCTCACTAATGCACATGCGCACAGAGAAGGTATAGCTTTAGCACACCTATAGAGCAGTTATGGCACAGACTGCAGAAATAGAAGCTTCTTCACACAACCAGACCAGTTGTACAAAAAACAACTGTTCTTTTTATCCCCAGATAAGATGGTAGTAACATTATACCTCTCTACACTTTATGAAAATGGGAAAGGGGCCATCAGGTATTTAAAGTGAATAAAGTCCTGCATATACTTAGGAGGGAACTCAGGAGATATATATATATATATATTGGATCATAATGTTGTGTATTTTGTTCGCAAAATTTCAAAAAGAGAATTTAAGAGACATTTGCGAAATACCTGTAGCCTGCTGAGTAGTCCTCTTGAAGTCGTCAGTTTTCTCTTATCCTTCCCCGTCTTCCCCATTGGGCAGGATTGGCTTTGACCTTAGTTGGGCCATCTTGTTTGATCAGAGGTTGGGATTTTTTCATCATAGCCTTCACTCACTTCCGTGGAAAATCCAGGTGAGATTCCTGAAACTAACCATTTGGTGTCTGTAGCCTGTTTTCTGGGTCACATGGCTAGGTGTAGGAGGAGACTGCCTTTGTATATTCCTTCTATACAGTATCACAATAGAGAGTTTGGGTGTTGGCTGGATGGGCCATCCTGACTTAATGAGGGGGAGTAGCTGTCATCCACCACACTTGCACATCACAAAGGCTCTGCCTGAGCACACTTGCAAAGGGTAAATTGGGGTCAGATAGGAATATCCAGTTGTCTAGGGAATTGTAATTTAAAACCCTCTAATGGTAAAGTCAGATTTTAAGTCACAATTAAGAAAGTGCCACTTTTAGGAAGTTGGAACTTTCTTGCATTTGTGCCTTCAGTCTGCATCCTGGGTCACATGACTAGGTGGAGTTGTCAGCTGATCTTTGTGTATTGCTCCCAGACATTGAGACAAAGGGCAATAGTTGTTGGCAGAATGGGCCATATCTGACTCGATGAGGGGTAGGAGCTATCACCTACCACACTAGCACATCACAAAGTTTCTGTCGTAGTTAGACTCTCGCTCCCTAGCGAGACTGCTGGTTAGGGGTGACAGCACCTCTGTTTGTAGGCAACTGAGTCAATCCTACAACAATTTGCAATTGTCGGCCCAACCCTCCCGCTCAGAAGCAGTACCTCATTAAAACTCAGACTTTAAGGGTGATTTCTGGCAACCTTACTCATGGACTCTAGATGCCACTTCTCAGGAGAGTTGTGGTAGAACGGAAGTTACCCTTTTCTTTCGTTAACAAAGTTTCAAACACACATAGGCAATAAAAGGAGATGCAGTAGAGGTTTCAAAATATTTGTTGAAAAGACTACAATCTACGATAAAATGCACGTGCTGCAATGTTTAGGATAATGAATAGTAATACAAGCAGAATTGTGAAGATGAGTTGTGAATATAAAACCCCCCACCATCTTACAATAAACATGAGATATAAAATTCCTACCCAAGAAAGCCCAACCTCTACCCCAATGAGAGCTAGGTATGATAAACCTAATCTTTCAGTACCATGAGAAGCACTCCTTCCCTCGTTACCTTGAAATTAGATCTCTAGTTCAAAGGCTGGGTTCTGCAGCAAGGTGACGTGCAGGGCAGATGGAATCTGGAAGGAACCCCTTTAATGCCTTTTTCATGTGAGGTGTATTTATACTGATCATGTAGGATCCCTGGCGCAGGTATGTTCCAAAACAACTGAAAATATGGCAGACTTGTTTTGGCAATCACATAAACAATCCCTAACAAATGTGCATTATGTTTCTGTCAAATGTAAGTGAGAAAGGGACATAATGACAATAACTAGGTATAACACTGATAATGATGCCTTCTCAGAATGGCACTGATAAGTAAAAGCAAAACATTTCTTATAAAAATGTAGGCAGCTGTGAAGTGCTAAAAGAAATAATAAAATAAAGGGAATAAAACAGAGCATGCTAAGTGGCTAAAAGGTCACTAGGTGATGGGGTAACAGGCCTGCAAGCCGAAGGCCAAGCTAATTCCTGTGCCCAGTCGGAAACTAAAGTGGATTCACCACAGTTCTGGCTGAGCACACTCAGAAAGGGTTTTCCACTAGCTGGTGAAGCTGGGGTCAAAGCAGGGAAGTATGAAATTCCAAACACTTCTGGGGTGGAAACCTCCAGAACCTTCTCCTACTTTAACCCCTTCGCTGCCAGGCCTTTTCCCCCTCCTGTGCCGAGCCTTTTTTTGGCCATTTGGGGCAGTTTGCGCTTAGGCCCTCATAACTTTTTGTTCACATAAGCTACCCACGCCAAATTTGCGTCCTTTTTTTCCAACATCCTAGGGATTCTAGAGGTACCCAGACTTTGTGGGTTCCCCAGAAGGAGGCCAAGAAATTAGCCAAAATACAGTGAAAATTTAGTTTTTTTCAAAAAAATGGGAAAAAGGGGCTGCAGAAGAAGGCTTGTGGTTTTTTCCCTGAAAAGAGCATCAACAAAGGGTTTGTGGTGCTAAAATCACCAGCTTCCCAGCTTTCAGGAACAGGCAGACTTGAATCAGAAAACCCAATTTTCCAACACAATTTTGGCATTTTACTGGGACATACCCCATTTTTACTATTTTTTGTGCTTTCAACCTCCTTCCAGTCAGTGACAGAAATGGGCATGAAACCAACGCTGGATCCCATAAACTGCAACATTTCTGAAAAGTAGACAAAATTCTGAATTCGGCAAGGGGTAATTTGTGTAGATCCTACAAGGGTTTCCTACAGAAAATAACAACTGAAAAAGAAAAATATTGAAATTGAGGTGAAAAAAACATCAATTTTTCTCTACGTTTTACTCTGTAACTTTTTCCTGCAATGTCAGATTTTGGAAAGCAATATACCGTTACGTCTGCTGGACTCTTCTGGTTGCAGGGGTATATAGGGCATGTAGGTTCATCAAGAACTCTAGGTATCCAGAGCCAATTAATGACCTGCACCCTGCAGTGGGTTTTCATTCTATACCGGGTACAGCAATTAATTTGCTGAAATATAAAGAGTAAAAAATAGCTATCAAGAAAACCTTTGTATTTCCAAAATGGGCACAAGATAAGGTGTTGAGAAGCAGTGGTTATTTGCACTTCTCTGAATTTCGGGGTGCCCATACTAGCATGTGAATTACAGGGCATTTCTCAAATAGACGTCTTTTTTACACACTGTCTTACATTTGGAAGGGAAAAATGTAAAGAAAGACAAGGGGCAATAACACTTGTTTTGCTATTCTATGTTCCCCCAAGTCTCCCGATACAAATGGTACCTCACTAGGGTGGGTAGGCCTAGCGCCTGCGACAGGATATGCCCCAAAACACAATGTGGACACATCACAGAAAACAGAGCTGTTTTTTGCAAAGTGCCTACCTGTAGATTTTGGCTTCTACCTCAGCCGGCACCTAGGGAAACCTACCAAACCTGTGCATTTTTTAAAACTAGAGACCTAGGGGAATCTAAGATGGGGTGACTTGTGGGGCTCTGACCAGGTTCTGTTACCCAGAATCCTTTGCAAACCTCAAAATTTGGCTAAAAAAACACATTTTCCTCACATTTCGGTGACAGAAAGTTCTGGAATCTGAGAGGAGCCATAAATTTCCTTCCACCCTGCGTTCCCCCAAGTCTCTTGATAAAAATGGTACCTCACTTGTGTGGGTAGGCCTAGCGCCCGCGACAGGATATGCCCCAAAACACAACGTGGACACATCACAGAAAACAGAGCTGTTTTTTGCAAAGTGCCTACCTGTAGATTTTGGCTTCTAGCTCAGCCGGCACCTAGGAAAACCTACCAAACCTGTGCATTTTTTAAAACTAGAGACCTAGGGGAATCTAAGATGGGGTGACTTGTGGGGCTCTGACCAGGTTCTGTTACCCAGAATCCTTTGCAAACCTCAAAATTTGGATAAAAAAAACACATTTTCCTCACATTTCGGTGACAGAAAGTTCTGGAATCTGAGAGGAGCCACAAATTTCCTTCCACCCAGCGTTCCCCCAAGTCTCCTGATAAAAATGGTACCTCACTTGTGTGGGTAGGCCTAGCGCCCGCGACAGGATATGCCCCAAAACACAACGTGGACACATCACAGAAAACATAGCTGTTTTTTGCAAAGTTCCTACCTGTAGATTTTGGCCTCTAGCTCAGCCGGCACCTAGGGAAACCTACCAAACCTGTGAATTTTTGGAAACTAGAGACCTAGGGGAATCCATGATCGGGTGACTTGTGGGGCTCTGACCAGGTTCTGTTACCCAGAATCCTTTGCAAACCTCAAAATTTGGCTAAAAAAACATATTTTCCTAACATTTCGGTGACAGAAAGTTCTGGAATCTGAGCGGAGCCACAAATTTCCTTCCACCCAGCGTTCCCCCAAGTCTCCCGATAAAAATGGTACCTCACTTGTGTGGGTAGGCCTAGCGCCCGCGACAGGATATGCCCCAAAACACAACGTGGACACATCACAGAAAACAGAGCTGTTTTTTGCAAAGTGCCTACCTGTAGATTTTGGCCTCTAGCTCAGCCGGCACCTAGGGAAACCTACCAAACCTGTGCGTTTTTGAAAACAAGAGACCTAGGGGAATCCAAGATGGGGTGACTTGTGGGGCTCTGACCAGGTTCTGTTACCCAGAATCCTTTGCAAACCTCACAATTTGGCTAAAAAAACACATTTTCCTCACATTTCGGTGACAGAAAGTTCTGGAATCTGAGAGGAGCCACAAATTTCCTTCCACCCAGCGTTCCCCCAAGTCTCCCGATAAAAATGGTACCTCACTTGTGGGGTAGGCCTAGCGCCCACGACAGGAAATGGACCAAAATACAACATGGACACATCAAATTTTTTCATGGAAAACAGTGCCTACCTGTGGATTTTGGCCTCTAGCTCAGCCGGCCCCAGGGGGGGGCAGAATAGGCCTAAAATAAATTTGTCCCCCCCCTAGCCCCTCCCCCTGGAGCGACCCTTGCCTACGGGGTCGCTCCCCCTGCGTGACATTGGCACCAAAAAATAAATCCCCGGTGCCTAGTGGTTTCTGCCCCCTTGGGGGCAGATTGACCTAAAATCGGCCAATCTGCCCCCAATGGGGGCAGCAATGGTCTAAATACAATTTGCCCTCCAGGGGAGCAACCCTTGCCTAATGGGTCGCTCCCCCTCTCTAAAAAAACAAACAAACAAAAAAATAAACACAAAAAAACAATTTGCCCTGGCGCCTAGAGGTTTCTGCCCCCCCTGGGGGCAGATCGGCCTAATAACAATAGACCGATCTTCCCCCGGGGGGGCAGAAATGGCCTAAAATAAATTTGCCCCCCCACCCCCGACCCCCCCTGGGAGCGACCCTTGCCTACGAGGTCGCTCCCCCTGCGTGACTTTGGCGCCCAAAAAAAAAAATCCCCTGTGCCTAGTGGTTTCTGCCCCCTTGGGGGCAGATTGGCCGATTTTAGGTCAATCTGCCCCCAAGGGGGGCAGAAATGGTCTAAATACAATTTGACCCCCAGGGGAGTGACCCTTGCCTAATGGGTCGCTCCCCATCTCTAAAAAAACAAACAAACAAAAAAACACAAAAAAACAATTTGCCCTGGCGCCTAGAGGTTTCTGCCCTCCCTGGGGGCAGATTGGCCTAATAACAATAGGCCGATCTGCCCCCGGGGGGGCAGAAATGGCCTAAAATAAATTTGCACCCCCACCCCACCCCCCGGGAGCGACCCTTGCCTACGGGGTCGCTCCCCCTGCGTGACATTGGCGCCAAAAAACAAATCCCCGGTGCCTAGTGGTTTCTGCACCCTTGGGGCAGATTGACCTAAAATCGACCAATCTGCCCCCAAGGGGGGCAGAAATGGTCTAAATACAATTTGCCCCCCAGGGGAGAGACCCTTGCCTAATGGGTCGCTCCCCATCTCTAAAAAACAAACAAACAAAAAAATAAACACAAAAAAACAATTTGCCCTGGCACCTAGAGGTTTCTGCCCCCCCTGGGGGCAGATCGGCCTAATAACAATAGGCCGATCTGCCCCCGGGGGGGGCAGAAATGGCCTAAAATAAATTTGCCCCCCAACCCCCCGACCCCCCCCCTGGGAGCGACCCTTGCCTACGGGGTCGCTCCCCCAGCGTGACTTTGGCGCCAAAAAAAAAATCCCCTGTGCCTAGTGGTTTCTGCCCCCTTGGGGGCAGATTGGCCGATTTTAGGTCAATCTGCCCCAAGGGGGGCAGAAATGGTCTAAATACAATTTGACCCCCAGGGGAGCGACCCTTGCCTAATGGGTCGCTCCCCATCTCTAAAAAAACAAACAAACAAACAAAAAAACACAAAAAAACAATTTGCCCTGGCGCCTAGAGGTTTCTGCCCCCCTGGGGGTAGATTGGCCTAATAACAATAGGCCGATCTGTCCCCGGGGGGTGCAGAAATGGCCTAAAATAAATTTGACCCTCATCCCCCCAACCCCCCCTCTGGGAGCGACCCTTGCCTACGGGGTCGCTCCCCCTGCGTGACATTGGCGCCAAAAAACAAATCCCCGGTGCCTAGTGGTTTCTGCCCCCTTGGGGGCAGATTGACCTAAAATCGGCCAATCTGCCCCCAAGGGGGGTAGAAATGGTCTAAATACAATTTGACCCCCAGGGGAGCGACCCTTGCCTAATGGGTCGCTCCCCATCTCTAAAAAAACAAACAAACAAAAAAAAAACAGAAAAAAAAATTTGCCCTGGCGCCTAGAGGTTTCTGCCCCCCCTGGGGGCAGATTGGCCTAATAACAATAGGCCGATCTGCCCCCGGGGGGGCAGAAATGGCCTAAAATAAATTTGCCCCCCCACCCCCGACCCCCCCTGGGAGCGACCCTTGCCTACGGGGTCGCTCCCCCTGCGTGACTTTGGCGCCCAAAAAAAAAATCCCCTGTGCCTAGTGGTTTCTGCCCCCTTGGGGGCAGATTGGCCGATTTTAGGTCAATCTGCCCCCAAGGGGGGCAGAAATGGTCTAAATACAATTTGACCCCCAGGGGAGTGACCCTTGCCTAATGGGTCGCTCCCCATCTCTAAAAAAACAAACAAACAAACAAAAAAACACAAAAAAACAATTTGCCCTGGCGCCTAGAGGTTTCTGCCCTCCCTGGGGGCAGATTGGCCTAATAACAATAGGCCGATCTGCCCCCGGGGGGGCAGAAATGGCCTAAAATAAATTTGCACCCCCAACCCCCACCCCACCCTCCGGGAGCGACCCTTGCCTATGGGGTCGCTCCCCCTGCGTGACATTGGCGCCAAAAAAGAAATCCCCGGTGCCTAGTGGTTTCTGCACCCTTGGGGCAGATTGACCTAAAATCGACCAATCTGCCCCCAAGGGGGGCAGAAATGGTCTAAATACAATTTGCCCCCCAGGGGAGCGACCCTTGCCTAATGGGTCGCTCCCCATCTCTAAAAAACAAACAAACAAAAAAATAAACACAAAAAAACAATTTGCCCTGGCACCTAGAGGTTTCTGCCCCCCCTGGGGGCAGATCGGCCTAATAACAATAGGCCGATCTGCCCCCGGGGGGGGCAGAAATGGCCTAAAATAAATTTGCCCCCCAACCCCCCGACCCCCCCCCTGGGAGCGACCCTTGCCTACGGGGTCGCTCCCCCAGCGTGACTTTGGCGCCAAAAAAAAAATCCCCTGTGCCTAGTGGTTTCTGCCCCCTTGGGGGCAGATTGGCCGATTTTAGGTCAATCTGCCCCAAGGGGGGCAGAAATGGTCTAAATACAATTTGACCCCCAGGGGAGCGACCCTTGCCTAATGGGTCGCTCCCCATCTCTAAAAAAACAAACAAACAAACAAAAAAACACAAAAAAACAATTTGCCCTGGCGCCTAGAGGTTTCTGCCCCCCTGGGGGTAGATTGGCCTAATAACAATAGGCCGATCTGTCCCCGGGGGGTGCAGAAATGGCCTAAAATAAATTTGACCCTCACCCCCCCAACCCCCCCTCTGGGAGCGACCCTTGCCTACGGGGTCGCTCCCCCTGCGTGACTTTGGCGCCAAAAAAGAAATCCCCGGTGCCTAGTGGTTTCTGCCCCCTTGGGGGCAGATTGACCTAAAATCGGCCAATCTGCCCCCAAGGGGGGTAGAAATGGTCTAAATACAATTTGACCCCCAGGGGAGCGACCCTTGCCTAATGGGTCGCTCCCCATCTCTAAAAAAACAAACAAATAAAAAAAAAACACAAAAAAAAAATTGCCCTGGCGCCTAGAGGTTTCTGCCCCCCCCTGGGGGCAGATTGGCCTAATAACAATAGGCCGATCTGTCCCCAGAGGGGGGCAGAAATGGCCTAAAATAAATTTTCCCCCCAACTCCCCCCTGGGAGCGACCCTTGCCTACGGGGTCGCTCCCCCTGCGTGACATTGGTGCCAAAAAAAAAATCCCCGGTGCCTAGTGGTTTCTGCCCCCTTAGGGGGCAGATTGACCTAAAATCGGCCAATCTGCCCCCAATGGGGGCAGAAATGGTCTAAATACAATCTGCCCCCCAGGGGAGCGACCCTTGCCTAATGGGTCGCTCCCCATCTCTAAAAAAACAAACAAACAAAAAAATAAACACCAAAAAAGAATTTGCCCTGGCGCCTAGAGGTTTCTGCCCCCCCTGGGGGCAGATTGGCCTAATAACAATAGGCCGATCTGCTCCCGGGGGGGCAGAAATGGCCTAAAATAAATTTGCCCCCCCACCCCCGACCCCCCCTGGGAGCGACCCTTGCCTACGGGGTCGCTCCCCCTGCGTGACTTTGGCGCCAAAAAAAAAAATCCCCTGTGCCTAGTGGTTTCTGCCCCCTTGGGGGCAGATTGGCCGATTTTAGGTCAATGGGCAGAAATGGTCTAAATACAATTTGACCCCCAGGGGAGCGACCCTTGCCTAATGGGTCGCTCCCCATCTCTAAAAAAACAAACAAACAAACAAAAAAACAGAAAAAAACAATTTGCCCTGGCGCCTAGAGGTTTCTGCCCCCCCTGGGGGTAGATTGGCCTAATAACAAAAGGCCGATCTGTCCCCGGGGGGGCAGAAATGGCCTAAAATAAATTTGCCCCCCACCCCTCCAACCCCCCCCCTGGGAGCGACCCTTGTCTACGGGGTCGCTCCCCCTGCGTGACATTGGCGCCAAAAAAAAAATCCCCGGTGCCTAGTGGTTTCTGCCCCCTTGGGGGCAGATTGACCTAAAATCGGCCAATCTGCCCCCAAGGGGGGTAGAAATGGTCTAAATACAATTTGCCCCCCAGGGGAGTGACCCTTGCCTAATGGGTCGCTCCCCATCTCTAAAAAAACAAACAAACAAAAAAAAAACACAAAAAAACTATTTGCCCTGGCGCCTAGAGGTTTCTGCCCCCCCTGGGGGCAGATTGTCCTAATAACAATAGGCCGATCTGTCCCCGGAGGGGGGCAGAAATGGCCTAAAATAAATTTGCCCCCTATCCCCCAACTCCCCCCTGGGAGCGACCCTTTCCTACGGGGTAGCTCCCCCTGCGTGACATTGGCCCCCAAAAAAAAATCCCCGGTGCCTAGTGGTTTCAGCCCCATTGGGGTAGATTGACCTAAAATCGGCCAATCTGACCCCAAGGGGGGCAGAAATGGTCTAAATACAATTTGCCCCCCAGGGGAGCGAGCCTTGCCTAATGGGTCGCACCCCATCTCTAAAAAAACAAACAAACAAAAAAAAACCACAAAAAATAATTAGCCCTGGCGCCTTGAGGTTTCTGCCCCCCCTGGGGGCAGATTGGCCTAAAATAAATTTGCCCCCCAGCCCCCGGGGAGCGACCCTTGCCTACAAGGTCGCTCCCCTTGCGTGACGACGCAAAAAAAAAGATCCCTGGTGCCTAGTGGTTTCTGCCCCCCTTGGGGGCAGATTGACCTAAAATCGGCCAATCTGCCCCCAAAGCGGGCAGAAATGCCCTAAATACAATTTGCCCCTCCAGGGGAGCGACCCTTGTCCAAGGGGACCCTTGTCCTTGTCCCACCTCCAAACGCACCTGCCAGAAACTCAAGAAAAAATGGATCCTCGAGCGAACACCCGACAACCTTGCTACCCTCAGGGAAGCCAATCGCGAACACCACCAACTGATCCGACTCGCCAAACGCTCCCACTTCACAGAACGCCTTAACAACAACGCACACGACTGCAAGGAACTCTTCTGCATCGTGAAGGAGCTCTCCAACCCCAACGCCAGCGTCAACGACGTCCCACCATCCCAGAAACTCTGCGACGATCTCTCCACCTTCTTCTACCAGAAAATCGCAGACATCCACGACAGCTTCAACACCGCACCTACGCCTGACCCCACCCCCAACAACTCCTCCCACGCCGACCGCCTCACCACCTGGACCCACGTAGACGACGCCGAAACCCTAAAGACCATGAACTCCATCCACTCAGGATCTCCCTCAGACCCCTGCCCACATCACGTCTTCAACAAAGCCGACGTCACCATCGCCCCCAAACTCCGCAAGATCATCAACCTTTCCTTCAACACCGCTACCTTCCCGGACAGCTGGAAGCACGCAGAAATCCAACCCCTCCTCAAGAAACCTAAGGCTGACCTCAACGATCTCAAAAACTTCCGTCCGATCTCCCTCCTCCCTTTCCCAGTGAAAGTCATCGAAAAGATCGTCAACGCACAGCTCTCCCACTACCTCGAAGACAACTCCATCCTAGATCCTTCCCAATCCGGTTTCAGACGCAACCACAGCACAGAGACTGCACTCCTCGCCGCCACAGATGACATCAGACAACAAATGGACAACGGCGAAACTTCAGCCCTCATCCTCCTTGACCTCTCCGCTGCCTTCGACACGGTCTGCCACCGCACCCTACTAAATCGCCTCTACGAAGCCGGTATCCAAGACAAAGCCCTCAACTGGATCTCCTCTTTTCTCTCCGGCAGAACCCAGAAAGTCCGACTCTCACCCTTCCGCTCCGAAGCCACCAACCTCATCTACGGCGTCCCCCAAGGCTCCTCGCTAAGCCCAACGCTGTTCAATGTCTACATGGCCCCCCTCGCACAACTGGCCCGTCAGCACAACCTCAGCATCCTCTCCTACGCCGACGACAACCAGCTCGTCCTCTCCCTGACCAAAGATCCTCACACCGCCAAAGCCAACCTCCACGAGGGACTGAAATCCATCGCCGAGTGGATGAGCAACAGCCGCCTGAAACTAAACTCCGACAAGACGGAAGTCCTCATCCTCGGCCGCTCCCCATCGGCCTGGAACGACTCTTGGTGGCCCACCACCCTGGGCCCCCCACCCACCCCAGCAAGCCACGCACGAAACCTCGGCGTCATCCTCGACTCCGCTCTCACCATGTCCAAACAGGTCAACGCAGTCTCCTCCTCCTGTTTCAACACCCTCCGCATGCTCCGCAGAATCTTCAAGTGGATTCCAACAGGAACCAGAAAGACGGTGACCCAAGCCCTCGTCAGTAGCAGACTCGACTACGGCAACGCACTCTACACAGGCATCCCATCTAAGGACATCCAACGACTCCAACGCATCCAGAACGCATCCGCTCGCCTGATCCTCGACATACCCCGCCGATGTCACATCTCCCACCACCTGAAGGACCTCCACTAGCTCCCCGTGGACAAGAGGATCACCTTTAAACTCCTCACCCACGCACACAAGGCACTACACAACACCAGACCCACCTACCTGAACACCAGACTCAACTTCTACGTTCCCTCACGCCAACTACGCTCTGCCAACCTCGCCCTCGCCATCGTCCCCCGAATCCAGCGCAAGACCTCTGGCGGCAGATCCTTCTCCTACCTCGCCGCCAAGACCTGGAACTCACTCCCGACCTCGCTATGACAGACCCAGGACCTCCTCACCTTCAGGAGACTCCTCAAGACATGGCTCTTCGAACGATAGCAGTTACCCCCCCCCCCCCCTTCCCCCCTAGCGCCTCGAAACCCTGACGGGTACATAGCGCGCTTTATAAATCTAATGATTGATTGATTGATTGATCCCCATCTGTAAAACAAAAAATCCCTGGTGCCTAGTGGTTTCTGCCCCCCATGGGGGCAGATCAGCCTAATCAAAATAGGCTGATCTACCCCCCAGGGGGGCAGAAATGGCCTAAAATAATTCCCCCCCCCCCCAGGGAGCGACCCTTGCCTAAGGGGTCACTCCCCTTGCGTGAAATTCACGTAAAAAAAAAAAAACTCCCTGGTGTCTAGTGGTTTCTGCCCCCCTTGGGGGCAGATTGGCCTCATCAAAATAGGCCAATCTGCCCCCAAGGGGGGCAGAAATGGCCTAAATATAATTTGCCCCCTAGGGGAGCGACCCTTGCCTAAGCATTTCTCTTTCAATCGGGGGAGACCCCTGTGACTAATCAGCGTGCGCTGACGTCACAGGGGGGGTTAGGAGGTCGGGGTGGAAGGGGAAGGGCTTCCCCTTCCATCCCTGACTTTGGGGGGGTGGGGGGAAGCACACAGAGGGAGCGAGAGCGCTCCCTCTGGGCTGTGTGCCGAGGACGTAGTGGTTACGTCCACGGCACAGCAGCACTGTGCCGAAGGATGTAACCACTACGTCTTTGGCACAGAAGGGGTTAAAGATGGCACCAGGTATAAATATGGGACTTTCAGACCCAACTCTTCAGTACACCTCTGGACCTGTGGAAGACTCAGAAGGACAGCTGTGCTGTTCTGCAAGAAGGACTGCTACTCTGTTGCCCTGCTGCCTGAGTGAGAAGGACTGGACTTGCATCTTGATCCCAGCACCACCAGAGTGACTCCACCAGCTACTTGGCTGCCCTCCTGATCAGAGCCTTAGGAACAGAAAAGGCTCCAAACCAACTTGAACCCAACACCTAGACTCTGCTGTGAATCTTGCCCCGTAAGTGGTGCTTCCCTAGTTCTGGACCCAAGGAAGTGAGACTGAAGTTGTTCTACCAGCCTAGCTGTGGTCTCTTGAACAAAACCGATGTAGAGTGAAGCATCTCCTGTGAGCCCCACATTGGAAGCACCACGGTGTGATGTATGACTTTGCATCGCAGCCCGCAGCTTCTCTGAACCACTGCTGCACGATGCATCCCTGATGCATGGATTCACAATGTAAGCCCTTGTGACTGCATCCTCGATGACCACGCAGGACCTCGCATCACAAGCCCTGTCAATGGCCTCATTGGAACCACTATTGTACGGTACATTTCCACGACCGCACCTCACATTGCAGTCTGCAGCCTCCCTGAACCACCCCTTCATAATGCATCCTTGGTGCAGGATCTCACAATACTCTGCAATCAAGGTTTAAGGTACTTTATTCAGTGGACCTAACGTGGTCCCTGTATCCAGCCCAGCGCAACCATATAACCACAGTTGGCACATTGTGCTTTTAGGCACTATTTTCACTTAAATCTTTAAAACTGCATATCTCTGGTTCTACTAATTGCATTTTTGTTGTTTTCATGTCAAATAATGTGATACATTTTACTTTATTTTACTAAATTAGTGATTTTCCTGACTAATTTGACATATGGCTTCCCATTACCCAAGAACGGCTCACCCAACGCACATTGGCTGATCTTGTTCTCCACACGTTTGGATACCTGTTCCTGGATGGACATGTATTCTTCTGTACCGAAGATTACCATTTTTCCAGTGCATCCTGTATGGATCCCTTTGTGCTCAGATGCCGAAGGAGAATCCTGCATGCTCAGATCCCATCCTACCCATTAGCTCCAGATGAGTTCATGACACTTACACTTGTAATCACTGACACTACAGGTGCCAGAGTAACTTCCAAACTCTATCACACCTGTGTGGGCCTCCTACCAGTACATGATTCACAGCTTAGATATACCTGGTAAAAAGATCTGGGGCAACTCCTACCCAGCAAGACATGGTAAACCTGATGTGCGCAAACACTCTTAGTGCCCCTTAACCACACCAAAAGCTTATACATTACATGTTCCTACCTAGAGCTTACGTAACACTCACTGCATTGGCAAGTATCGATCCTTCATCACCCCCTAATTGCCTGAAATGTCATGACCTAGCATCAGACTTCTCCCACTTGACATGGACATGTAGCAGTATTGCAGCCTACTGGAGAGATGCCTTTGACTGCTTATCCTTAATGATAGGAGTTACACTCCATCCTAATCCTCTTCTAGCTCACTGGCTTATGTAGAAGATGCTCCAAAAAGTGTGAGTCGGTTGGTTGCCATAGCATTGCTCCTGACCAAACAGGAGATAGCCCTGCACTGGGGCAGTAAGAGCCCATCCACGACAAACATGTGGCTTATATGCTGCGACAACACCAGTGAACAGTATGCTATTCTCCAACCCCTCTACCTGTAGACCTAAAGACATATGGCAACCGCTGAGAGACTACCTACTAACACTGGACACCCCAGATACAGACTCATAGCGTTGGTATGCCTTCAGAAGTTCATCATATGATAAGCATGCAACTGTCCTACTTGGTTATGCTTATACAGTTGGCCATCATGGGTAGTTCTCTGCATGAACTTTCTTTCTATGTACCAGAATTATCATCACGGTTTGTGCAATACTTGTCATTCGTTTGCTTGCAATTTGTATTCCACTCTTGTAATTCCTGTTGCTATTTGGCTCTGGAAACCCGTTTGTGTTTGTGTATGGCATGATGAAAACTGATAAAGTTAAAAAAAAAAAAAGCCTGACTGCTTTGGTGCAAAGCTACCAGAGGGTTAAGGACAGGTTAATTTGGGATTTGCTTTGATTTCGCACTAACAAGAACTGTGGTTGCTGCTTGAGTAGCATTTCACCCCACTCCACCAGCAATGCGCTTTCCTACAATATACATGCAAGTAGAGAGGGGCTTCTGGTCAGCCCCCGACAGCCATAGCTCAGTTAGTGTCAGTCACATTTTGCAACCACCCACAGACCTGTATACATAGAATGGGGGCATGGTTTAGCCCTCTTCAGCAATTAGCCTTGTTATCATTGTCACTCCTACTTTGGGTCAGCCCATCAGACAGCCATTCAGTGTTTGGCTTGTCAGACACTTTCAGTAACGGCATTTTGCTGTTGACACCCGAGTCGGCAAGGGCCTCAAAGTAGGAGTCCTCTCCGCCATACGACAACGGGTTCGGTGCTACTTGTCCAATCCACAGACTTCCCGGCTGTACCTCGGCAACCGGATTTAATGTATCTTCCTTGTCCAACATGGAAAGGTGCCTTCCTGGTGATGTGTCTGGCCCCTCTGCCATCGTTCTTGTTTTTAGCTATTCTGCAGAGGAAGAACTAAAGTGTATCCGTGGCAACAACAGGTGTTTGTGTGTAGGCTAGACAAGGGCTGTCTATGAGACAGTATACTGGATTCAAGTGTGTGGGTGTTTCTGTTTGTGACAATTCTTTTATTGGTACACATGGCAGTGACACTTGCATGAGTGTACAATTTGCGACACAAAAGTGTGTTGATCTATGTTATATTGTTTTCCTTTAAGAGGTGAACAAATCCACACTGTATCAAACACTGTGGCAAATCATTGTGGCCATTATAGCATAAGTTTTCGCTTTTCAAGGCTAATGCAGCACTGGAATTTATTTTGGATAGTTTCAATGAGGAATCATAAATAATAGTTATCTGCAGCGGGAAAAGAGCCGTTCATTCAGACATAAGTTGTAACTATGCACATATGTAAATTTTTGTCCTAATGCAATAAGTTGCTTGTTGAGATTGATGTGCAGGGACTTAATACAGGAGCCTGGAGCCGCTCAGGGAGGAGGTAAGTTGTTTATTTAATTTTAGGCCCTTAGGTTACAGCAACAGCAGGTAGGTACTGCCAGGGCTCTATCCTTCTACCAACTGTCTCCATCCCTTGGCTACAACTGCAGATGGCATACAAGCTGTCTATTACATCATCTACTCTCTGCATTCCAGGTACCATTGCAGACATAATGCGAATAGGGACATACAGGTTACTAAACACCTCCCTTTCTTGCAAACAAGAAAAACACATTCCTTTGCATATAAGGTACAGGGACATACCTTTACAATCAGTGGGGGGGATATTTATACTCAGTTTGCGCCGAATTAGTGTCATTTTTTTTACTCTAATTCAGCGCAAACCTAACGCCATATTTATACTGTGGCGCTAGACACGTCTGGCGCCAAAGTTATGGAGGTAACATTTTCTGGATGTGGAAACCTACCTTGCGTCAATGAGATGCAAGGTAGGCATTCCCGTGCAGAAAACGACACTATGGCCCTTGCGTCATATTTATCTCCCTGTGCTAAAATCATGCTCGGAGGGATGGGGGCCTTAAATAATGGCGCTATCTTGCTTGGTGCCATTATTTAATGCCTGGGGATGGGCAGGTGTTAGGGGACCTGTGGGCCTATTTCCATGGTCAGAGATCATGGAAATAACCCACAGGTGCTGTTTTCTGGCCCCAGGGACACCCCCACCCACACCAAGAAGACACCTAAGGATGGGGGACCCCATCCCAGGTAGGTAGAGGTAAGTAGAGGTGAGTTTAATAAAACAAATGTTTAAGTGCCATGGGGGGCCTAACTTGGGCCCCCCTACATGGCACTAGGCCCAATGGCCAGGCCCATGGGACTGAGGTCCAATGGCCATGGCCATTGGGCTGGGGGCATAATTCCTGTCTTTACTTAGACAGGAGTCAGGTCCATGGGGGTTGTGCGCCAAAATATGACGCAAATCAGGTTAGAGTCATTTTCTTGCCTCTAACCTGACTAGCCCCATTCTTTGACGCACAACCTCCAGTTTTCCCTATGCCTCCCCCACCCGGTTAGAGTCAGATATTTTAACGCTAACTGGGCCTTACCGCTGGCTACGTCATACCATAAATATGATGCCTGGCTGGTGTCTTGGGATGGCGCTAGCCGGCGGAATACTTTTTGATGCTAAATTGCGTTACCGCAGTTTATCAACAAAAAGTATAAATCAGGGCCTTAGTCCCTAAAATATCTAGCTTACAACATTTTTACCTAACAAACTGTTAAACTTTTCAATACCCACATAGTCACACAAGGCAACAAATAGCACTCACCAAAACTAGGTGATGGGACAAGACATGAGGCTCCAATACTTCATGTCCAACAAAGAAACAAAACAACAACTAGGTTGTGACTGCCATTTGGAAAATCAAAATCCTGTTTGTATCATGCTCCTATACTCCTATCAATTGCAGTGTTAACGTTTATGCATATAATCAAGAATACACAACGTTTTATAATCAAATATGATTGTCATTTCACAGTGGTTTGAAGCTTCCAGTACCTTTGAATACATTTTTTAATTTTTATAGTTCAAGTAGGCCCGGAAGCCATGTTATTGAAGCTGGTAAGTAGAAGTGGGATTTTAGGAGAAAATGAAACCTGTAATGTATTTGTGAATGGCGTCTTCTGCTCAAGGACGTTCTGCACTTCCTCTAAGGACAAGACCTTGCCACGTGCACATTAGATAACTTTTTGCTGAAAGTAGCAAGTTTCTATCACGTGGTTGTGAATTATATTAAGAAAAAGCATACATATACTGGTCTAAAAGTCTTTGAATTTTAGCTCTATGTTGCAACTGACCGTTTTCTAGTGAGAGCCCTGTTCAGTTGAAAAGATTTGTATTTGATTATTTTGCTGTGCTGCTTGCTATTTTGCATTAAACGCTAGTTGGACTTTAGGCTTTTGGACATGTGTGTTTTATTTTTTAACACATGGTACAATAGTCTAAAACACACGTCTGCACACTTACAATGACACAGTACAAAATGTGTGCATATAGGACATGCAGTTACAGGCGCCAAGTCACTCAAACGCCAAGGCACGAAACCTGCAGGCTTCCTTTGACAAAATGTTTCCCTAGCATCCCTAAGCCTCACATTAAAGGCACAAAACAAAACCATACATCTCCTTAACGCAAAATGTCCTTGACCAGACTCCATCACAAAATTTTTCCTCAGAACAATACTCATTCACAAAGACCCCAGATTTCCACTTCACACTACAGAACTATGCAGATGACAGAGACACAATAAAACCTATCACGGTTCGTCCATCTTCCACAACCAACAGACACAATATCCGAGAAGGTCAATACACTGCACCATACCCGTGCACAGTAAAGTGAAGCCCAGCATACCAACACACCCCACATCCAGCTGCATAATCTGTCCTTACCAATGTTATGTTGCTACCAATGGGTTTATTTGGTTAGGGGTAATCTACACGAGCCGCTGGTATGTGGTCGCGTAGAAACCCCTCTCAATGTTTTGTTTTGGTTGGTTGGTTTCTGACGTCATGGAGCCATGTAATAAAGGTTCTAGTGCTCGCGCTAAAACGGCAGTTCCCTACAGATTTCTAATGCGTGTTGCGTGTTTATTTATAGCTCTCCTGGCGCCGATCTCCTCACACAATTACCTGCCAGCAGTGTTAAGAACTTAACAAAGTTGCGACGAGACCGGGAGACGGCCCTCACACAATAATCATTGCCAGTTTATTTATTTTTTCTTTTCCTCTCACCTCAAGTGGTTTGCGGTGCTGGTGTGACAAGCGGGTGTGCGGCACAACGCATATTGGTGATCTGGCTGATTAACATCGTCCGATGCGGTGGTTGAGCAGGAACTCCGGCGGTGAGTCTCCCAAGCGGTAGACTCGGTAGAAGCACGGGCATCGGCCGTGTTCTGAATCGATGAATGGCAGAAGGAGCTGACATGTGTTTAACTCCAGTCAGGAACACGTCGTTTGTTCTTGTGGCTGCACTCACACCAGTTAGTGGCGCATGAGGAGAATCGTCATTAAAAAAAAAAAAAAGAAGAAAGAGGAAGAAGAAAACAACCACGCCCCCGTCAGGAGATTAGAGGAAAACGCGTGGGGGAGCGCTATTCAAGAAATACAGGCAGAGGCTGCAGCCACTGGACTCTGGGTGAGTGACAGGAGCAGGGAGAAGACACAATATTGAGGCAGTGCATACTGCTATGACACTAAAGAAAGGTAGTGCAGGTGAGGAGATTGAAACATAAACCTATCTTAAAGGTTTTCGTGGGGTGGCAGTAGGACTGCACATTTGCTGGGTGGACAAATAACTAGGTGCCTGCGCAGACAACACAGAATACTTGGGACACCTTAGATTATTGAGTGGACGTCAACGCTAGTTGCAAGTGGCCCCTATTGGCAAGCACACCCTGTCAGCAACATGAATTCGTTCCCGGCGTTGGAACCATTCCTAATAGATGGTCCTCCATCAGCACATGCTGCCAAATGGAGAACATGGGTGGAGCGTTTGGAGAACTATTTTGAGGCAGCAGCAATACACCCTGAAAGAAGAAGGCCGATGCTTTTACATTTGGGAGGGCCTGCGGTTCACAAGGTTAGCAAATCGGTGGTAGAAGATGGTCCCCCATTCACATATCAAACTATGAAACGTGCAATCACAGCATATTTCGAGCCATTGGCGAATCCAGACTATGAGCGTTTCCTTCTTAGGCAAGCCCGGCAACTTCCGGAAGAGTCTGTTGATGTCTTCTATGCCCGACTCAGGGAGTTAGCGAGCACATGTACATTACCTGATACGGCTGATGAGATCCGTGCGCAGTTTATTCAAGGCTGTCACTCTACCAAGCTGAGGGAACATATCTTACAAGTCCCAGGCATGTCAATGGTGGACATACTTACAATGGGGCGCTCCAAGGAACTGTCGAGTGTGAGAGCGGCACATATGGAGTCAGCACTTGTAAAGCCTATAAAGACAGAACCTGTGAATGCAGTGGTGGTGGCGACACCTATAAAGAAAAAAGAAAAAAATAAATCTGAGGTAGGGGGTCGTACCTGCTACATGTGTGGAGGAGCGTATCCGCACCAAGGAAAATGTCCAGCAATGGGGAAGCAATGTACAAATTGTCAAAGTCTCAACCACTTTGCGAAAGTCTGCAGGTCAGCCAAGAAGCCTAAGTCAGGGGGACGGAAAATGATACATGAAGCTCAAACCATCCAACAACAGAATGAGGTTCTAGACATGGATGATGATGACGAACCTGAAGGCACAGTGTATATTATTCACACCACTCAACCAGGCAATGGTCGGGCGAAGAGAATACCGAGGTGCACCGTGAAAATTGATAGTCATCAAGTGCCTGCCCTCGTTGACACTGGAGTCTCGATAAACATACTGTCACAGTCGGTATTCCGGCAGCTTCCAACTCGTCCCCAACTTCGGCCCACCACCGTGCAGGTATATGCATTTGGGTCGGCAACCCCAATTCCTCTGGCGGGTGTGTTCACGACAGACATTGTACATGAGGACACTGCCACCAGAGCAAAGGTGTATGTCACGAAAACTGGAACAGGGATGCTACTGAGTTGTCGCACGGCCGAGGAACTGGAACTAGTCACTTTTGCTTTCAGTGTTCATGTGGGTGCCGTAGAAAGTCTGGAAGAAGAATATGCAGACATCTTCCAAGGCATTGGTTGTTTGAAGGAACGACAAGTGAAACTACACATCGACAAAACGATTGAACCTGTAGCCCTGAAACATCGACGTATAGCATTTCAACTGAGGCCAAAGGTGGAAGAGGAATTGGCCAAATTGGAAAAAGCTGGCATTATTGAAAAAGTTGAGGGGCCGACACCATGGGTGTCACCCATAGTCGTCACTCGAAAGCCAAAACAACCAGGTGAGGTGTGCATATGCGTGGATATGAGGTTGCCGAATATGGCCATTCGGAGGGAGCGGCACCTCACACCAACGGTGGATGACATTGTGACAGAGGTAAGTGGGTCACGGTGGTTCTCTAAGATGGACCTTCGGGCCGGATATCACCAACTGTTGCTTGCTCCTGAATCAAGGGCCATAACCACATTTTCAACTCATGTGGGGCTGAGGCGGTACAAGCGTCTCAGTTTTGGCATTGCCAGTGCCGCAGAAGTGTTTCAGGACACGATTCGTGGTGTGTTAGCTGGGCTCGAAGGGGTCATCAACGTGAGTGATGATATTCTTGTGCATGCCCCCACTGTGGAAGGGCATCTCAAGAGACTCTGCGCTACCTTCCACAGACTTAGACAAAACGGACTAACGCTACACAGGGAGAAATGCGAATTCCTGAAACAAGATATCGCATTCTTTGGCTATCATTTCTCGACACAAGGGGTCCGGCCTGATCCAGGAAAAGTGGCTGACATACAGTTGGCACGTCCTCCTACCTCCGTCACAGGTGTTCGCAGTTTTTTAGGAATGGTGACCTACTGCGGAAGATTTATTCCTAATCTGACATCTCTCACGGTGCCGTTAAGAGAACTCATGAAAACTCACACTCCGTGGGAGTGGACGGCTCGCCAGGATGAGGCTTTTCAAGCGACTAAACGGGCGTTGTCGGCAGACACCACGTTGGTGTATTTTGACTCTTCTAAAGACACTGAGATATCTGTGGATGCCAGTCCCGTAGGTCTGGGAGCAGTTTTATCTCAAAAAGGAGCAGATGGTGAATGGGCCCCGGTAGCCTATGCGAGTAGAGCTTTGACGACCACAGAACAACGCTACTCACACATAGAAAAAGAAGCGCTGGCGGTCCATTGGGGCTGTCGTAATTTTCATTTGTATATCTACGGCCATCCGTTCACAGTAAATACTGATCACAAGCCTTTGATACCCCTGTTCAACAAGTCCACATCCCAACCCCCACCCAGGATAGAAAAGTGGATCCTCCAGCTCCAG
Organism: Pleurodeles waltl; assembly: GCF_031143425.1. NCBI lineage: Eukaryota > Metazoa > Chordata > Amphibia > Caudata > Salamandridae > Pleurodeles > Pleurodeles waltl. Next base: position 966,880,989 of record NC_090437.1, read on the forward strand.
GAATATCAATTTGTGGTGCTGTATCGACCAGGAGCCCAAAACCCGGCAGATTATCTGTCTAGACACACCAGACCCCTCACTACTCAGGAGGAAAAGGAATCGGAGGATGTGGAAGAGTATGTAAGATTGGTGGTGGGACGGTCAAGACCACGTCCCATCTCAGTCCAGGAAATTCAAAAGGCCACCCAAGCAGACGAAGTGCTGCAGTTAGCCATATCATGTGTTCGTGATGGAAAGTGGCATTTACTAAAACAAGACATGGGCCGTAGAACGACAGAAGCCAAAGTAACTTTGTCTTCCCTGCACAATATTCGCCAAGAGTTGGTGGTGTCACCGGAAGAGTGCTTACTGCGAGGTTATCGTTTGGTAATTCCTGAAGCATTGCAGCAACGAACCATTGATTTAGCTCACATCTCCCATCAGGGGATTGTAAAGACCAAAGCGAGACTGAAAAGTAAAGTATGGTTTCCTGGCATGGATGCCAGGGTAGAACAGACGATTCAACATTGCCACACATGTCAAATCCTCAGACCTGCTGATTTGCCCGCTCCGATCATAACATAGCCAATTCCCCCCACTCCATGGCATCGAGTGAGTGTGGATTTAGGCAGTCTTCCTGATGGGCGCCATATGTTGGTTGTCATAGACGATTTCTCCAAATACCCAGAGGTGGAGGTCCTGACCTCTACCACTACTGATCGAGTTGTGCCCTGTTTGGAAAAAATCATGGCCACCCATGGCATATTCAAAGAGCTGAGAACAGATAATGGGCCCCCTTTTTCGAGCAATGAGTTTGCAGAATATCTAGCGTCACATGATATTTATCATCGAAAAATCACCCCTCGCTGGCCCCAAGCTAATGGGGAAGTTGAACGATGTATGAGAACATTAAATAAAGTGCTGAGAATTGCGGTTTCTCCGGAAAAGAATGTGGAATGTGCTCTGTTTGAGTTTCTAAGGGAGTACCGCCTGACTCCCCATGGCACCACTGGCGCTATTCCCAGCGAAGTGTGTCGTGTACAGGGTGTGAGAGATACGTTGCCCCAAGTGAATACCTCGAGTGGGTTTCATGATCAAGTCTCTAGTTATTTGCGAAGTCGTCAAGTGCTGAATGATCGGATGTCTCAGAAGAGGCGAGCCCGGGTGCGACGTTTGAGAGTGGGAGACCGGGTGTTAGTAAAAAATAGACATGCAGGAGGCAAGTTCAAGCTCCCATTTGAAGCTAGCCCTTGGACAGTTGTGAATGTGAAAGGCACGATGGTCACTGCTCAACGAGATAAGGAGATGGTGACTAGGAATGTATCTTTCTTTAAACCCTATTATTTGCCCATACATGATTCTCTGGAGCCACTTTTGGGTACACCTATTATCCTGCCGAAGGAATGTATGAATCAGAGTTCTCCAGCACAGGACAGGCTCCCTGCTGAGGACCTGTGTTTGCCCCTGGATGAGACTGAATCATCAGATGTTGTCGTTACAGAGAAGCCTACTAGCAAGTCTTTAGACAGTTCGTCCCTGACTGGCACTGTGCTGAGAAGAGGCAGGGATAGATATACTTTGCGTTCCCGAATATCAGCTCCTGTTAAAATGAAAGACTATGTGTGCAATTAGAGTATTCAGGAATTTTTTTAATGCATGCAGTGTTTTTTTTTGTTTGTCAATTTGTTATTTTTATTTTGAGTGAAGGAGGAATGTTATGTTGCTACCGATGGGTTTATTTGGTTAGGGGTAATCTACATGAGCCGCTGGTATGCGGTCGCGTAGAAACCCCTCTCAATGTTTTGTTTTGGTTGGTTGGTTTCTGACGTCATGGAGCCACGTAATAAAGGTTCTAGTGCTCGCACTAGAACGGCAGTTCCCTACAGATTTCTAATGCGTGTTGCGTGTTTATTTATCGCTCTCCTGGCGCCGATTTCCTCACACAATTACCTGCCAGCAGTGTTAAGAACTTAACAACCAACATGCCTAAGTGTCAGGCCAAAGAAAGCACTTAATAGGCACCCAGGACTATGCCCACTGGAAGGTGCACCAATCGAGCTTGGGGTGTCTTCCAGTCAGAATGATGACAGCCTCCAGTAGAAGCGGACTGATAAAAATATTTCCACAACACAGCAGTCAAACACAAGAGCAGTCGAGCAATACCACCACTGATACCAGACCACATCAACAGGTAAAGAAGTAGTCGCCTACAACACATATTGAACCCTATCATTTATACACAACACTGATCGACTCTATTATGTGCAAATTTAATAAAACACACCACAAAACAATCAGAAACACTCCGCCTCCCGTACAGCACACCTGTCAAACCTACCCACTTGTACAGAATGATGACTCTGAAGAAACTTGTAGCTATCATCCACAGCACTCAGACGAAACTTGTAGCTATCACCCACCAGACCAGGGTGTACTACACTTTCTCAGAATACCACTCCATGCGGTATTTCCCCTTGCAAACTGTCACAACATGGTACTTATCTCCCAAATTGCACCCTTGGGGTACACTTCCATGCAACTTCTCACAACAGGGCACTGCACTGCCCCAAAATTGCATACTACGGGGTACTCCTGACATAGAACCTCCAGTGACATGGTACTGCGCTTTCCCCAGTTTGCACCAATACTAAACAATTGTACTATGCTCATATTTCTTGAGACAGTTTACTACTCATCCCTACATCTGTAGCACTTGGACATGCACAACCAACATGTATCTATGGCACAGCACTCATATGTATACTACATCCTCTTTCCCAAACACGTAACTAAACTCCATGTGGAGCTGATAGAAAATGCTCACACGGTACTCCCAAAACAACCTACAGGTGGATATTTTAAACTTCCCAACCCATCTTGCAGTGCCATGTCTGTCTCCCGTGCCATCCTGCCCTTTGTGAGTAAAAGGCATTTTGAAATTGCATTCCACAGTGAGAATTGGTTGACTCCTGTAATCTGCATTTTGATGAATAGTAACCTTACATCCGTTGAATACACAGCCATTAAAATAAGGAACACAGAGGCAGATGTATCAAACATTTTTGCGATAGCAAACGGCCCAATGTGTTTTGGTATGTAACAAGTCCAATTTGCGATTCTGTAACTTGTTACCAAATCGCAAATTGGATTTGCGACTACATATCTATTTGGTATTAGGAAGGGGTGTGTCAAGGGCGTCCCTTCCTAATACCGAATTGCAGAGATATGTATGATTGTTTTGTGACCGTGAATGCGGTCGCAAAACAATCGCAGTTACCACCTACATCAAATAGGTGATAACCATTTCGCAAAGGGGAAGGGATCCCCAAGGGACCTCTTCCCCTTTGTGAATGCATGCAAAAACGTTGTTTAAGAGCAGGCAGTGGTCCTTTTTTAAGGAAAACGGGCTGCATTTAAAAAAAAAAAGCCTTATTGAAAAGCTATCACAGACATGGTGGTCTACTGAGCCCAGCAGGCCCCATCCCTGTGATTGTAGCCATTCGCAATGGCTCGCAAATTGCGACCCACCTCATGAATATTAATGAGGTAGGTCGATTTGCGAGCCCTTGAGAATCCCCTGGAGTTTCATACATACCAATAGCGATTACTTAATTGCGATTTGTTAAAAGTCGCAAATAGGTAATCGCTATTATGAAGAATGATTCATCTGGCCCAAGGTCACTTAAAATTCAGAGCTATTTGGCTTTGCAAATGCTTGTTAACGCTTTTGATCACAAGTTCTAAAAAGGAAGATGCTGGAAATGAGTACCAGTCCAGGGAAGCTGGGAGACAGTTACTGTTGGAGATCACACGGGAAAGCCATAACTCATTTGGCTTATGGGTTATGGTTTCTCTGACATGCCATATAAGCAACTATCAGTAGACTCTGAAATGTCCAGTACTTCCAAACATGGTTTATTTGAAACAGGAAACATATGCAGGTCATCACAAAACTGAAAGATTAGGATATTCATTCTGTAAATATGAGGCGTATGCAAGAAATATTCTCACTGTTCCGAAAGGTTCTATCATGGGAGTAATTCGTGTTTCAGGTCCTAGGAATCTCCGGCTCAGTCAACTGCACGTGATGTGGTCGAGATCCTCCAGAACGGGTGAGAACTGGGTTGGGGCATAACTCTGTGGTTCACCGTAAGCAGCTTGTTTCCAATTATGTTTCTCTATTTTTTTAGGGTTCTTGTGGTTCATGTCATATATCAATATTCTAGAGCTTCTTCCTTCAAACGATAAATAAAATATCCTATTTATTTTGCAAAATATCTCCATTATGTTTTCCACTCATCTGACAGAGATGTTCCTCGGGACTATTTAAAGCTCCTTCTCAGTTCATATATGTTACTCAGCCTCTGTTGATATTTCTAAAGGGTGAAAACTTGACTTGGCAAGTGCTTAGCACCAGGGGGTTGTGCTGGTGATGCTGAACATTCAAGTGCTGAAGGTCTCTATATCAGAGGAGCGGCCAGGCAAATACAAATACTGCCTCCAACCTGGCACCCCTCCAGCACACTGACCTGATCTAACACAACAGATAACAGAAGGGTGTGACTCGGGATCTTTGAAATGGTTATCGCAGGCAAACAGATCAGGTTGACCCCTGTCTAGGTTGTTGAACTTGCAAGTGCTTTGCAGCAGCAGGTCAGAAGTAAATAAAACCGATTTTTTAACAAAGGTGGCTTCCATGCCAGCAGGATTTTTACTATGCTGCCAGGAGCATCACACTACCTAGAACGTGTCCCTTTAATTTCTGGTCCCTGCAATGGGGAAATAATCACGTCGAGTCTGTTCTTTATTTACTTTCAGTAGTGTCTTGTTTTTTTTTTGGAGATATTCTATGGTGGCTATGATATTACCTCATTTGATTGCGATTTAGAGACATGTACCCATTTCTGCCCTGCGAACCACACAAATAATGTTTAGCTTATGCAAACAGAACAACCTGACTTCTGTGCTTTGTTATAGGGCTTTGCGATTTCAAGAACCATGCTGGGGCAGTTCAGCACCCTCATTTGAATGAAATATTGAATGTAGCTGAGAAGGAAGACTTGGTCTATGGTCAAAAAAATGTTTAACATAAAACAAGCGTTATGGCCCCAAGTAAAGCATTTCAATTGGGCAATAGATAAACTGAGATTTAGGGTGACGTGCGTTTTTGCTCTATGTTATGCTTTTTGTTAGAAACAATGGGGCCGGTTCCCATCATTTTCTTCAGTTGTGGATGCAAAATGCTCACGTGGGCCGAAATGCATGCCAGATTCGCAAAAGCGGATTTGAGCAGTTGCAAATTGTGCTCCTCATATGCAATTTATGCTGCACTTATGTAGAGGATATGCACACAATCTGCACTAAAGGGTATTGTAAAGCATACTGTGGTAGAGGCACATGCAGCAGGCCTGCAGTTTGAAGTATTCAAAACTTCACAACAGGATGTTCTAAGCCTTGGCTTGCCCTGCGCCAGGCTGGGTTTGACACAAGAAAAAGTGTAATGCACACATGATCCAAATATCTGTGCTATGTAGGCCATGTCCATTGATTTGTTAGCAACACTCCAAAGGTCTGCTTTCTGCAATGAGCTCAAGAAGCCACTTAGGCGTGGGGGGCGTTATCATCAGCTAGTCTCTGTTTCTCTAACCAGGTACGTGCTGGTCGTCAAGTTATAACAGAGTGCCAGGCACTTCATACTTTATTCTGTCCACAGAAGTTGTGTTGCTTGCCTTGGTCTCAAAACAGCCAGTGACCTTTTGCAAATATGGGAGACTGGCCGTGGGATACACTTGGTGGAATCTGGTGTCCATTTAGGTTAGCACCCTCCAATGAAGAAGGTGTCATTGTTATTCTTAACTTGGTAGTTACTGTGCATACTTTAATGGTGGGCATCAAAGCTGGTTCACCACTGGTACTTGTAATCGCCCTTGTTGGCAGAAACGCTAGGCATGGAGAAAGCTACAAGTGTAAAGCCCATGGGTAGGATCTCCTGGCCTCAGAAGGTTAGAAGGTGCAGGTAGGCAGGTCAGAGGAAAAATATTGCTTTCCTCCAGCTGGCCTAGGTAGAGAAGAGTAGGTTGTAAGGTGCAGTCAAGGAACGTCTATAGTTTGACTGTATGATCGAGTTTGGAAAAACAAGGGTATTCACGAGTTAGAGCTGGCCACCTGTAGAGTACACCTTGTTGTCAGAATCAGTAGCATGACATAAACCTCGGGTAGCACAGCCACAGGTATTACAAGTGTGTTACAGAGTTTTATTTAGTTTGTTTTGTATATAACCGGGTGTAAATGTTTGGCTACTTCCGAGCGCTCGTTTCCATTCAGGTGCACAAAGAATCCCATCCCAAAACAGGCCAAATTCCTTTCTGTTAGTACTAATTGTATATAAATATTCCTTTGTATTTCCCTTTTTTAGATATTTTGGGGCAAATGCGCTAAGGCATGTAAGAGTATGTAAAAAAGTACTAAAAGTACTACTTTACATGTGCCTTTGCGAATTGGCCCCTTAGTGTTTTTACTTTGTCCAGGAGATTCTGATATAGGTGAAACCTCATACAGAAATTACTAACCCCATACTTAGAAATAAGAAGACCGCAGTGTGTGCTTTAGGGCTTCATGGATGGGAAGCTTCAGGCTTGACCTGCCAGGTTACGCAGCTGGTAGGCAGTTCCCCTCCTGAGCGGTTGCTGGCTTATAGTTTGTTAGTAAAGTATAGTCTGTTTTAAAGCTCACCAAAAGAAGCCTGTGTGTACTTTGGTGACGAGATGCTGTCAATGTGTGGATGACGAACAAGATCCGAGGAGCTCCCTTGCTGCCCACTCATGCCGGTAGGACTCCAGTTGGATGTCATGTAACCCTTCAGTGGTAGTCTGACCATCCTAATTACCGATATAATGCTGACATTGAAACAGTTGTTGCAGTCAGTGGCATTCAGGTTGGGGACAAAGTACAGCGTGAAACTAACGGGGTACTCTATATTGTTGGAAATAGTCAAAGTATTCAACAGACCACTGGTTCCGTCGGGCTGACTTCATTGTAGACTTATCAAACTGGGGGTTAAATGATTTTTTTTAGCCATACTGACATACATGCTCAAATATGTTTTATCGTGATGGCAATTAAATTGCATAATCTGTGAGAAAATATAGCAGCACATAAGACAAGGCTATGGGAACAGTAAATGCCACTTTTTATGAGTGGTAGCTGGTGACTTTTCAAAGTGGTGGGGCATAAAAGTTTCGGGCAAGGTTGACTTTGCAAATGAGACTGACTGACATAAGGGAGGCTCGGTGGGGGTTCTCGTGCAGAGAAAAATTAGAAAGAAAGAGGGGCAATTAGAGCATTTTCAAGCTAATTCTGATAATTAATTTGTTTAAAAAAGCAGCAAGAATCTAAATCACATGTAGGGTGCACATGACAACTGACTTGCCTCTTAGTTCATTAATGGCACTGTTGTAAGGGGGAATTTTAGGGGCATATTGATACTCTGTTTGCGATGAATTTGCGTCATTTTTTTGACACAAATTCAGTGCAAACTTAACTCCATATATATATTTTGACGCTATACACGCCTAGCGTCCAAATATTGAAGTTAGCACCATTGAGATGCAAGGTAAGCGCTCCCATCTAAAAAATTGTGCTATCCCTATAGCCCCATGTTTATCCCCGTGATAATATGATGCACGGGTGGAAGGAGGGGCTAAATAATAGTGCAAAGCTTCCTTTGCAACATTATTTAACACCTGGGTCAGACCAGGCATTAGGGGACCTGTGGACCCATTTCCATGGTTAAACACCATGGAATGGGTCCATAGGTGCCCTCCAGAAGTCCCTGGATCACCCCCACCCACACCAGAGGGACACCAGAGGATAGGAGACCCCATCCCAGGTAAGTAGGGTAAATATTGGTAAGAATTGTCTTTTTTTTTTTTTAAGTGCCATCAGGGGCCCTAACTTGGGGCCCTCTGCATGGCACAGAGTGCAATAGCCATGCCCAGGGGACACTTGTCCCCTGTGCTGGCCATTGGGGTGGTGGGCATGACTCCTGTCTTTCCTAAGATAGGAGTCATGTTTTGGGTGGTTGTGTGCTAGTAAATGGCGCTAGTCTGGTTAGAGACATTTTTTTTTTGCCTCTAACCAGGCTAGCGTCTTTTCTGATGCACAACCCCCTCCCTCCCTACCGCCGCCCTCATCCCCACATGGCTAACATCTTTCTTGAACACGCTAGCCCAAGTTTAGTGCTGGCTTGCGCCATTCAATAAATACGGCACCCAGCTGGCGTTGTTAAATGTTGCAAGTTGGCACTAAACTTTTTGCCGCAAAACTGCGTTAGCTCAGTTTTGCAGCAAAAAGCATACATCTGGGCGTTAATGTTTCTAGTAAGTTCATATGAATTAAAAAAGTTCGCTTTTAGTAAATGCCACTCAATGCAGTGATATAATTATTCTGATGTGTTGAGGTGAAACACCTCTGCAGGTTAAAAATTCACTTTTTTTTTTATTTGAAGAGCCTACATGACATGCGTTGGATGATTTACATTGTATTGCATTGCACTGTAATTAGCAATTACTCCCATGATGAGGTTTTGAAGTGCTTTATGGCTTCACGAAGGATACACACACAATGTAGCCTGTGGGTTGGCAGTTTTCAGTGGGCATCTTAGTTTTAGAGCTATGGTGCTTAATGTGGTAAGGATATTACCTAAACATTGAAAAACGTAAGACAAAACATGGCACAGTGGATGCCTATGAAAGTCTGGAAATGGCGTAAATTTTGCACACATATTTAGTGGAGTTTGCACATTTCACCTTATGTGTCTGATTACAGGTGCTTACTCTGAAAGCAGATAGTCAGTGCTTGCTTCCCTAAACAGAAAAAAAATGGTAGCCCAATTTCAAAGTTATTATTTATTTAAACACAATGGGGGTCATTACGACCCTAATGTGGCGTCCGTACCGCCAACAGGCTGGCGGTACAGGGAGCCGTATTATGACCACGGCGGTAGCGCCGCGGTCGCACCGCCGGGGCCGGCGTTTTCCCGCCGTTTTAGCCCCGGCGGTGATAATGGGCCAGGGCAGCGCTGCCCTGGGGATTATGACCCCCCCTACCGCCGCCTGTTTCTGGCGGTTTGCACCGCAAGGAAGAGGCTGGCGGTAAGGGGTGTCCTGGGCCCCCTAACAGGGCTCCGGGCAGCTTTTCACTGTCTGCATAGCAGACAGTGAAAAGCGCGACGGGTGCTACTGCACCCGTCGCACGGCCGCAACACCTCCGGCTCCATTAGGAGCCGGCTCCTATGTTGCGGCCTCATCCCCGCTGGGCCGGCGGGCGTAAACTTGGTTTGCGCCCGCCGGTCCAGCGGGGATGTCGTAATGGAGTCCGCGGGAGTGCGGTAGCCACCCGCCAACCTTGTAATGACCCCCAATGTGTGTTAATAATCACGTATTCCTGGGACCAATGAATCATCGTGCTCTACGAACAATTCGGTACACATGGTTAAAACAAATACAGACCAAGGAGTATAAGAATGGCTTGAGCATTACAGACACATTACTATAACCCAAATACAACGCTAAACAAATAGGCAGATACGGCAGGCAGCAGCACTCCAATCGTCTGTCCATAGCGACAGTGGGAGGTGAGGGAGGCACAGTGCCCTTTTGAAAGTGGGCTCTGTGTCTGATGTTTGGAAGCACTGTGGAAAAGGAGGAAGTGTTCAGGTTGGAGTGTAGGGGAAATGTGCGTGTGCGTCCTGTTGGAGGGGGCTACCATGCTCTGCTTTCTTGTGAAAGCAATCCAGTGCTTTGTGTGGGGGATGCCTTGTGTGAAGCTTGATTCCAATCTTTTTGCAACCACCCAGCTCAGGACCCCATAAATCCTGCACATTCCTCAGGGCCTTGATGGCAATGCTAATGATATTTTAAGTTGTATCTACTTTTTCTCATGGAGATGAGCAAGAAATTAACAGCATGAAGTGGGTGTTCGGACTAAGGTGATGTAAATAAATGCATTCCCCAGCCCCTCTGGTTTCAGGCTCCTGCTGCAGGCAGAATAATTTAACTCTTAAGCTTAAATTGGAGGTGACCTTCCCAGGTGTGCAGGGATTTTTTTGGCAGGAAAAAAGGGCAGAGATGAAGGGGTGGGGGATGATTGCTCAGCAGCACAAGCTGGTGGGGCGGGTTTGCTTGTCCCCTCCTGTGCACATCTGCACAGAGCCACCCCGACAATATCTTGCAGCCACGTGGGAATTAAGGCAGGCCACTTGTTAGAAGGAAATCTGTTAATAAAATAAGACAGATCAATTTGACAAAGTAATATAGGTTTAATCGATTTTCAGCTGGGAATGACAGGCAGTCTCAACATAGAGGCCATGACTGAAGTTCAAAGTTCTAGTTCACAAGCAGTGGTATTTATACTGTAAAAAACACAAAAACTACGGTCACAAGTTCATCATTGATGTAAGCAAGAACAAGCAGTACAGATAAGATAATAGGGGAGAGGTACCTCTCGAAAAGAGCATGTGCATGATTATTGGTCGCCTCATGGGTGGGTAAGTAACATTGACGTCATTAAACACCTCTATCTTTCTGCACAACAAGTGATTATATGTTACATGATGCTCACAGTAGCCCTGCCTTGTGCAAATGCTTATCTGACCCTTACACAGTTCCCCTCATCACAGTATGAATGACTTGTGGTTTTTAGGACCCTTGCGCTATGGCAGGATACACCCTTTTGTTCCACCCTGTTCATGCTAAGTGAAGATTTTGAAAGCGACAGTTGGTGCAGCTCCAAAGAAAAACTCTCATTCTAATGTGGCTTGGGCCTCTTGTGTGTTTCAGCACAGCTAACTTAACAATGCAGCATGTGTATATGTTTCCTAAGTAATAAGTGTTTGTCCTAAATATGACCTGCCTTTTCTATTGAACCCACAGTCTGTCTTTTTGAACATGTCACTACTTACATTGGTTTACAACTATCCCTGGCCTAAAATGTTTGTATTGGGGTTTGGGAACTTATGTTTGTATGTATGTGATGTATATGATGTGTTCCTATTCTTCCTACATCATTCCCCCCTCTAGTTGATTATTCAACTACTTTTCCTACCTTCCCATCTACTAATGAAACTATGGGAATCACCACATACCCACTACTATGTCCCTCCCAGTTTAGCTGTCATCCTTTTGCAACATGCTATTATTACCTGAAAAATAAGTCACATCAAGAGCAACAACACGATCAAAGGCAACAAGGCCTTGAACAACCCCGACATCCAGGACGGCACCCATTCGAACCAGCCCTCGAACCACCCATCAGGGACACCCCCCTCATCGATCATTTTCTTTTGTAGATCATGTAATGTCTGAATGGCCTGAGATAATGTCTCATTGTCCATATCATTGGCCGGCACATAAGTACAACAGGACAATCCAATCATCTTAAACACCCCTCCTTCCATGGCCGTCATTAAATCAAGTACATATCTGTGTTGCATTACCATCACCCAAAGGGCTTGGAGTTCTTCCTTGACAGCATTGAACTCATCTTCGGTTGCATTTATGGTCTTCATCAATTCAAAGCGCGTGATCTGCAGCCAGCGTGCAGTTGCTTTCGCCTGAATAAATGGTAGGATGCTACCAAAAAAGATTTGGGCATCATTAAATAGTCTATGTTCCTGTGGAACGTCTTTCCACACTGCAGTACCAAAAAACTCAGCAGCTCTTTTTGTCCGGTTATGGTGAAGCAAGGTTGTTGGATGGCTCATGGGATGGTCATAACTGAGAGATGTCCACACCTGGTATCACCAGGAAGAGGGGGTGCAAAGTCACTAGGGAGCAGAGGCCATTCCAGTTCAGGGGTAGTTGTATGTGGAGCCTGGCCCCATACATCCAGTAGTGATCCATCAGGCTGGAGGTGCCCCCCGGCATATCAACCTTGTAGGTGGTGATGTTGCAGCTGAGGTTACTCCCCACCTTCACTGTCCCATTCTCTCTGAAACAAAGAGAAAACTGTGTTAATTTCATTGCTATTCTAGGGTGTATGGTAGCTCCTGTCCGTGTATATCTGTGTATGTTCACATCCCATATTTCCTGACATTGGTCTATTACCTTATTAAAACTTAGTGGACCTTGTGTCTCGGTGCCATTCCATAATAATATTGCTCTACATATGACCTTGGCCTCGGTATGCCATTTATCATGGGCAAATACTGATCCTGTGATACTAAGAACTGGCCTGCCTGCGCAATCAGGGGGCAGGGGTTTAGCTAAATAGTTACTACATTCAGATAACGGGTAAGACCTTCCAAAAATACCTTGATGTAATACCCCTTTTTCCGAATCTGGGTGAGACCTCTTTTGCCCTGCTTTCTTCATTTTTGATATCTCTTCCATTATCTCTTGTTTTCCTGTCAGGACTTGTAGGGCTTCTGGGGTGGTGTCAAATCTAGTTGTGTTAACTAGTGCAGTAACAGGACTTACGTGAGTTGGTTGTAGCTGTGCTCTCATTCTGCATAAAAATAAGTGCAGGAGACAATGTGTAATGTTTGGGGATACCTCTTTAGGGAGATGAAATCTATCTACTACAGCATCATGGGGAATGAGGGGGCATAAATAACAACTGGTGTTGGACATGGATGTGCCTATACTATGCATGTGCTGGTACCACATATTATCAAACAAAGCAGTATGGAGAGGGTGATGGTCAATGTCATTATCACCAGTTCTATGCATGCGTGTAATAATTGATATAGGATAAAAAAAAAATATATATCCAAGGGCTAAAACATCAATATCAGTGCACAGAGGAGGAAAAACAAACATAAAATACATAACTGGAAAGAAGAATTGTCTAATATTGGAGCTTTAGAGGGAGGCTTTACTCAGGTTGCTTCTCCTGTTCTCCCCCATCTTTTTCCTGCTCGGTGTCCAAAGGGATGGATGGCATGGTCGGGGCCAGGCGGATGTCCTGGAGGTGGTACCATGGTTTGTGGCCTTGGACTTTCACTGCTGTAGTCGTGCTGTCTGTCACTGGGAAGGGTCCATTGAATTTGCAGTCCTTCCACTTCCTTACAAAATTGCGAATATATACTAAAGTTCCCAAAGGTAATGGTGTTTGTTGATCCTTTACAGGAGATGCGTGTGCGCGCTTATTGGCTGCATGTGTGACCTGTTTAGAGAAGAACTTTGCAACTCTGGTTAGCTCAGACATGTATTCATTCATTTCAGTTTGTACAACTTCAGGTGCACTCTCAGTCTCCAACTTATGTCTAGTTGATGGCACAAATGTGCTCATTGTTCTACCTGTCACTATTTGATGAGGAGTCAAATGGTGATCTGATCCTGGGGTATTTCTCAAAGCAAAGAGTGCTAATGGGAGACAGTATAGCCATTTCTTTTTCAATGTCACACATAGTTTTCTTTTGTTCTTGAGGAGGCCATTAAGGCCCTCCACAATTCCAATGTTTTGCGGATGATAAGTTTAGGACAATTTGTGTGTTATTCCTAACAAGATGGTGAGCTGAGAAAAGATATTATTGACAAAGTGGGTGCCATTGTCGGATCTGATCCCCTCAGGGACACCCCACTGCGGTATTACCTCACAGATCCGAAAATTAGCAGCAGACTTGGCATCACAGTGAACACAAGGTCCTGCTTCAATCCACCTTGAAAATGGGCAGACTACAACTAAAAGGTAATGATAATGATTGCATCTGTCAATCATATCAATGTATTCAATGGTTAGTACCTTAAAGGGACCTTGTGGGTGAGGTATTGAGGAAGCTATTACCTTAAAGGTGGGACTTGGTGAATACTGCTGGCACACTGTGCAGGTGTGTATGTACATTGTAATCATCTCATGTAAGTTAGGGACAAACCGATCCTGATGTAGTTGGAGGGACATATTGGTGGTCATTACAACCCTGGCGGACGGTGTTAAAGCGGCGGTAAGACCACCAACAGGCCAGCGGAAAAAAACATGGAATAACGACTGTGGAGGACAATGTACCGCCCACAGTATCACAACCTACCAATCCCCCACCTTTTCCGGGGCGGATTCACCGTGAACAAAAACACGGCGGAAACAGGACTTCGAAGGGAAAACGCTCACCTCTGCACACCCCACGAGGAACCAGGACACCATAGAACCAGAGCTGCACATTTTCCCTGCCCTTATCTTCTTGCTCCTCTACCAGGAGCACGAACGCCGGCGGCAAAGACCACGGTGAGTACTGCACCTACGACACAGGGGAGGAAAAAAACAGGGGGACACACACGCAACACCCCCACCCCCACCCTCACCCACTACAACACACACACTAATACAGCATGATACATTACAGTTCGACCCCCCAAACCCCCTGGAAGAATGCAAAGACAAAAGGAACTGAGTGTAACCATTGTAATATATTAAAATCCAGTACGCAAAAATATATATACACTATTAACAAATATATACACCAAGAACAGTAGTCCAGGTATTGCTCTATTGAAGTCCGTGGAACACTGGGCCCACACGGCATGGGTGAAGCCCACACCCAATACCCGAACATGACGGAGAGAACACTGCAGGCGCATCAGATAGCAATAAAACAGGCACCTCAGGGGGAAGGGAAAGGGGGGCACCTCAGCCGGTTGATTGCACAATGCCAAATCCACGAGGGGGCCCCATGCCCACTGTGCAATCCTGGGGAGAACAAAGCCACAGTCTCTCAAGTCTCTACAGTGGGTGGGTTGCCCACTGTTCAATCCAGGGGAGTGCAAAGCCACAGTCTCTCAAGTCTCTACATTGGGTGGGTTGCTCACTGTTCAATCCTGGGGAGTGCAAAGCCACAGTCTCTCAAGTCTCTACAGTGGGTGGTTTGCCAACTGTTCAATCCTGGGGAGTGCAAAGCCACAGTCTCTCAAGCCTCTACAGTGGGTGGTTTGCCCACTGTTCAATCCTGGGGAGTGCAAAGCCACAGTCTCTCAAGTGGATAACAGTCTCCACTGGTTCTGGAGGGGGCTTTGTGCCCAGAGTGCTTCATCCTGCCAAGGACAGAGGTAGTGGATGCCTTTCTCCACTGGTTCTGGAGGGGGCTTTGTGCCCAGAGTGCTTCATCCTGCCAAGGACAGAGGTAGTGGATGCCATTCTCCACTGGTTCTGGAGGGGGATTGGTGCCCAGAGTGCTTCATCCTGCCAAGGACTGAGGTAGTGGATGCCTTTCTCCACTGGTTCTGGAGGGGGCTTTGTGCCCAGAGTGCTTCATCCTGCCAAGGACAGAGGTAGTGGATGTCATTCTCCACTGATTCTGGAGGGGGCTTGGTGCCCAGAGGGCTTCATCCTGCCAAAGAATGAGGTCGTGGATGCCTTTCTCCATTGGTTCTGGAGGGGGCTTTGTGCCCAGAGTGCTTCATCCTGCCAAGGACAGAGGTAGTGGATGTAAATCTCCACTGGTTCTGGAGGGGGCTTTTTGCCCAGAGTGCTTCATCCTGCCAAGGACTGAGGTAGTGGATGCCTTTCTCCACTGGTTCTGGAGGGGGCTTTGTGCCCAGAGTGCTTCATCCTGCCAAGGACTGAGGTAGTGGATGCCTTTCTCCACTGGTTCTGGAGGGGGCTTTGTGCCCAGAGTGCTTTATCCTGCCAAGGACAGAGGTAGTGGATGTCATTCTCCACTGGTTCTGGACGGGGCTTGGTGCCCAGAGTGCTTCATCCTGCCAAGGACTGAGGTAGTAGATGCCTTTCTCCACTGGTTCTGGAGGGGGCTTTATGCCCAGAATGCTTCACCCTGCCAAGGACAGAGGTAGTGGATGTAAATCTCCACTGGTTCTGGAGGGGGCTTTCTGCCCAGAGAGCTTCATCCTGCCAAGGACAGAGGTAGTGGATGCCTTTCTCCACTGGTTCTGGAGGGGGCTTTGTGCCCAGAGTGCTTCATCCTGCCAAGGACTGAGGTAGTGGATGCCTTTCTCCACTGGTTCTGGAGGGGGCGTTGTGCCCAGAGTGGTTCATCCTGCCTAGGACAGAGGTAGTGGATGTCATTCTCCACTGGTTCTGGAGGGGGCTTGGTGCCCGTAGTGCTTTATCCTGCCAAGGACTGAGGTAGTGGATGCCTTTCACCACTGGTTCTGGAGGGGGCTTTGTGCCCAGAGTGCTTCATCCTGCCAAGGACAGAGGTAGTGGATGTAAATCTCCACTGGTTCTGGCGGGGGCTTTGTGCCCAGAGTGCTTCATCCTGCCAAGGACTGAGGTAGTGGATGCCTTTCTCCACTAGTTCTGGAGGGGGCTTTGTGCCCAGAGTGCTTCATCCTGCTAAGGACAGAAGTAGTGGATGTCATTCTCCCCTGGTTCTGGGCCCAGAGTGCTTCATCCTGCCAAGGAATGAGGTAGTGGATGCCTTTCTCTACTGGTTCTGGAGGGGGCTTTGTGCCCAGAGTGCTTCATCCTGCCAAGGACAGAGGTAGTGGATGTAAATCTCCACTGGTTCCGGAGGGGGCTTTTTGCCCAGAGTGCTTCATCCTGCCAAGGACTGAGGTAGTGGATGCCTTTCTCAGCTGGTTCTGGAGGGGGCTTTGTGCCCAGAGTGCTTCATCCTGCCAAGGACTGAGGTAGTGGATGCCTTTCTCCATTGGTTCTGGAGGGGGCTTTGAGCCCAGAGTGCTTCATCCTGCCAAGGACAGAGGTAGTGGATGTCATTCTCCACTGGTTCTGGAGGGGGCTTGGTGCGCAGAGTGCTTCATCCTGCCAAGGACTGAGGTAGTGGATGCCTTTCTCCACTGGTTCTGGAGGGAGCTTTGTTCCCAGAGTGCTTCATCCTGCCAAGGACAGAGGTAGTGGACGTAAATCTCCACTGGTTCTGGAGGTTTTTTTTTGCCCAGAGTGCTTCATCCTGCCAAGGACTGAGGTAGTGGATGCCTTTCTCCACTGGTTCTGGAGGGGGCTTTGTGCCCAGAGTGCTTCATCCTGCCAAGGACAGAGGTAGTGGATGTCATTCTCCACTGGTTATGGAGGGGGCTTGGTGCCCAGAGTGATTCATCCTGCCAAAGACTGAGGTAGTAGATGCCTTTCTCCACTGGTTCTGGAGGGGGCTTTGTGCCCAGAGTGCTTCATCCTGCCAAGGACAGAGGTAGTGGATGTAAATCTCCACTGGTTCTGGAGGGGGCTTTTTGCCCAGAGTGCTTCATCCTGCCAAGGACTGAGGTAGTGGATGCCTTTCTCCACTGGTTCT
Organism: Pleurodeles waltl; assembly: GCF_031143425.1. Lineage (NCBI taxonomy): Eukaryota > Metazoa > Chordata > Amphibia > Caudata > Salamandridae > Pleurodeles > Pleurodeles waltl. The sequence goes on from NC_090437.1 coordinate 966,898,168, forward strand.
GGAGGGGGCTTTGTGCCCAGAGTGCTTCATCCTGCCAAGGACTGAGGTAGTGGATGCCATTCTCCACTGGTTCTGGAGGGGGCTTGTGCCCAGAGTGCTTCATCCTGCCAAGGACTGAGGTAGTGGATGCCTTTCTCCACTGGTTCTGGAGGGGGCTTTGTGCCCAGAGTGCTTCATCCTGCCAAGGACAGAGGTAGTGGATGTCATTCTCCACTGATTCTGGAGGGGGCTTGGTGCCCAGAGGGCTTCATCCTGCCAAAGAATGAGGTCGTGGATGCCTTTCTCCACTGGTTCTGGAGGGGGCTTTGTGCCCAGAGTGCTTCATCCTGCCAAGGACAGAGGTAGTGGATGTAAATCTCCACTGGTTCTGGAGGGGGCTTTGTGCCCAGAGTGCTTCATCCTGCCAAGGACTGAGGTAGTGGATGCCTTTCTCCACTGGTTCTGGAGGGGGCTTTGTGCCCAGAGTGCTTCATCCTGCCAAGGACTGAGGTAGTGGATGCCTTTCTCCACTGGTTCTGGAGGGGGCTTTGTGCCCAGAGTGCTTCATCCTGCCAAGGACAGAGGTAGTGGATGTCATTCTCCACTGGTTCTGGACGGGGCTTGGTGCCCAGAGTGCTTCATCCTGCCAAGGACTGAGGTAGTAGATGCCTTTCTCCACTGGTTCTGGAGGGGGCTTTATGCCCAGAGTGCTTCACCCTGCCAAGGACAGAGGTAGTGGATGTAAATCTCCACTGGTTCTGGAGGGGGCTTTCTGCCCAGAGAGCTTCATCCTGCCAAGGACAGAGGTAGTGGATGCCTTTCTCCACTGGTTCTGGAGGGGGCTTTGTGCCCAGAGTGCTTCATCCTGCCAAGGACTGAGGTAGTGGATGCCTTTCTCCACTGGTTCTGGAGGGGGCGTTGTGCCCAGAGTGGTTCATCCTGCCTAGGACAGAGGTAGTGGATGTCATTCTCCACTGGTTCTGGAGGGGCTTGGTGCCCGTAGTGCTTCATCCTGCCAAGGACTGAGGTAGTGGATGCCTTTCACCACTGGTTCTGGAGGGGGCTTTGTGCCCAGAGTGCTTCATCCTGCCAAGGACAGAGGTAGTGGATGTAAATCTCCACTGGTTCTGGCTGGGGCTTTGTGCCCAGAGTGCTTCATCCTGCCAAGGACTGAGGTAGTGGATGACTTTCTCCACTAGTTCTGGAGGGGGCTATGTGCCCAGAGTGCTTCATCCTGCTAAGGACAGAGGTAGTGGAGGTCATTCTCCCCTGGTTCTGGGCCCAGAGTGCTTCATCCTGCCAAGGAATGAGGTAGTGGATGCCTTTCTCTACTGGTTCTGGAGGGGGCTTTGTGCCCAGAGTGCTTCATCCTGCCAAGGACCGAGGTAGTGTATGTAAATCTCCACTGGTTCCGGAGGGGGCTTTTTGCCCAGAGTGCTTCATCCTGCCAAGGACTGAGGTAGTGGATGCCTTTCTCAGCTGGTTCTGGAGGGGGCTTTGTGCCCAGAGTGCTTCATCCTGCCAAGGACAGAGGTAGTGGATGTCATTCTCCACTGGTTCTGGAGGGGGCTTGGTGCGCAGAGTGCTTCATCCTGCCAAGGACTGAGGTAGTGGATGCCTTTCTCCACTGGTTCTGGAGGGAGCTTTGTTCCCAGAGTGCTTCATCCTGCCAAGGACAGAGGTAGTGGACGTAAATCTCCACTGGTTCTGGAGGTTTTTTTTTGCCCAGAGTGCTTCATCCTGCCAAGGACTGAGGTAGTGGATGCCTTTCTCCACTGGTTCTGGAGGGGGCTTTGTGCCCAGAGTGCTTCATCCTGCCAAGGACAGAGGTAGTGGATGTCATTCTCCACTGGTTATGGAGGGGGCTTGGTGCCCAGAGTGATTCATCCTGCCAAGGACTGAGGTAGTAGATGCCTTTCTCCACTGGTTCTGGAGGGGGCTTTGTGCCCAGAGTGCTTCATCCTGCCAAGGACAGAGGTAGTGGATGTAAATCTCCACTGGTTCTGGAGGGGGCTTTTTGCCCAGAGTGCTTCATCCTGCCAAGGACTGAGGTAGTGGATGCCTTTCTCACTGGTTCTGGAGGGGGCTTTGTGCCCAGAGTGCTTCATCCTGCCAAGGACTGAGGTAGTGGATGCCTTTCTCCACTGGTTCTGGAGGGGGCTTGTGCCCAGAGTGCTTCATCCTGCCAAGGACAGAGGTAGTGGATGTCATTCTCCACTGGTTCTGGAGGGGGCTTGGTGCCCAGAGTGATTCATCCTGCCAAGGACTGAGGTAGTAGATGCCTTTCTCCACTGGTTCTGGAGGGGGCTTTGTGCCCAGAGTGCTTCATCCTGCTAAGGACAGAGGTAGTGGATGTACATCTCCATTGGTTCTGGAGGGGGCTTTGTGCCCAGAGAGCTTCATCCTGCCAAGGAACGAGGTAGTGGATGCCTTTCTCCACTGGTTCTGGAGGGGGCTTTGTGCCCAGAGTGCTTCATCCTGCCAAGGACTGAGGTAGTGGATGCCTTTCTCCACTGGTTCTGGAGGGGGCGTTGTGCCCAGAGTGCTTCATCCTGCCAAGGACAGAGGTAGTAGATGTCATTCTCCACTGGTTCTGGAGGGGGCTTGGTGCCCGTAGTGCTTCATCCTGCCAAGGACTGAGGTAGTGGATGCCTTTCACCACTGGTTCTGGAGGGGGCTCTATGCCCAGAGTGCTTCATCCTGCCAAGGACAGACGTAGTGGATGTAAATCTCCACTGGTTCTGGCGGGGGCTTTGTTCCCAGAGTGCTTCATCCTGCCAAGGACTGAGGTAGTGGATGCCTTTCTCCACTGGTTCTGGAGGGGGCTTTGTGCCCAGAGTGCTTCATCCTGCCAAGGACTGAGGTAGTGGATGTAAATCTCCACTGGTTCTGGAGGGGGAGTGCTTCATCCTGCCAAGGACTGAGGTAGTGGATGCCTTTCTCCACTGGTTCTGGAGGGGGCTTTGTGCCCAGAGTGCTTCATCCTGCCAAGGACAGAGGTAGTGGATGTAAATCTCCACTGGTTCTGGAGGGGGCTTTGTGCACAGAGTGCTTCATCCTGCTTGTGGCGGACACAGTAGCGTCAGTGCCCTTGGCGCTCATGGGCCAGCGGGCCTTGTGGCAGCGGTGTCCTTGGCAGCGGTGCTTGTGGTGGTGGTGTACTGTTCAGCAGTGCTTTTGGCGGCGGGGTCCTTGGCAGCGGTGCTTGTGCCGGCGGTGTCCTGTTCAGCGGTGCTTGTGGGGGCGGGGTCCTTGGCAGCGGTGCTTGTGGCGGCGGTGTCCTGTTCAGCGGTGCTGGTGGCGGCGGTGCTTGTGGCAGCGGTGTCCTGTTCAGCGGTGCTTGTTGTGGCGGGGTCCTTGGCAGCGGTGCTTGTGCCGGCGGTGTCCTGTTCAGCGGTGCTTGTGGTGGCGGGGTCCTTGGCAGCGACTCAGCTGCTGACGGTCCTGTCTGGCCCAGCGACTCAGCTGCTGGCTGTCCTGTCTGGCCCTGCGGGGCTGGTGCTGGCGGTCCTTTCTGGCCTAGCGGGGCTGGTGCTGGCGGTCCTTTTGGCCCTGCGGGCCTGGTGCTGACGGTCCTTTGTGGCCTGCGGGGCTGGTACTGGCGGTCCTTTCTGGCCCTGCGAGGCTGGTGCTGGCGGTCCTTTCTGGCCCTGCGGGCTGGTGCTGGCGGTCCTTTCTGGCCCTGCAGGGCTGGTGCTGGCGGTCCTGTCTGGCCCTGCGGGGCTGGTGATGGCGGTCCTGTCTGGCCCAGCGGGGATGATGGCGGTCCTGTGTGGCCCTGCGGGGCTGGCGCTGGCGGTCCTGTGTGGCCCAGCGGGGATGATGGTGGTGGCCTCCTGGGCTGCGGGGATGATGGCGGTGGCCTCCTGGGCAGCGGGGATGATGGCGGTGGCCTCCTGGGCAGCGGGGATGATGGCGGTCTTCTCCGCCGTGCTGCTCATCCCAGACTTGCTGAGTTTCTTGTGACCCTTCCCCACCTTGGAAGGTGTTGCAGCTGACTCCACACTCCCACCTGTACCCCTGGGAGCGGCTTTGGTGGCTGGCGTCTTCACCCTCTCCCGCCGGGCACTGGCCAACTTTTGATGCTTGACAGGTGGGGAACTGTCCGTGGTGTGGCTCCTTGCCACACTGGCTGCCCTGCTGCCTGGTGCACTCCAGAATCCGGTGACTACTGGCACCACTGGTCCCGGAGATGTTGTGGCTGAGCTGCTAGGTAGGGACCTGGAAAGTCGGGCCCTAGGAGACTGACTGGGTGGGGGAGGTGAGGGAAAGAGGTCAAGGGTGGACAGGAAAAGTTTTTGGGAACACTGGGACGGGTAGCTGGAGGGGGTTTGGGAGTGGAGGAAGAGGTTGTGGTTGTAGGAGGTGTTCATTTGGTGACTTTGGGTGAAGGTGCATGCGCTGGAGGCTGTTGTGAGGTGGATGGCTGTTGGTTGGGTGTGTGGCTGCGTTTGTCTATCTTGGAAGGGGGCGTCACAGACACAGTGGGAGAGGACACAGGGGACGTGTGAATGGTAGTTGGGTGGTGACTGCACGTGAGCGGGGTGTGGTGGTGTGTGTGCTGGTGATGGAAGTCGTGGCTGTAGATGTAGTGCATGCAGGTGTGAGTGGAGACGAGACTGGGAGGGACTAGGGAGACGAGGAGGATGGGGACACAGTGGAGGTAGTGGATGTTGGTGTGACTGCATGTGTATGATGCTTGCGTGAGTGCCTGTGGGATGTGTGGTGCTTATGTTTGCCAGAGCTTCCCTTGTGTGTTGACGTGTGTGCATGCTGGTCTGATGGTGTGATTGGGGTAGGCTGAGGTACAGGGGTGTGGGTCTGGGTGGAGGTAGTTGGAAGGGGGAGGCTAGAGACAGGGACAATAGCTGCCACCAGTGCCGAGGCCAGAGTTTGAAAAGCTTGCTGAAGGGCTGCCTGACCAGAATGAATGCCCTCCAGGAATGCACTTGTTTGTTGCAACTTCCTCTCTACACCCTGGATGGCATTCAAAATGGTAGACTGCCCAACAGTGAGGGACCTGAGGAGGTCAATGGCCTCCTCACTGAGGGCAGCAGGGGTGACTGGGGCAGGGGCTGAGGTGCCTGGGGTGAAGGTAATGCCCACCCTCCTGGGTGAGAGGGCATGGGGCAAAGGCTGAGGGGCTGCTGGGAGGGCAGTACTGGTAAGGGGGTTGGCGGCTGTACCTGTAGATGCGGGGGCACAGATGTGGCCGCCACCACAAGGGAGCTCCCATCAGAGGACGAGTCCATATCACTGGTCTCAGCTCCGGTCCCCGCTGTGGAGCTCCCCTCGCCCTCCGTCCCACTGGTGAATTCGAACTCTGTAGTCTCGCCCTCCAGGGCCATGTGGGATGCAGCTCCCTCCTGCTGCGGTGCCACTGCTCCTCCACCTGATGATGCTAATGCACACAAGAACAGGGAGACCACAAAAAGGGTGGGGACGACAGAAGAAAGACATGTTGAGTGCATGCATTACCGCTACCGTTGGCGGACACGACAGACACAGAAGCCCCCTGCACTACGCCGCACACTTGGGGTCCACAGTTCAATCCCTGGGACATGGCCTACAAGGCTAGGGCCGAAATCTGCACACATGGATATCACAGGAGCCTAACTAGGTGTAGTTGACACTGTACACAGGTGGGGTGGGGTCCCACAGGGTCTGCCAGAAGAAGGGGACCTAACTAACACACTCGCTCTGGCCTAGGGAAACCCACAGCCCACCTCCCCCACCCAGGCAACTCCACTGCGCGCTGAATCAGCTGAATGAAAGTGTACTCACCCCCTTGTGGCTGCTGTGATGCCCTCAAGCGACCATCCAACTCCGGGTACGCCACCACCAGGATCCCGAACATCAGGGGGGTCATGGTGCTACGGGCACCCCTCCCACGTTGGGAGGCCATCCCCAGCTGGGCCTCCGCCGTCTTCTTGCTCCAGCGGCGAATGTCCTCCCATCTCTTACGGCAGTGGGTGCTCCGTCTGTGATAGACCCCCAGGGTCCGGACGTCCTTGGCGATGGCACGCCAAACATCCTTCTTCTGGTGGGCGCTGACCTACAGGAATTGTGAAGGGGAAAAAGAAAAGTTATTACCAACTGCACCATCACAGTCATTGGCCCCCATCCCTACCCTTGCCATGTGGCACATGCACTCACCGTCGTTTCATGCACGCCTCAATCTCCCCCCCCCCATCTTTCATCCACCCCACTCCACAAAGGCATAGCCCATACAGCATGCTCCTACTGTACTAACCTGTTTGTCTGGAGGACCAAAGAGTAGCATGTATTGGGGAGGACCCCATCCATGAGTTTCTCCAACTCCTCCGATGTGAAGGCAGGGGCACGAGCCATTGTCTCTTCCAGACCGAGGTCACAGCAGCACTTGCAGTGTAGGTCCTCTCCTGTCGAAGATCAGGTATCGAGTGATTGAACAGATAGAAAATGGCGGTCACGTCCGCGGCGGTGCGTACCGTCACCGCCGGCGTACATCGTCATTGGCTCCTGGGACACATAGGGTCCAATGTTAACCAATGCAGAATTGCGCCACGGTCTTTGACCGCCTACTGTGACGGTGTACAACGTCAGCGCAGTGACCTCACATCCCATTGTCCCACTTTACAGGTCAGGCAGCCGCCATTTCAGGGGCCCACATGGCTTAATTTTTAACTGCGTCACACATACCTAGGCCTTGCCTCAACACTCATACATGCAAATTTCGGATTATGAATTGTGTTCTGTGTAAGCTGTGTGTACGTACCTCTGAGTTGGTTGACTCTATGTTCGATGTTGTCCTTCATAGACACCGTCCGCTGGGACATGTGAGGAGATGGTGGCATCCTCCGGTGTACAGACCGCTGGTGGACCTGTCGACAATGGAGGAAAGACATGTGATCATCGCCTACAGGCTTGATCGTGCAACAATCCTGGAACTGTGTGCCCAGTTGGAGCCAGACCTGATGTCAGCTATCCGCCATCCCACAGGAATCCCCCCTCTAGTGCAGGTGCTGTCAGTACTCCATTTCCTTGCAAGTGGGTCATTTCAAACAACAGTGGCCATAACATCAGGGATGTCCCAACCTTTGTTTTCCAAGGTGTTGTCCAGAGTGTTGTCTGCCCTGCTGAAACACATGCGGAGCTACATCGTTTTCCCTCAGGTGGAGAATTTGCCTACAGTGAAAGGAGATTTCTATGCCCTGGGCCATATCCCCAACATCATAGGTGCCATTAATGGGACACATGTGGCTTTGGTACCCCCCGCAGGAGTGAACAGGTGTACAGAAACCGGAAGAGTTAGCATTCGATGAATGTGCAGATGGTGTGGTTGGCCGACCAGTACATCTCCCATGGTAATGCCAAATTCCCTGGCTCAGTGCATGACGCTTACATCCTGAGGAATAGCAGCATCCCTTATGTGATGGGGAAACTCCAGAGGCACCGTGTGTGGCTATTAGGTGAGCACCTGGAAGCAAGCCAGTGGGAATGGTTGTCCGGGTCTGGGGATATCCCTCCAGGTTAGTGTGTGTCTAACAGTTGTCCCTCCATATTTGCAGGTGACTCTGGTTACCCCAACCTGTCATGGCTACTGACCCCAGTGAGGAATCCCAGGACAAGGGCAGAGGAACGCTACAATGAGGCCCATGGTTGAACTCGGAGGATTATAGAGCGGACATTCGGCCTCCTAAAGGACAGGTTCAGGTGCCTCCATATGACAGGTGGATCCCTATTTTACTCACCAAAGAAGGTGTGCCAGATCATCGTGGCCTGCTGTATGCTTCACAACTTAGCTTTTTGACGACAGGTGCCTTTTCTGCAGGAGGATGGTCCAGATGGAGGTGTTGTGGCAGCTGTGGAGCCTGTGGACAGTGAAGACGAGGAAGCAGAAGAAGAGGACATCGACAACAGGAACTCGGTGATCCGGCAATACTTCCAGTGAGACACAGGTAAGAATACAAACCTGCCTACTACATGTACTTTAACACTACTACCTCTCTACTGTCTGTTGTTTTCACCCAGTGTATGGCCACTGAGTTGTCACTTTCCCTTACGATTTCACAGATGTGGGTCCCACTGTGTGACATCTGCTTTGTTTCCTCATGGACTAGAGCTGTGTGACATAGGTATGTTGACATTACAATTGAAAGAGCATTTTGACACTGTAATTGGTAATACACTAATACACTAATTCGAAATCACAGACAGACTCCAGATTGTATTGCGCTTTAAGGGTGTTTATTGAAGTGCTAAATAGTGGAGGGGGTTGTTAAATGGTGAGGGGTGATGGTGGAATGTCCATGGCAGAGTCCAGTCTATTAGTCTCACAGGTGCATTGTCCAAAGGGGCATAGGAAGTGGAGCTGGGGCAGTTTAAGGATGGACAGGGTGACAAGGTGGGACAAAAGGATGACAATCAGGGCGGTCTCATTTCTTCGTGGGGGTCTTGGCATCGTTCTCTGCCTTTGTCCTGGATCTCAGGGACCGTTTGCAGGGTGGTTCTCCCTCTGCAGCGGGTGGGGTGCTGGTGTGGTGGTCCTGTGGCAGTGCCTCCTGTCCACTAGTGCTGGCGGAGGTGGTGGGCAGTTCATCGTCCAAGCTAGTGTCAGGGGCCCCTTGTTGTGCCACAGTGTCCCTCCTGGTTTTGAGGACTTCCTTCAGCACCCCTACGATGGTGCCCAGGGTGGAATTGATGGCTCTGAGTTCCTCCCTGAAGCCCAAATACTGTTCCTCCTGCAGCCACTGGGTCTCCTGTAACTTGGCCAGTACCGTTGCCATCGTCTCCTGGGAATGATGGTAGGCTCCCATGATGTTGGAGAGGGCCTCGTGGAGAGTGGGTTCCCTGGGCCTGTCCTCCCCCTGTCACACAGCAGCCCTCCCAGTTCCCCTGTGTTCCTGGGCCTCTGTCCCCTGGACCGTGTGCCCACTGCCACTGCCCCCAGGTCCCTGTTGTTGTTGGGGTGGTGAGTTAGCCTGGGTTCCCTGTAGTGGTGGACACACTGCTGATCGACGTGTCCTGGGGACAGAGGTATGGGCCCGCTGGGTGGGTGCTGTGCTGGTGTTTCCAGAGGGGGGAAGCTCTGTGGTGGCCTGTGCCAGTGTGTGGGGAACCGACTGTCCTGAGGTCCCAGATGGGCGGGGCTGGTCATCTAGATCCAGTTGGACAGAGCTGCTGTCATCACTGTGGGCCTCTTCTGTTGGTGGTGTGGACATGTGTGGACCCTCCTGTCCGGTGACGTTGGGTAGGGGTCCTGCAGGGGTATAAAAGGATGTTTATTGCATCTGTGTGTGCCATGGTGTGCAATGGGTGGGTGACCGTATACCCCAGTGCTTGCATTCCTGTGTGGGACCTTGTGTGATGGTGGTTTAGGGGGGTGTATGGGTATGTGCAGTTGCCATGCATTGGTGATGGGTGTCCATGCTTTGGTGTTGCATGCAGGGCTTGGTGTTGGGATGTGTGGTTTGTGATATTGGGACATTTATGAGGAGTTGGAGGGATGGGGTGAGGGCGAGCTGGGGGTATGTGATAGCATGCAGGTAGGGTGGGGGATGTAATAGTTAAGAATTGACTTAACAGAGTCTATTCCTCCATCTACTCCTGCGAGGCCTTCAGGATGCAGAATGTAAGTTGTGGGGGAGGAGTGGGGGTCCGCCGCCAGTCCGCTGAACTGCAAGGTGGTGTCTTGAGACCACGGAACGCACCTCCCCGTAGGTCATTCCACCTCTTCCTGATGTCATCCCTATTTCTTAGGTGCTGTCCCACTGCGTTGACCCTGTTCACTATTCTTCGCCATAGCTCCATCTTCCTAGCTATGAAGGTGTGCTGCACCTGTGCTCCGAAAAGCTGTGGCTCTACCCGGACGATTTCCTCCACTATGACCCTGAGCTCCTCCTCAGAGAACCTGGGGTGTCTTTGCCGTGTCATGGGGTGGTGTGGGTGATGTGTGGGGTGGTGTGTGTTGTGATAAGTAGGGTAATAGTTAGTGGTGTGTTGTGTGAAGTGCGTGGAAGTTATGTGGGTGATGGTATTGTGTGCCTGTGGATGCTTGGTAGTAGTTTGTAGTGTCTCTCTCTGGCCTTCTTTCGGTATTTTGGTCGTAGGGGTTTGTGGGTGATGTGGGTGTGTGTTTTATATTGTATTGGGTGTGTGGGTGTGGTGTGTGTATGTGTATCAGGTGTGTGTATTTCAATTTGTCCAATGTGGCAGTGTTTTGTAAATGTGTGTGTATTTTGAGCGCAGCGGTGTGTACCGCCAATGGAATACCGCAGTTGAAAGACCGCCGCGTGGATTCGTGGGTCGTGATAGTGTGGGCGTATTTCTGATGGCGTGACGGTGGAGGTTTTGTTTTCGCCAGTTCATCACTGACCTTTGGTGTGGCGGACTTCTGTGAGTGTCTCAATTTTGGCGGATTCCGAGCAGTGGGTCGTAATTCCTGTGGCGAATTCCGTGGCCGCAACGGTGTGTTGGCGGTCTTCTGCACGGTGGTAATCGGCTTTTACCTCCAATGTTGTAATGAGGGCCATTGTCTCTAGCAGTATGTGAAGGAAGATGTAGCCGGTTTAGAGCTATCAGTAGCAATGCTTGGGGCATGACAGGCTTCCCTGTTGACATTTGTCTGTATATTAAATCTGTTCCTGTCTGTGTGCATCCTCTGGCTTCCCACAACTGTTTCTCATGCTCTGGTGCATTTTCTTGTATCTCTCTTATATGCAGATGAGCTGTCTCTGTGTAATGTCTGGATGTATTCAAAGGGTCTGAAGGTGTCAATGTTTCACTAGCTAACAAAACGGTGGTATGTGTGTCACTAAGAGGGCGTGTTGCTGCATCTTTGGCTGCCCAATCAGCCAGGGCATTTCCACAGGACCCAAAATCCTGACCATTACTGTGGGCTGCGCATTTCACTACTGCAACTGCATGTGGCAGTGTTAAAGCTTGTATCAAGTCCTCTAAAAGGGGGCGGTGCATGACAGGGCTTCCATCAGACTTGAGAAATCCCCATCTGTTCCACCGCACAATGCTGGAATGCACTGTTTTAGTGACATAGGCTGAATCAGAATATACTGTTATTGTTTCTCCTTTCCCCTGTTTGAGGGCTGCCACTAAAGCTACTAATTCAGCAGCCTGGGCTGAATATTGAGATGCCTAAGTTATCTGTTCGGTTATCTGCAATGTGTCTGAAGAGTTGTGCTGCATCGCTCTGACCACTGCAGCACGTGTATGTCTTACCCCTGTGTCCTGATCTATTGTGGAAGACCCATCCCCAAAATATACAACACTACCTGGAATGGGGTCTTCTGTTGCTTGGCTACACTCATCTGGAGTATATGTGGCACAATCATGGGCATCATCGTCAGTGTCTGAAATGGGGTGTACAAAGAAGGTAGCAGGACTGACTATGTGGCATTTAACCACCTTCAAGGATGGTAATGATAATATTATCTCGTAGCCTGATACTCTCTGTATTGTTAGTGTTGTTTTAGCTTTCTGAATTATTGCAAACACAGCATGTTCAGCATAGTGTCAGAGGTGCACCCATGACAATGGGGGCACTTTTCTCTACTGCAAAGGCTGCTGTGGCTAGTGCTTGTTCACAAGGGTAATGGCTTTTCATGACAGAATCAAGTAGGCCACTAAAATATACAATTGGTTTGTGGCCTAAAGGATACTTTTGGGTGAGGACAGCCTTCATCACCTGGCCATTACAGTGGCAAAAAAAGAAAAAACTCTTTGTTGTAGTCTGGTGTTCCTAACACTGGTGCATTTGTTATCTCTGTTTTTAGCTTACTGAAGGTTTGTTCCATCTCCGCAGTCCATGTTATCCTGTCTTTCTGTGTTTTCGCCTGTTTGATAGATGCAAGCAGTGGGGATATTAAAGTACTGTAGTCAAAAACGCATTGTCTGACATAATTACATAAGCCTAGGAACTTCTACATTCCTTTCACAGTCTCAGGCTCTGTCATCTGCTGAATGGATGCTGCTCTCCCGGGCATAATTCGGCCTCCTGATGCAGACAGTAGTTGCCCCAAGTATTGAACTTCTTCCTGTCAGTACTGTAATTTATCCCTGTCCACCTGGTCACCTCTTTGAGCAAGGGTGCACAACAGGGACACAGTTTCCTTTCTACACTGCTCCTCTGCTGGACTACAGATCAGTAGGTCATCGAAATATTGCAACACTGTGCTGTCACATTGAAAATTGGTGAGGTCATTCTTGACCGTCCTGTTAAAGACACTAGGGGACTCATAGCTCCCTTGAGGTAATCGGGAATGAAGGTACTGTGAACCGCGATAGGAAAATGCAGTCAAATAGTGACTGTCTTGGTGCAGGGGGATGCTGAAAAATGCATTATTCAAGTCTATGACTGAAAAGTATTTAGTATCTTGGGGTATGTTGGTTAGGATGATGGAAGGGTCAGGTACTACAGGGAATTCTGATATTACTGTGTCATTAAGGGGGCGCAGGTCTTCAATCATGCGCCACAAATTTCCCTTGGCCTTCCTTATAGGGTAAGTTGGGGTGTTGCAGGGGCATACACCTTGGTATATGACTCCCTGCTCCACCAATGCCTGTATAACAGGTGCAATGCCCTCCTCTGATTCTTTGGATAGAGGGTATTGTCTCACTCTTGGCAGTATTGCTCCTTCCTTCAAAATTAATCTGAATGGTACAGCTGTGCGGACGAGGCCTACATCATAAGGGCCTTTTTTGTCCACAAGTTGGAGGGTACCTGCGCAAGGTCATTGTCTTTAATAGGACTGGAGACATTTATTGGTATCACAGGCCTTGTCTCCAGTGTGGTGCGCAGAGGTACACTGTTTTGAAAAACAATCTCTGTCCTTCTAAGGTCATCAGCAAACAAATGGTCATCTGATATGTCGCCCACCTGCATGTTGGGATCATAAAAGATGACACATGCCCACATCGCACCAGTGTGGTCACTTGCCATCAGTGTCCCATAGGTGGGGGACACTTCTAGAGCCTCTATTTCCAGAATTAGGTCTTTGTCTAATATTTCAAAATAGGGGCCCTGTCGTCTAAAGAGAAAGCTCTTGGGTAATTCAACTAGATTCCCTGCCAGTTCTGGTGTTTCTGCTATGATGGTGTACACAGCTCTAGTAAAGGCTAAAATGTCTACAGGTCTGGCTCTAACTTGGTTACCATCTGGGGTGTGTGTAACCATCGTCATGATGCGTGTACTAGATACTCCAGGTGTTGAACTGATCATAGTCCCATCCTCTTCAAAGTGAATAGTCATGTTTAATTTTCCCATGAGATCACGTCCTAGCAGATTAGCTGGTGCATTTGGGGAGAATAAGAAACATCAATCAACATACCTCCCCCCTATTTCCATCTCCACAGGTTTAGTGAATGGAACCCTCATTACAGCCCCAGAGAACCCCTGTGTGTCCATTGATAAATTTGACAATGGCAGTCCCCTCTCACGGTTACAGGACCTAGTGGCCCCAGGGGCGATGAGAAAGGTGTACTCCTTGTCATTTATGGCTACCATCACAGTGGGTTCCTCGTCTGGCCTGTGGGTTACCGATAAGACTGGACACATGAGACTTCTCCTTGGGCACCGTCATTGGGCATATCCTCCCACGTAGTTTTGCTGGAATGGGTTTCCTCCCCTGACAGTTACCCCTCCTAGTAAGTTCTGATACTGCAAGGTGGGCTGCACTGTCTGCTGTGGCCCATACTGTATTTGGGGCACTGATTGCTGTAACTGCTGAGGCTGTATCTGTGGTTGAGGCTGCAGTTGTATTTGGGGCTGTGGGAGATATATCACTTGGGGACTCGTGGCAGGTTGTGCTACAATGCAACCAGGTGGTGCCATTTGTTGGCCATAATTTGCAATTGTCTGGTTGCTAAGTTCATCTTACTTTTTACACCTACAGTCTCTAATGAAATGTCCGGTTATCTTGCAATAGTGGCATGTCTGTCCACTCTGGAATGTGTTTATTCTATTTCCCCCAAACCTTCCTCGCCCTCCTCTTCCATTATTCCTGTTATTGCTTCTCTGGGCATACTGTTAAGGTTGGATTGGGGTGCCTGAAGGGGGCACTCCCAGGGACACTGCAGCTAACCGGGTGGTGGCAGTGGCAATTCCTTCCTCTGTTTTCTTAGCCAGTTTCTGCTGGGCCAACTTAGCTGCTGCTTTCTCTATTTTTTCGTTTGCGCTCTTTTCCTTTTCTTGTCTCTTCTTACAAAAATGTATTATGTGTGCTTGTATCTCTGTTCATGGTTTGGCCTCTAAGGCCACTATATTATCTAATTCATCCTGCACTTCAGCTGGCAGACCCTTTTTCACTATATTGTAAAACGGTATTGCATTCTGTCCAGTTACATCCCAACTCTCCCCCACTTCCTGTGTCCATTTTTCCTTCATTCTGCTAAGGAATTGGTCTGGGTCCTCATTTGGCTGCATTGTTTGTGCCATAAGGGACCCAATGTCTGGCCTGTCTAGATACATTTTCCTCAGTTGTTTCCAAACAATTCCCCTTACTCTATTAAAGGGTGCCCCATCACATTTTGGGTTGGTCAATGTCACATCATTTACTCCTGCCTTTGTGAACAGTAGGTCTGTCTCATCCCCCAATAAGGGAACTTAGTAAACTCTTAATGTCCCCAATTGCAAGAGTAGTCCCTGCAGTATGTTTTTCCAGAGCTGCTATCCATTTCCCAGCACCCTCAGCAAGTTGTAGCAACTGTTTTTTAAGATTTATTTTGTCCATCTGGGGCCATGGTATATACTGAGGCGCCCCTGGGCCCTTGATTATCGAGGGCAGTTGTGACAGAACTGTAGTCCTATTGCCAGTAGAGTGACGAGAGTCATACTTACAAGCATATTTCTGCCACACTCTTAGACTTTTCTGCATATAGGGATAATCCCAGAAAGGATCCGCTGTGCCCTGAAAAATGCACATTTCTGCATTAGCTATTTCTCTGGGTTCAAAGGAACCCTCTTGCGGCCATGGTGTCATCTGTGATACCAATCCTCCTGTCCAACCTGCTAGGTTGTCAGGAAAAAGGACAAAATTATACCAACTATTTCCATACTGAGCTACTATTTCATTGGTCGTCAAATTATTTCCAGGGCATACAGGGAATGCATGTGCCATGTCTTTCCTCAGTGTCATTTTTCCTGCCATATCAAATGTTCTCTTTTTCTCATAAGGGCGTGCATGCGCCCCATCAAATACTAATCTCTGTAATTCTCTTGGCTTCTTTTGTAAAGTCTGTCCTGTCTTATTGTTTTCTTCTCCCTCACAGGCATACTGTGACTGTTCCCTGTTATGATCCTCAAGAAGGGACATTCTTTTAACATGTTCAGTGATGTCATCAAATGCCCCCTCTGATCCTTTGTAGGATTTTTCTAAATCCAGATCTTCTTCACCTAAGCTGCTATGTGTGGAGACTGTGTTCTCTAGTCCTTCTTATTCAATCATTTGTGACCTAGTGAGGGCCCTTGACTGCCTCAAGGGCCCTTCCTCCTTTTCCCAAGTCGCTCTTTGGTCTACCTGTTCATCTTCCTGCACCGTGACCCCCTTGCGTACACTATTCTCCTCTGCTCCTGGGTGCATGGACCTCCAGCACTCTGTGGGAGGACTTTCTGATGTGTAAGCTAACCTTCTAGTCTCATTTTTAATGTTAGTACTTGGGTTTTGCAAAACACCTTATTTTTTTCTAGCCCCATCCATTCTCTGTGCATCTCTTGACCCCACATTAGGTATACCTTCATTGTTCCTAGTGGGGGACATCTCATCCTCTAAATGAAGTGTGAATGTGGCATCTACTGTCCCTATGTATTTAGTACTGTCCCCACCCAACATTTCCCATGGTGTACTGGCCATTTAAGGACATGGAGATGGGTAAACATATTCTCTATGTTCAGAAAAAGATTCTAATGATGGGCTATACTCGGGTCTGTATATCCCACAGCAGGAGGATGTGAAGAGGTGGGTAGTGAGTGTGGGGCACCAGGTTGCATCGTATACATGCCCTGTACATTTGCACTGCCTAACCTTAATTGCACGTCTTGATAAGGGGGTGGAGGAGCCGAAGGGAGGGTCTGAGACTTTGTCTTTGACTCATTCATATTTGTTTCACAAAAGACCCTCCATAGGTCTAGTGTGATCTTCCTTTTTTCTAGTTTATTTCCTTTGAATTTACTCTGTAGGAAGGTGGCCATGTGTTCTATTGTTGTATTATCAAATGTGCCCTCTTTGGGCCATGCATGTGCAAGTTTTAATGTTGCTTTGTGCCATTCCTTACAGTATTTTCCTATCCTGTCCTTGTCTCCTGAGAACACTGTAACCATGTGTTCTAAAGGAGACCCCATGTCTGTTTAGTGAACTCAATCTTTTGTACTATATGGTTTACACTCTAAATGGACTTCTATTTACTTCCTGGGGTATTCTTAGACTTCACATAAACTGTTATTAGGCTGTGAAAGTGAACATCAGATATATATATCCCTAATCTCTGAAAGACTTTGTTCATTTATATATATATATATTAGATAGGTGCATTTATGTGTGGCCTAAGTGGTTTGTTTGCCTGACACAACAAACAATAATGTTATTGTGATATGTATACATGTTTATAAGTTACTCATATCCTGAATTCCACACTGGGAGGTCCCTAATAAATGCATACAGTAGGAGGTCTAATGCTAAATATGAGTGTTATTATTGCAGGGAATTTACATGACTGTTGACCATGGTTCCACTGAAAAATTGCAGTGACTTCAGTAGATTCACTTTCTGGCCAGAAGGTGGCACCAGTGTCACACATGAAAAATTAAACAGAACATTTTAGAGGCCTTCAAAGGGGTGCCTCACTCTTGGAAAGACAACTGCAACAGGTTTTGTTGATTTCAAAACAAACTCTTTTATTCTAAATATGCAAAGGTCCTGTTCACATCTATCTGAAAGGTAGTTAAATATATTTGTATCTATAGTAGCTGATAATTCTTCTACTATTTGTATACCCTCAAGATATGTGTATATGTGTATATGTCCCAGTCTATACTGTTTGATAATTCATCTTGCCTCCAATCTTGAGGATCTATAGTTTCATAATGGGGATAATAGTTAGTAGTGTCAGTATTTGTTATGGGGTTCATGAGGCTACTACACTACATTTACCTTGGAAGACAATGTCCTTATATTAGTTCTTTGAATAATTATTTATAATTGTTTAACAGGCATTTCTCTTATGTCAATGTAGGTTGTTTTAAGGCCTAGAGGTGATATACAATAAATACCTAAGCACCCTGCTTATCTGACCCTTACACAGTTCCCCTCACCACAATATGAATGACTTGTGGTTTTTAGGACCCTTGCGGTAAGGCAGGAAACACCCTTTTGTTCCACCCTGTTCGTGCTAAGAGAAGATTTGAAAGCGACAATTGGTGTAGCTCCAAAGAAAAACTCTCATTCTAATGTGGCTTGGGCCTCTTGTGTGTTTCAGCACAGCTAACTTAACAATGCAGCATGTGTATAAGTTTCCTAAGTAATAAGTGTTTGTCCTAAATATGACCTGCCTTTTCTATTGAACCCACAGTCTGTCTTTTTTAACATGTCATGTATTAAGCCTTTCACTTCTTACATTGGTTTACAACTATCCCTAGCCTAAAATGTTTGTATTGGGGTTTGGGAACTTATGTTTGTATGTATGTGATGTATATGATGTGTTCCTATTCTTCCTACATCAAACTCTTGCCTACGAGAGTGCCCTAAGTGTACATTGGACTCACGCTGACCACTTTCAATGGTAACATAGCTCCCTGTGACCACAGACATGCCCTGAATGCTGAGCCCGAGCTCCGACTGATTCCTGGGAGCAGCTCTCACCCTTTGTGGGAACAGCAGTATTTTATCAGCACCCGGCCAGCATTAGCTGCAGGGCACTTTAATCAGTGGCAGCGTCCCCCCTCCCCCCAGCAGCAGCCAAAACTTTTATAATGAAAACATAATCTGTTTTTTATGTTTTTACTATAAAAGGGCGGGGCCACGGGCGTGACAGGAACAGAGGAGTGCACAGCCATGTGCGCCGCCGCCCCGCCCTGCGCCTGACTTTAACAGCATCTTAAGACATCTGAGCCCACACATTGGACAAGCAACTTACTCCCCAGAACCTATGGAAAGTTTATGGGGCCCACCCTCCTACAGTGGTCTGCCTCTTATTGCAATGAGGAGGAGTGAGTACTGACAAGCGAAGGGCAGTGCACTTTATTTCATGGGTCACTCTCCTTTGGGTCCTGCAGCACTAGTCCAGGGCTCCTCACTCCTCTCTGGCCCCTTCTGCACTCTCCACTGGCACTTTCACTCCTCCCTGCATGGATCCCTCTCCTCTTCTCCTCATCCACGCAGTGCTCTCCCCTGGCACCCCATGGTCTCTCTACATGACCTTAATTACTCTTCTCCTGGTCCTTCTGCACTCCCCACTGGCCTACACACTCACATGGGCTCTGTTGCACTACTTTCTGGGCATTTTACTCACACCTAGGCCCTGCTATGCCGCCCTCACCGGCACTTTTGCACTCTTCTTGGGACCGTCCCTCTCCCTCCTGGCCTTGCTGCATTATCACTGGGGTCTGCGGCACTCTCTACCGGCACCGTTCCTTTCAGCAGGGTATTGTTCCCTGAGCTCCCCAGGACCATTGAATGGGTCCGCTCTGCTTTGCAAGGTTTCTAATTACCCACAAATTAGGTTCCACTTTTCGGCTCTGCAGCAAGAAATGCTTGGTGAAAAACCCTCAAAAGTGGTTTCCTCTAACATGTTACTTTACAGCCCGTTCTGTGAGCAGGAGTCAAAACACCGGCTGCTCTTTTGTAGCAGAGTATGCCACGGAGTAGTTTTCACAAGAGAGACCCATCTCAAACCGAAACTGTGGGTATTACGCTTGTGGTAGCTTCCCTTCAACATTAGTTAAGCCTTTTTCCTAAAAGCAACATTTGAACGTGGAAAAAACCTGCACTACATCAATTGAAGCACAGGGGCACTATAGGTATGCAAATTTGAAAATTACGTCACTGCCCAGGCTGGTTGTACTGTACCGCTGACAAAACATGTGGGCTTGCAAGACCTAGAGAAAGAACTATGGAGAAGGTGAATTTCAGTGTAATTAGGAACAGAAACGTCTAATTCTTTTAAGATTTGGCACACTTAAAAGCCACAAACATTCGGGAAACACACTAGGCGTGAACACCGCACTGAGGGGGTGATTCTAACCCCGGCGGTCTTAGACCGCCGGGGCCAGGGTCGGCGGGAACACCGCCGACAGACCGGCGGTGCCCCGCAGGGCATTCTGACCGCGGCGCTTTGGCCGCGGTCAGTGCAGGAAAACCGGCGGTCTCCCGCCGGTTTTCCGCTGCCCGTTGGAATCCTCCAAGGCGGCGCAGCTTGCTGCGCCGCCGAGGGGATTCCGACCCCCCCTACCGCCATCCAGTTCCCGGCGGTCCGCCCGCCGGGAACCGGATGGCGGTAGGGGGGGTCGCGGCGCCCCTGGGGGCCCCTGCAGTGCCCATGTAACTGGCATGGGCACTGCAGGGGCCCCCGTAAGAGGGCCCCTAAATGTATTTCACTGTCTGCTGTGCAGACAGTGAAATACGCGACGGGTGCAACTGCACCCGTCGCACGGCTTCCACTCCGCCGGCTCGATTCCGAGCCGGCTTCATCGTGGAAGCCTCTTTCCCGCTGGGCTGGCGGGCGGCCTGAAGGCGGCCGCCCGCCAGCCCAGCGGGAATGTCAGAATTACCGCCACGGTCTTTCGACCGCGGAACGGTAACCTGACGGCGGGACTTTGGCGGGCGGCCTCCGCCGCCCGTCAAGGTCAGGATGAGGGCCTGAGTGCCTTGTGACTGACCGAGGACATTGAGGGCATTGTTAATGAACAACATGGGGAATTCGTCACGTCCCTCCTCCAATAGGAACCAGCAACATAATCTTCTTTAAAAATCCAGGCTCGCGAAGTGCTGCTGGTTAACGCCCAAAAGTGATGAAGGGTCTCCAGAGGAGACTGGGCACTGTGCCTCAGGTTAGAGACTTACTGCAGCTGCCCTCTTTCATCCCGATGACTCTGCATTCCTTACATAGCAAACACACTTGGAGGAAGACTGTATATACTCAAGGAACTCATTTAAACAAAAATGATCATGCGCACTCACCGTCTGGTCCGTCACAGTCACACAGAGAAACGACTCGTGACTTTTGCCTCCTGGCGTACGTGGGAGATCAGTTCACTGTTCACCAGCTCGGCCCTCCAGTCCCACCCCCAAGACTCCTGAGTCAATCTAGGCACTGGCCCCTTGCTGTAAACAGCATCAGAGCAGCGTGAGGATTCGCTGGGTCAGGGGCTGCCAGTGCTCCTTCGGACACGTGGGGGCTGTGAATATAATTTCCCCAGGCTCCTAGCATTACAGGCAGGAGAGATTTCAAGTGCACATATTGGGCTAACCAGAGCAAGACACCTGCCCAACCTGACATGAGCACTTCACCCAAAGGAGGCCCAGAGCTGTGTCACATCACATCATCCATTCAAGCTCCACCCACGTCCGACTCTGCCCACCCTCACCGGACTTCTGTAATACAGCAAATTGACCAGGCAGTGGTGCGCACTACTGTCCCTAATAAACAGTGTCAGCTGGGAATCAAAAGTAAAGGAACAATTTGATATGGGGCCCGGAGGCAGAGGGGTAACGCCACCACGCCCCAATGAAGGACCCGCCTCTGCATTTTATAAGACATCGAATTGTATGCAAACTAAAATCATACAGTCTTAAAGGTGTCTCTATTAACCCTTAGGCCTTGACAGACCACCTCCTACTGTGAATGGCTAAAGGCTATGCGCAGTGGGGTTTGGCCTACAGGCACAAGGGCTCGATCAAAGGCTAGGCCTGGTAGCCAACCGTAGTGCACATAACAGAAGGACTTGCACAGTATAAGTGGCATCCTCCAGTGAGCTGGACACAGGTCCTGTGGCCAACTCTAGCTGTGCATAAGCAAAGTCTGTGCATGGTGGGTATTGGCTGTCGGTCCACAAGGCAGGAGAAAACCTTTACCCAACGGTGGTTTCTTAATTGGCACAGAATTACACCAAATTTGGCAAAAAGCTAGTTTTCGGTACACAAATTACGCTTTTGCTTATTTGGTGTAGAGCAGTTCAGTAGTTTTTGAGAAATTAAAGGGAGAATAAATTTGTATATGTCTGGCTGCAACGACTTTGCGAATAATGACAAGCTCGTGCAGGGAAATACACATCTCTGATTGGCTGCCAACACTTTAAACCAGGAAGTCTTGTCAGCCATCTTGGGACTCGGCAGGAAATAGAATTTAAAAAAACATAGAAATTCACTTAAAAAAAACAAAGGCTACAGGGACGTTATAGTTAGGCTCACATTTTAAATGCACAATACCATAGAAATGCGCCTGTTATAGTTATAGTTATCTCAAGTAACTATAACTCATGCCCTAAGGTACCTACAACTTGCACCCACGCCATACACTGATTATTGGCAATCGTCAGTAGGTAGTTACGTTTAGGACCCTTTTTTTCCATAGAATTAGCGTTTTTTGTTTGCCAATAACTTAGCCGCCGTTTGAGGAATCATTGCGAAAGTTTCAAATCTTACCCTTCCATCAATTAACCTGCTGTGTTGATAGTTTCGAGGTGATCCGTAAATTGGGGGCTTAGAAAAAGGGAGGAGTCCCTTTTTCCCCCATTCTATGCTATTGGGATTTTTCAAATTTTTGAACACGACTACAGCCCGAACTGCTCGACGGAATATACCAAATTTTCCAGAAGGCTAGTAATTTGTCTAGAAAGTGTGCTTTTTGTTATTTGGAGTAAATCCCTTCAGCAATTTTGGAGATATTAGAGTTTACAAAATATAGATATCTAGTGACTTGGGGCCAGATGTAGGAAGGCATTAGTGCCTCGCAAACGGCGAAAAACGCAGTTTGCGAGGCGCTAATGCCCTAACGCGATGCAGAAACACATATTGCGAGTCAGTACCGACTCGCAAAATGTGTTTCAGACTCGCAAATAGGAAGGGGTGTTCCCTTCCTATTTGCGAGTCGCACCGCGATGTAGAGTTGATTTGTGACCGCGAAATCGGTCGCAAATCAACTCGCAGTTACCATCTACTTGAAGTGGATGGTAACTCATTCGCAAATGGGAAGGGGTCCCTATGGGACCCCTTCCCCTTTGTGAATGCTCACAATAATATTTTTTCCTACTCTGAAAAAAACCGAAACAAAAAGGTTTCAGTATTTTTTCTATTTGCAGCTCGTTTTCCTTTAAGGAAAACGGGCTGCAAAGAGAAAAAAAAAAACTGCTTTATTGAAAAGCAGTCATGGACATGGTGGTCTGCTGTTTCCAGCAGGCCACCATCCCCGTGAGTGCCTAGACTCGCTATGGGGTCGCAAACTGCGACCCACCTCATAAATATTTATGAGGTGGGTCTTTGCGACCCCATAGCGAGTCGCAGAAGGTGTCTGAGACACCTTTCTGTATTTCCTTTTGCGAGGTGCAAATTGCAAGTCGCTGGGACTCGCAATTTGCACCTCGCAAAAGGAAACCTACCTACATCTGGCCCTTGGATCCTCCGCGGATCCTAATGTCCCTGTGCAGATATATGATTGGCTGCCAACACTTCAACAAGGAAGTGTTTGCAGCCATCTTGGGACTCTGCTTCAGCCAAGTCCCACAAAAAAAAGTGAAAAAAAGAAAAGTGGGCAGGTCTAGGGGTCCCTCACTGACCCCACCAAGGCTAAAAAGTATTTTTTTTTTAAATGTCAGGAAAGGTAAGGGTGTATTTTAAGGATTTAGGGGTGGCTAAGGAAATTGTGTGCTAGCAGTGTTTTTAGGGTTTAGTGATGGGTAACGGAATTGGATGTAATGGCGTTTTAGGGGTTGAGGTTGGCTAAGGGAATTGAGTGGTAAGGATGTTTTCAGGGTTTAGGGATGGTTAAGGGAATTAGGTAGAAAGGGTGTTTTAGGGTGTGGGGTGGGTAAGGGAATAGGGTGATACAGGTGTTTTGGGGGTTTACAAATGGGTAAGGGAATAGGGTGGTGTTTTAAGGCTTAGTGGTGACTAAATGAATTGAGTTGTAAGTGTGCTTTTACGGTTCAGGGTGGAAAAGGTAATTGGGTGGCAAGGGTGTTTTTAGTGTTTAGGGGCGGTCAAGGAAATTGAGTGGGAAGGGCGCTTTAGGTTTTAGGAGTGGGTAAGGGAATTGGTACCAGTGTGGGTAAGGGAATAGGATGGGAAGGATATTTTAGTATTTAGGGTGGGTAAGGGAATATGCTGTTAAGAGTGTTTTTGGGTTTAGGGGTGGGTAAGGGAATTGGGTGGAAAATGTGTCTATATGATTTAGGAGTAAGGGGATTGGGTGGTAAGAGTGTTTTTATGGTACCAGTGTGAGTATGGGAATAGGGTTGGAAGGGTGTTTTAGTGTTTAGGGTGGATACGACAATTGGGTGATAAGGGTGTTTTTGGGTTTAGGGTGAGTAAGGGAATTGGGTGGTAAGGGTTTTTTAGGGTTTGGGGTGGGTAAGGGAATTGGGTTGTAAGGGTGTTTATGTGATTTAGGGGTGGGTAAGGGAATAGGGTGGTAAGGGTGTTTTTAGGGTTTAGGGTGGGTAAGGGGTAGGGCAGTAGGGTGTTTATAGAATTTGGGGGTGGGTAAGGGAATTGGGTGGTAAGCTTACAAAAAAGGGGAACGTTTGGTGGTTCCCTCCAGAAATAAAATATTTATTTTTATAACAAAAAACAGGGTTTGGGGGCTTACCCCCACAATTAAAAAAATCTATCTATCTATCTATCTATCTATCTATCTATCTATCTATCTATCTATCTATCTATCTATCTATCGGTTTCACTTACCTTACATATACTTACCATGAGTGATAAAGGAGCATTTGGGGTACAGGTTTGAATGGTAAAGGCATTGCATTGTAATGGATGCATGATAAAGGCATGCATTGTAAATGGATGCACGGTAATGTCATACAGCCGTGCTACATGAGTAAATGGTTAAGAGGTGCAGTGCCCAGGTGTATAAAACGTGCAGGAAGAGGTGAAATGAAAGAAGTTAAGAGATAGACTAAAAAATGACGCTCAGAGGATGTCATTGGAGGCCTTGTGGTGTGATCCCTTGGGTCAGTAGCTGGTTAGATCGTAGGGCTAATAAAGAGGTTCACTATTCAGGAAGCCCCGTAACTGAAGACGCGGACAGCCCATGTTATAAGAAATGTAGATGCGAGGGTGTTTATTTTAACGGTTCAGCATCCGGACAACATTTGGACATTGGAAATGTAGCAACCCTTTTGTGGAAATAGAAGGTAGAATTAATTCAATGTGGGGATGCTAATCACACGAACTATTCACTAGCAAATAAGTCACTGGAAGTCAAACTTACAGCACAAGCCACTAGAAAAAAAGGAACACCTTAAGCTTTTACGGGGAACGTTCCGTAAATGATAAAATGTATTATGTAGGCAATTTCCTAATTTGGTTTGTTTCTTGAATAAAGTAGACAATTTCCCTCCTAATATCCAAAGAGTGTAATGCTTTGCCTAATATGGTCTGTGGGGTTTGAAAAATATACTGCAGTTTATTAGCCTCCTTTAAATGAAGACTATGGACTACATTAGGAGAAATGTAGGTTGTGTTCTCATAACTACTTTATCCTTATGTATCTATAAATTTGCATGTTCTACCGATAATGCCCATAGCTCACCAATTGTCCTTGGCGATGCACTGAGCATAAGATGTTTCAGTGTTATGTTATAGATGGGCTGAAATGGAGGTTTCAATAATCCAGCAAGAACCAAATTTAAAGTTCCCAGTGGAGCAGAAAGCCTCTTAGATCTTTCTAGGTATCTTTTGCCAACTAATATGAAAGAAATGTCATTGATTTCTGCCCTTTGAAGCTGCAATAACTGATAATGGATAACTGTTGAAGCTTACCTAAGACCACAGTCTAATAAATAACTTATGCATGTGATGAGCCCTGTTTGTGTCATCTGCACTAGATGTGAATATCGTGTTTGTCTTATCAGTCTGGGGCATCAATATCATATTTATTATCGATGTTCTTAATGTGTTTATCACTCTTGGTGTGAGAGGCATCGTAGTTAATGCATAAGGAAATGTTTTGTACCAACAAAAAGTGCATTCTCCCCTATTGATGTTTCCTGCATTGTAAATGTGTGTGTACCCCTGCCCGATTGCCTGACTGATTATGAAAGAGGTACCCTGACTTTTATTTTGGCACTGGTGGATGCTAACCTAGGGTGTGCTCAAAGGCCTGTGATCTGGAGGAATGCACAAACACAGTAGTAGGCAGTTGACTGTCCATGCATTAGGTGTGTCACATTAAGCAGCAGTGGCAACATACCGCATTATGAATTTGGAGTGTGCAAGACCTTTTTCTCTATGTCATGAGAGCACAGTCTGCTTATCGTTCTCATGTAAAGTTCCATTGTTCTGTGAAACCCGGAAACCTTGCACCAAAATGTTTCTATGTGTATGTATGTCTGTGTGGTGCATCTGTATTACTTGTATTTTAGTATGACTCTGTGCCAATGGGATCCATTTCAGATGCCTCTGGTTTAGTATGGCATAAACTGGAAGATGAGAACAGCTTCCTCCAAACAGGGAAAGTATATTGTCTCAATTCCTGTAGCGGAAGGGTAGAGACCCAAACACTGAAATGAGGCGAATGGAGACGGGGTTCCCTTTAGAAACCCATGAAGGCACTGTTAGGAAAGGAGTGCTGATTAGTTCTTCCTGAGCACTGACATTTTGTAGGGGTGAGTCTTTAATTTCTGTTGATCAGGGTGAAGAAGTTTCTAGGCAAGGCCTGCCCTTTTGTCTGTCTCTGATTGCTGCTTTCAGAAAGCTGCTGACAGCTACGTGGATTCTCTTGGTTGGAGCGAGCCCCAGTGCTACCTGCTGTGAAAGCCTTCACTTTGCATAAAAGCTGCGCCCGAAGAGCAGTATAAACTCACATTTGAAAGAGAACCAACACAAATAAGTTATGAAACCTTAGACAGTGGATCCACATTCTGTGTCTGGAAATTGCATATAATAGTGGGATCCACACCACCCACTTTGTTCCATTTCCAATTTCTTCTTGACCAAGGAAGGGAGTGCTTCACAGTGTACTTCAAGGATTGTTGTGTGACAAGGGATGGCTTTTCCATGAAAGTCAGTATCCTAAAAGCAATGTCACATCACCTGAAATTTGTACTATGTGCTGGAGGATCTGAGGGTCTACCTACAGCCTAGTGGCCAGTCTGCCTCCTGAGAGAGTGATGAGTATGTCTAGCCCTGCAGGAGGAGAAACAAAGTGCGTTACAGGCGTGGGGAAATAACTAGCGAGAGCAAGAGACTGGCAGGGAACAAATGTAGGAGTGACTTGAGCATGAAAGAGGGCTCTATGGTCTCTCTAAATGTTTCTCAGCGTGAGCCACATCAAATATTCAACAGAAATCAAGCAAGATTTACCACTTGCCATGGCTCAAAGTGTGCCACTACTGCTACCTATGTCAGAGCCTGAATGCTCCAACAATGTCAAGGTGTGCACACTGATTGGACCCAGAGACCTCAACTGCTGAAGTTGTCCAAGACAAGCCTGTGTCCCTTCTGAATCTGGACTAGGAAGGCTTCAAAGTGTTGAAGACATGATCGGACTGGCTACTGGGTGTTTTGGTGGACTATTAAGTTGGGGGCCTGTTTCACTGCAGTGGGGAGGGCGTTTTGCAGCTGGGAACCTGCTGACAACATTCCTACTTGCATTACAAACATTACAAAAACAAATGGTTCAAAAGCATGCTCAAAGTGTCCTTTAAAACCATTTGTTTGTGCATTGTTTTTTAAAAGTGCTGCAAGAAGAAACACGGCTGCAAGTCCCCAGCACAAAAAGGGCTCCCACCAACAATAAAACCAGCCCCCTCCAGGAGCGGCTTGCGAGATGGAAAAGGGGTGGCGGGGGAAGGTGGGAACATGAACAAAAAAAGAAAATGTAATTTAAAAAAAAAAAAAAAAAAAACTTACCTTTTTGTGCCATGCTGCTCCCATCCGCTCCTCGATTGGACTGCAGGCACAGGCTCCCAGCCTGCCCTGCGTCCAGTCCTAATGCAGCGTTAGGATTGGACGGAGCGTCCAGCCAGGGTGCTCTGTGGCAGACTGAAAGTCTCTGCCTGCTGTCTCCAACCCAGCAACGCAGTGCCTGTGTTGTTGGGTTGGAGAGATCCCACTGCGCATGTGTGTTTAGCCGGCCCAAGGCGGCAGGCCAAACATACATGCATACTGAGGAGGAGTGTCCTCGTCACAGCCCCAAGGCCGCGCCCCTTTTACTATAAAACGACAAACGCTGTTTATTATTGTTTTATAGTAAAAGTTGTGCAGCTGTTGCTGCTGGCGGGGGGTGACGCTCCTTCACCCTAATGGAGGAGCCACCCCTCGCCGCCTCCCTGCCAGCCCTCCAAAGTGCCCAGTGCCCGGTAGGCCCTGGTTGAAGATGTGAAGCTGGGAGATTAAGCCATTGCACCGTGATCTCTTGAAGACTTCAAGCACCCTGCCAGGCCACTGCTGCAACCCCAACGGCTCCAAAGGTGCTGCCACAGAAGTGGGGCCGCTGTATACGTCCGTCCTGAACTGCAAGCACTCCATCTGCCAAAAGGAGTGTTAAGTATAATCCAAGAATGGTGAAGCTTAGGTGAGGGATAGCATAATATTTATTCAGGTCCGATCTAAGAAAGCGGCACTGACAGACCCGGCTCTGCTGCCTCCAACAGTCCGCGTTTCAAACGCTCTGCGCGCGTCCCACATTCCATTTCCAAATACCTACGTATTGCCACACATCCCCCTCTCAACAAAAGAAATTTACAACAAAAACATAATAACTACGGAACAAACCTATCTAACAATAAATTAGAAATATATAGCATATAATGAATATCACTTAATAGGCAAAAATAAAGAACAACATTTCATGTAAAAACAGAGGACAACATTTCATTTGTGGATTACATAGTCCTTCAGATATGTAGGCATTTTCTTATTCCTCTCACTACGGCGCGGCACTTCACACTCATTGTCATAATCACTATGACACCCAGACTCACCCATACCAGTAGGATCACATCCAAATAAATATCCACTGCATTCCTCTCTGCACTCTGCATCCTGTGTCACAACATTAGGCTCTCCCCTACATATAGACACACGCCTTACATTCCAAATCTTGCCATCATCCAATTTCACCGCATTCCTCAAAACTCTCACAATCTTCTTTGGTTCGGACCATTGAGATTTTCCTTTTTCCACAAATCCAGGTAACTTAACTGAAACACTTTGCCCACTTTGAGTCCACCAATACTGGATCTAACTCTATGGTTGAACTTAGCCTGAGATTGCAACACCCTATTCTTTATCTCCTCATCACAAACTACCTTAAACCTCTCACGATTTCTTTCCCTCAACCACCAAGGAACTAAACCAGTAGAAGGCTTCCTTCCCCTTAACAGTTCAAAGGGCATTTTCCCTGTCACAGAATGTGGCGATGCCCTGTAGGAAGAAAGCATCTTTCTTACTGCTTCCTTCCATGGAATTCCAGACTTTAAAGCTAGTTGAATAGTTTCCTTAACCACCCTGTTAAATCATCAACTAATCCATTAGAAGAGGAATTATACAAAGCTACTCTGATATGCTGAATGCCATTTCTTTTCAAGAATGCCGCCATTTTTGTAGAAGTAAACTGCACACCATTATCAGACACTAATGTCTCTGGAACCCCTTCTCTAGCAAAAACATTCTCCAAAAACTCTATAACAACCTCAGTAGAAATTTTGCTCACAAACTCAACCTCAGGCCATTTGGAGATATACTCCATCAAAACAACAGCGTAATCTTCTATTGCAGGTAAAGTGGAGAACGGACCAATGAAATCAATAGCCAGTTTCCTCCAAGGCCTGTCAAGTAGTTCAACTGGCAATGTCGGTGCAAAACAAGGTTTAGCACTCTTCTCACTTTGGGCACAAGCGACACAATTTCGCACATATCTGTCCACCATTGCATCCACTCCTGGCCACCAGAAAAATTCCTTTACCTGCCGTTTATTCCGAGACATTCCACTGTGACCAACATGACTTCTTTGCACAATCACCTCACGTATTCCCTTTGGAGGAATTATTCTGTTGCCACGCATGATCATACCATTTTCTAAACTAAGTTCATTTTGCAATTTCCATAACACAGCACTCTCACCTCTCATCGATCTCTCACTAGGCCACCCATCACTTATATATTTTTTTATCAATTGCATTTCATTATCTTTCATCATTTCCCGTTCCCATACTTGTTCAGTTAGTACTATTTGTTCAGTCTCACAATTTATCCCAGAACCAGAGATTACATCAGCATACGTATATGCAACATCACATTCTACGTCATCATGCACGTCCTGAATAGGTACCCTAGACAGTCCATCAGCAATGAAATTATTTCTACCAGGTACATATTCTATATCAAAGAAATACATCTGCAGTTTGGAAGCAAGTCTTGCTAATCTTGAAGACAAATTTCGTCCACCACCCGGTTGTAGAATATTCACTAGAGGTTTGTGATCTGTTCGCAATTTAAATTTCCTTCCCCACACATACATTCGAAATCTTTATAGAGCCCATTGATGTAGCTCGAGCAATGGAAGTGTCTGAAAAATGTATTCAAACTGTAAGGAAAGATATGAATGATATTGAACATGGTATGATTGATGTTAGTGCTATCTCTAAAGATTTGAAAGGTGTTGAAAAAAAATCGAATGGAAGAAGAGTTCTACTAGGAGTTGTTACAGATGTGGTGCTGCTGACCATTTAGCAAATTATAAGAAGTGTCCTGCGATTAACAAGTGTTGCAATTTATGTAAGAAGATGGGACACTTTAGCAAAGTGTGTAAAAGCATGAAAGGGGTCAGTTATATTTCCAAGCAAGAAGATCTCGATTGTGTAGGAGTGCATGAGGTCGTTTTAAGTGTATTGCCTAATGACGATCGTATGTCTCAAGGTCGATTGGCTGGTTTACCCACTTGTGACCTGCGCATAGATGGCGTGGTAGTGACTACTATGGTTGACTCATGTGCATGGTTCACGATCATGAGTTTGGGTTTATTTAAGAGTTTGTTGCCCGGTAGGAAGTTGATACCATCAGATGTGAATCCTGGGAGTTACACAGGGCATACAATTCCTATTGTTGGTTATGTCAATGTGCACATGGAGTTTGGGAAAAGGTTGTGTGCAGGCAAGCTATACGTGGCTGAAAGGGGTCAAGCAATTTTAGGATGGCCACATATAAAGAAATTAGGGATTAAGATTGATTCCACGAAATCCCATCCTCGTCGCCAATGTTAAGTATAATTCAAGAATGGTGAAGCTTAGGTGAGGGATAGCATAATATTTATTCAGGTCCGATCTAAGAAAGCGGCACCGACAGACCCAGTGCTGCTGCCTCCAACAGTCCGCGTTTCAAATGCTCTGCGCGCGTCCCACATTCCATTTCCGAATACCTACGTATTGCCACAAGAAGGTAACCACAGAGCATAAGAACAGAGAGAAAATGAGAAACGGGAAAGTAGACTGAAGTCGGCTGCACAAACTGACTCTTTCTGTACAAGTGCTGAAGAAGGGAAAAGCAAACAACTGCTACGCGCATATATGCCTTGGGAGTGACTAAGGGACTGCACCTGAGCGTAGCCAGTGCTGTGTCGAATATTAGATGTCAGGTTTCATGGGCATTTGAGGATCTCCGTTAGCAGGAAGGTGGGAACTGAAGGTGTAGAACCTAAAATGACATGCTGACGTTTAACCAAGTATGGGATTCCCTCGATTGTGCTGTGTAGTATTAAGCAACACTGTATGATGAAAGTACTGTTTTAACTCAAAAGGCTTGCACTGAACTGGACAACACTTAATTGTGTCTGTCGGTTGGTTGTTGAGTTATATGCTCTCCCCACTCCACACACTACCTCCTTGAGATGCCCGAAATTGAAAAACAATATCATCCACCACTGTTGGGGCCCAGTAGCTCCTGGTTGCTCCGTGGCTCCTGGAAGGGGTATGGATGGTAATGTATGATGAAGCAGAAAATGAAGGTTTTGATTTATTAACGCTTAAACGTAGTGCTGAAATAATCATGTGTGACTTTAACCGAACTAATAAAGATTGTACGGGGACAAAATGTGCCCTCAGAGTAGTTTGCCATCATTTATACGCGAGCTTCATATAACGTGGTGTATTAGAATTGCACTAATCCGACATAATCATAAACGTGTGCTACGATTTGCTTGTTTGAAATGTTTTAGCTTAGCATGACTTTAGCGGAGGCTTTGGCCTAGTTGCCTGGTCTCACGGTTTAGATGCTCGTATTTTTCCACTGTGCTAATAAACGTGTATTTTTGCTTGAAGCTGTACTTTTCCACAGAAACCGTTCACATGCTTATCTTAAAGTTTCGTGCCAGCCTGGCATATTTTCTCCTTACTTCAAGGTCGATTTGCAGGTGCGGACAATGGAGGCTCTGAAAGTGAGCTAATTGGTAGACAATGTTGCAACTTGCGTACCCATCTCCAAGGATAATGTATGCTTAAGTAAAAGCTTGAGAACTGTCGTTTTTGATTGGTCAATTTGAAGCTAACCTATGAACCCTCCAATGGAAGACCCTACTGGACTTGAACTGTTGTCTATAAAAACCAGGTGCACGAGAGGAAACACTCTCTCTCTATCATCGGACATCCCGCCATTTTGACTTCGTAGCCATTATGGCCCACTTTGCTGCGACGCCATTTTGAAAGAGACTTTGATTCTTTCTCTAATCGAGAGAAAGAGACTTTAAATGATTCTTGCCCTAGAGACTTTAACTTTGATTTGATCCCTTTGCATGAAGTAGTAGTTTTACCTTGCCGCCGTGAGGCAACTGTCCCGTCCACCCCTGCCCCTTTGCCCCGTCCTATGCTGATCGAAACGGTACCCATGATGACCGAAGAACGGTACCTGTGAGACGAAGACTTCCTTGTATGCTGATCGTAATTGGTAAATATGAAAGGAAATTGTAAAATTGCATTGTGTTTCTTTTAGGTAACCAACTGCTGATTTTGATAAGGTCCCTAGTTAGAAGTTTTCTAAATTAATGTTGCTAAATTGTTTTTGCATGAAGTCCCACATGCCGATGCTAATTTGAGGTTAGGTGAGGAGTCCATGTGTCGCACGATGCAATTTGAGATCTTGTTATGCTGACTAAATGTATGCGATTAGTTCATTACAGATTATCGTATTAGTGATTTGCATTGCCATTATCGAATGCCTTGTGATTCAAATGCTACATAGATTACACTTGTTTCGCCGCTATGGACAGCTATTAATGTTCATTTATGTTTATCATTTGGTGTTGAGACACATTTATATTGTGCTAGCTTTGTTAATATAGGGAAATAAAATTCACTAACTTTGAATAAACTGGTGTGGTTATTCCTGACTGAAAGGTCAGGGTTTGCCGAAATGTATTCTGGATTAATTGTCAAGTGTTATGTTGAACAAGGTATTGCTTATGTTCGTTATTGATTATTGATTTAATGAAATTGATTGATTAAGAGTACAGAGAGTTCCCACATAGTCAAAAGATTCATCGGCCTAAAGAGCGTCCGAACACAGGTAAATTATTACTACGGACTGCTCTATCAGTAGATGGTAGCAGAGGATGGTTACGTCTTTTGGGACCCTGTACTCTTAGAGTACATGGTATTGAATTAACGGTTACGCATTTTGAGACCCCACTCGAGAAATTGAATTAGATTTTTCTTGGGTAAAACGATTGACAGAATGATGATGGGCTAGGTCCACCGCGACTTTCCCGGGATCTCGGAGCTTGCGAATGAAGAGAATGGAGGTGTGGATTCGGCGTTGGCGGTACTAGTGATGGTATGAGTGAAGTTAGGGTTTTGCGCTTGCACAGCTTATTGCCGCAGGGTGTGTGAAAAGGTTGCGAGGATTTTTCTTTTAGAGGACAGCGGAGGTGTGACTCCGAGTGTAGACGTAGAGAAGTCGTCGAACTTCATAGAAATAGCGGAGGTGCGGCTCCGAGTGTGAGAGTAGGGAAGTCGTCGAACTTCATGTGCGTGTGGCGCTTTGTGCATAAAAAGGTCCACGTGGTTGTTGTTGTTGAGACGGGCCCTGCGAGATCAAGAGACTCCGGAGTATGTTGATCTATGTTGTGGTCTGGGCGGTTTAGTAGGTTGATCGGGCGTGGTCAACAAGTCGGTACGTGTGTTAGGGAGTGAAAGAAACTTCGACTTCGGGCTTTGACAAGATTCTAAGTGCACTAGAATAGATCATTGACAAGTTGAGAGTAGGTCTGCGGGTCAGATTTGCTTGCGAATGTGGGGACTGAGAAAGACGGAATAGCGGCCGAGGCTAGTGAAAGGTCCCTAAGGTCCTGAAGCGATTGTGTTACCCTTCCTGTAGTAAACCGACAGATCTGTTTTATTTTTGATAGCTCGCGATACACGCAAGAAGTTGTTACGAGAAGAGGTGAATGAAGGAGGACTAGCCGCGAGGCTTTGTCAGCCGCAGTGTGTGTGAGTGTGACGTCACTAGGAGCCGCGCTGGGATAGGTTGGTTGTAGAGAAGGGTCGCGCACGGATTGGACGCAGTCCGTGGGACTCGATTGGAAGGGGAAAGGCAGGTGAAGAGTATTCCGGGAATTAAAGTCACCTATTGATTACAAACTTTGTGAAATAAGAGGACGAGAAAATGAAATTCTTTAAAGCATTCAGGAGTGCGATGAAGGGGGAGTCTTACATTAAAGCGAGCGTAGGAGAGGAGACGCCACCCGAGGGTACACCAGCTTACATTGTAATGGAAGAGAAGGGGGTAGCTCCGTGCCTTTGGCTAAAGCAATGGCACAAACTGACAGAGAAACATGGGAGCGTAGCATTCCCGATACATGGGACATTCAATATAAGGATCCTAGAGAATTTGAGATTCACGATGTACGACATGAAGGTACCTCCAAGGCCAGCCCAGTTTGAGGCTCTAGCGATTTGGGAACTAATGGCTAGACAGCAGCAGCAAAAGAAGTTCGAGACCAGGATGAGAAAGGTAGAAAAGACACTAGCGGATGCTAGGTGGGATAATGCACAGAAGGTGTGGAGGTCAGATATATTGCAGGGGATAAAACTGTTTCCAGCAATTACTAAGGAAGAAGAGGAGACAGGGAAGAAAGCTACCTGTAAGACGGACAGGAAGTGTTCCAAGGATAGAGAGGACGAGGAAAAGTTGAGAAGAGAAGAGGAGTTAGAGGATGAGGAGTTAATAATGCAATTGCTGAACGACCGTCCACCGCCTTATGCAGAGAATGGACAAGGTCCAAGTACCAGTTCTGCCCCTCCGGCATCGGTACAGAACAGTGAAACCCAGAGTTCAGGAGCGTCATCGGGATCTAAGGACCCGAGTCTGCTGTTCACCCCGCAGATACCGCAGGTTAGGAGAATATATCCAGATGTGCCCGTGTTGAAACCAGCAGAAAATTATCAGCCACAGATGCCAGGGTACTACAGTAGTGACAACAGTGGAGGAATGGTTCTAGAACAAACCGTAAGGGGAGGACAGAATGGTTACAACCAAACAATGGGACAAGCTGAATCAACTCAGTTTTTGATGCCCCAAAAGCAAATGCAGGGAGGAACAGCATATGCTCAGATGACGGGGAGTCAGATGGGCATGCCGGCAATGATGACCCATGGTGTGGGCATGAACATGCCACAGAACATGGGAAATGGACAGAACCCAGACGCGATATCACTACCCATTACTGTAGGTCCACCGGTACCTCTGTATAGTCAGCCTCCGTTGGGTATGAGCGGTCAGGGACCCATGCTG
Source organism: Pleurodeles waltl (assembly GCF_031143425.1). Taxonomy (NCBI): domain Eukaryota; kingdom Metazoa; phylum Chordata; class Amphibia; order Caudata; family Salamandridae; genus Pleurodeles; species Pleurodeles waltl. The sequence continues at coordinate 966,933,081 of NC_090437.1, forward strand.
CAGAATGGGACCGAAAGGAGGTGCATAGAAAACACTCCAGGGATAACTCCGATAGCGGCTCAACCCAATGGACCCGGATCCTTGATGGAGTTTAGTCCCGTATGTGCCCAATCGACACTGGTGAGGTCGAGCCCCCCACTGATAATACCTCTGACATCGAACACTGAAAAGTTGCCGCAACCATCAATGGCAGTCGATGTGAATACCACGCTGATGGGGGTGAATGCGCAACAGTTGACGCAGTGGTTCAACAGTCTAAACTCCACACAAAATTCAGCCAGTGGGAAAGGAGAACACTATATGAACAGGGTCAGGTTGAACATGGAAGCGCAAGAATTGGTGGAAGGGACCATGGGTGTGAACAGGTTAGAGTCCTACACAGAAGAAGAGCTGAGGTATCTATGTCCCAGGATTACGAAGGAAGTGAACAAGGTACATAAGAGTCTGCAAGAAGCAGCTGACAGAAACGGGGTTGACATAGACAAGATGAAACACTTGAGCAGGAGCTATAGGTTAGATTTTGGGACCACAGATTTTGAACACATGAGGTCAGCAGGCATGAAGACACACCTTAGAGAATTGCTGCAGAGTGCACAAGTGTGGAGGTGCTTAGACAAATGGGAAAGCAGGTGGGTAAAGAGGAAGGAAAAGAGGAGGGACAGTGCTACCGAGCACAATGAGAAAAGACCGCAGAGTAGTGATACAGTAACAATGTTACCAATGAGGGAGACAGCAGGGGGAAAATTAGTACATGTACCATGGCACAGAAGCGACATTCAGTCTTTTACGGACGATTTTCCCAAACTGAGAGAGAAGCCGATCGAATGGTATCAACAGACTGACAGGTTTGTGAAGCTTGCTAAATGTCTCTGGGAAGATCTGAACACTCTGTTCGAGATTGTGGTTCCAGCAGATTTGTGGGAGGATTGCAAAAGAGCGGTAGGTTGGCCGACAAGTGAACCAGAGAGAGACAGGGAGACGGGCGCACCATCACCTATGGTGATGAGCTTGTACTATAAGGTGATTGAGCATTTGAAGACGAAGGTTCCTGCGAAAAACGTGGATTGGCAGAAGATTGATCGAACTGCCCAAGAGACTAAAGAATCGATTCATAGTTACTATGAGAGGTTGTTGAAGGCGTTCAAGAATTACAGTGGCACGGAAACAATTGAGGCGAAGGACATGCTCCATTTCGTCTTCAGATTTGTGGAAGGGCTGAGGCCAGAGATAAGTCAGATGATAAAGTCGCATTTGATTTGTTGGCAATCGAAACCGATTGATGAGGTGTTGAATTATGCGAAATACTGTAGCGACGAAATAGAAGTGAAACAGAAAAGGTTGAAAGAGAAGGTGATGATGATGCAGCTTAAGGCAGCTCAAACAGGTTTACAAGGTTTGCAGGGTTTGCAAGGGATGCAAGGGTTCCAACAGCAGGTACCGCAACCGCAGTTGCAGTTACAGGGAAACATAGCGTTTCAGCCACAGGCCAGAGGCAGAGGCAGAGGAGGTTTTGTGAATAATGGTCCGGATTTGAACACTGTTGTGACGGGTGTGCAGGCAATGAAGAAGGTGATGCCGTGTCACGTGTGCGGAATTGTAGGTCATTGGAAACGCGAGTGCCCGATGGTGGTGCAGGAAGGTGCAGGTGCAGGTGTTGGTCAGCAAAACAATGATGTCAATGCAATTCAGACAATGAGGGGGCCGAAAATGAGAGGTCCAAACCCAAATTTTCAGACTGTAAATCAATTGCAGGGATTGCAACCTATGCAGCCGCAGCAGATGCAGATGCCTCGTATGCAGATGACGCAAATGCAGCCAATGCAACAGCAGTTACCTATGGTACCTAATCAGCAAATGCAAATACCCTTGGCACCAATGAGTCAGCAGCAAGTGATGGTTCCTCCACAGGTCTCGGGTCAGGTAATGAGCACAAATGGCACCGTACAACAGTTCCCATTACACAGTGAGAGTGGAATAAACAACGTATGGGAGAGTGAAAGTTCAGGAGAAGAAGGAGATTGTGTGCTTGCGGCATCCTTGGAAGTTGATCAAAGGGGTCCGTACGTAGAAGGAAGAGTAATGGGTCATCGTGTCTCGTTCTTGGTTGACACGGGAGCCACCCGTTCAACAGTTAAGAGCAGTGAAGTACCAAATTTACCACTCTCAGGGAGGACAGTTCAAGTGGTGGGAGTAGCAAACAGACATCTGACGAACCCAATTACAGATCCGGTACCAGTCAGCATCGGTAACTATCAAGGGGTACATCAGTTTGTGGTATGTGACTCAAGCCCGATAGCACTGTTAGGGAGAGACCTATTGTGCAAATTGGGTTGTTCGATCATGTGTTCGAACGAAGGAATAACAATCCAGACGAGTAGTGATGGGGAAGAAGAGGACAGTGTAGAGGGGGATGAGGTGGAAACTGTCGATGAAGAGTATCCTCTGATTTGTCTTTTCCCGATGATAACTGAAGAGGACATCCCAGCTGAATTACGGGAAACAGTCGGAAGGGAAGTGTGGGATATGACAGGGAAAGAGGTGGGATTGATGAAAGGAGTGGAACCAGTGAAAGTGGCTGTAAAGCCCAATGCAATCTTTCCCCAGACCCCACAATACCACATGCCACAAGATACCCTCATGAAAGTTGCTCAACTCATTGACGAATTTGTAAAGCAGGGGGTACTGAAAGAAGTGTTAAGCAGTCCATGTAATTCACCAATAATGGGACTAATAAAGCCGAGTGGAAAGGTCCGACTCGTGCAGGATTTGAGGAAAATAAATGACATCATAGTCAAGTGCTGCCCTGTCGTACCGAATCCAGCTGTGATAATGTTTCAAATTCCTTGCGATGCCGAATGGTTCTCAGTCATCGATTTGTCACAAGCATTCTTTTCTGTGCCTCTTCATGAGGACAGCCAATTTCTCTTTTGTTTCAAATTCCTAGACAGAGTGTACAGCTGGTGTCGAATTCCCCAAGGGTTTTCTGAGTCACCGTCAATCTTCAATCAAATTCTAAAGAAAGATTTGGAAGAATTAGAATTGCCATTCGAGTCAACCCTAGTACAGTACATCGATGACTTACTGGTTGCATCAAAGACAGAAAGTGGCTACACAGCCGATACCATTGCTCTGTTGAATCATTTGGGAAGGAATGGACATAAAGTGTCTCCTTCCAAATTGCAGTTCTGTCAGAAGAAAGTGAAATACTTGGGTCACCAAATAGAGAAAGGGTCACGGAGAATAATGAAGGAAAGAATAAGAAGCGTACTTCAAATGAGTCCACCAAAGACGAGGAGGGAAGTGAGGAACTTTTTGGGAATGGTGGGGTACTGTCGCCAGTGGATTCCCAACTTCTCGACTCTAGCAAAGCCTTTACTGAAACTGACCCAGAAGGATGCCTTGGATCAAATTGAGCTGAAAGGAGATGAGATGGATGCTTTTGTTGAATTGAAAGAATGCATGTGTAGGGCTCCAGCTTTAGGTATGCCTGATTACACGAAGCCTTTCACATTGTTTTGTCATGAACGTGATGCATGTTCTCTGTCTGTCTTGACCCAAGCCCATGGTGGCGTAAACAGACCAGTAGCGTATTTTTCAGCTACTTTGGATCCAGTTGCAGCAGCACTCCCAGGGTGTTTGCGCGCCGTAGCAGCAGTTGGTATCAGCCTCACTCAGAGTGAAGGAATAGTGATGGGACACCCAGTAACAGTCATGGTCCCTCACTCAGTTGAGATACTTTTGACCCGCTCCAGAACGCAGCACATGACTGGAGCAAGACTCACAAGGTATGAAATGATAATTCTGGGCTCACCGAACGTGCAGCTGAAAAGGTGCACTACGTTGAATCCAGCAACCTTGCTTCCTGGAGAAAATGCTGAAATTGAGAACGCTGAAGACGTCGAGCATGACTGCCTTCAGGTGACTGAATTTTGCACAAAACCCCGACCTGACATTAAGGATACTAAGCTTGATGAAAATGACCAAATTCTTTTTGTAGATGGTTCATGTCTAAGAGACGGGATGGGGATTTTGAAAGCAGGATATGCTGTATGTACTGTAACAGGGGTCTTGGAAGCGGGATGGCTTCAAGGAGTCTATTCTGCACAAGTGGCAGAACTTGTAGCCCTTACAAGAGCATGTCAACTGTCTGCATTGATGAAAGTCACCATTTACACGGATAGTCAATACGGGTTTGGGATTGTGCATGATTTTGGACAACTATGGTCACAGAGAGGGTTCCTGACTTCTTCAGGATCCCCAGTGAAGAACGGGGAGAGGATAAGGGAATTGTTACACGCCATTCAAGTGCCAGCCGAAGTTGCAGTGGTAAAGTGTAGTGCTCACACAAAAGGACAGGACTATGGTGGTCATTCTGACCCTGGCGGTCTTTGACCGCCAGGGCGGAGGACCGCGGGAGCACCGCCGACAGGCCGGCGGTGCTCCAATGGGGATTCCGACCGCGGCGGTAAAGCCGCGGTCGGACCGGCACCACTGGCGGGGTCCCGCCAGTGTACCGCGGCCCCATTGAATCCTCCGCGGCGGCGCAGCTTGCTGCACCGCCGCGGGGATTCCGACCCCCCCTACCGCCATCCAGATCCCGGCGGTCGGACCGCCGAGATCCGGATGGCGGTAGGGGGGGGTCGCGGGGCCCCTGGGGGCCCCTGCAGTGCCCATGCCACTGGCATGGGCATTGCAGGGGCCCCCGTAAGAGGGCCCCTACATGTATTTCACTGTCTGCTGCGCAGACAGTGAAATACGCGACGGGTGCAACTGCACCCGTCGCACAGCTTCCACTCCGCCGGCTCGATTCCGAGCCGGCTTCATCGTGGAAGCCTCTTTCCCGCTGGGCTGGCTGGCGGTCTGAAGGCGACCGCCCGCCAGCCCAGCGGGAAAGTCAGAATTACCGCCGCGGTCTTTCGACCGCGGAACGGTAACCTGACGGCGGGACTTTGGCGGGCGGCCTCCGCCGCCCGCCAAGGTCAGAATGAGGGCCTATGTTTCTCTGGGAAATGCATATGCGGATCAAGTCGCAAGATTTTGTGCCTTGAACTGTATATTACTCAGGGATGATTGGAATACGATAAATGAGCCAGAACTCGAACCAGCTGAAGCATTTGCCTTAAAGGTCGTAGATACAATAGATGAATTAAAAGCATTACAAAATAATGTCAGGGAGGATGAAAGAGATTCCTGGATTAAATCACAATGTATAAAGAGACAAGACGAGTTATGGGTTTCACATGAGGGAAATTTTGTTTTGCCAAATAGTCTCTTATCACAGCTTGCGCGGTTCTATCATGGGCAGGCTCACCTAGCGAGAGATGCCATGATAATATTGTTCAAAACTGATTGGTTTAACCCCAGATTTCGTCAAGCTGCGGAAGCAGTTTGCCATCGATGTGTCACTTGCCAGCAGATGAACCCAGGAAAGGGAACAGTTGTGAACGCGAGCCACATTGGTAGGGCAAGCAGGCCTTTTAGTTGAATGCAGATGGACTTCATTGAGATGCCTGTGCATGGAGGTCTGAAATATGTGTTGGTGATTGTGTGCATTTTTAGTCACTGGATTGAGGCATACCCCACACGTAGAAATGACAGCCTTACAGTTGCGAAGCTATTGTTGAGAGAGTTAATACCACGTTTCGGATTCCCGATCTCTTTAGAATCAGATAGGGGAAGTCACTTCAATAACGAGGTGATAAAGTTACTCTGCGAAGCGCTGAACATTGAGCAAAAGCTGCACTGTAGCTATCGCCCTGAAGCCTCAGGACTGGTGGAGCAGATGAATGGTACACTGAAATCAAGAATGGCGAAAATATGTGCATCGACAAATTTGAAATGGCCTGACGCATTGCCCTTAGTGCTTATGTCAATGAGAAACACTCCTGATAGAAAGACTGGATTGTCTCCGCACGAAATTCTCATGGGCAGGGCTATGAGACTTCCTGCAGTTCCTGCAAACGCGCTTTTGAATATTACAGATGATATGGTGTTAGACTACTGCAAAGGACTGGCTGACGTGGTTCGCTCTTTTTCTCACCAGGTGGAAGCGACCACCTTGCCACCGATCCAAGGTCCAGGACACGCACTGAAAGCAGGTGACTGGGTCGTGGTAAAGAAGCACGTGAGAAAGTCGTGTCTGGAACCCCGTTGGAAAGGCCCTTTCCAAGTGATCCTGACGACAACTACCGCTGTGAAGTGTGCGGGGGTTCCCAACTGGATTCACGCCAGTCACACAAAGAAGGTGTTGTGTCCCACAGATGAGGAAGTTGAAGCGCTGAAACTACCAGTGCCTGACAAAACAGTGCCGAGTGCTGAGACAGAACAAAAGCGAACTGAAAACGAACAGGCTGAAGCAGGAGAGAGAGAGATACTATTGGAGAACGAAGAGTCCGACTCACTTGGGGAAGACCAAGGAGAAAGTTCAGATAGCGACGAAGAAGCTGAAGGTGACAAACAACCTGAAGCAGCTGAGGGTAGCAAAAAGCCTGAAGCAGCTGAAGGTGACAAGGAGCCTGAAGCAGCTGAAAGTGATAAAGAGCCTGAAGAAAATAACGGTGACGAAGGGCTCGAAAAAGGTGAAAAGGCAGGAGAGCCTGATCAGAGGAGGGCTTTCCCAGAAGCAGACGATACAGAGAAAGAAAAAAAGAACGTGATTGATTCCCCAGAAGGAGGGGACAAGGCAGAACAGAACGAAAAGGTTCAAGCTTCCACAGAAAAGATTGCAGGTCCATCAAATGGACACGGTGCAAAGAGAAGGCTAAGTATTTCACCAATAAAAGAAAAGGGTAAAGAAAGTTTGAACGAAGGAGGAAGGCCGAAGGTGAAAGAGAAAAGAAAGGAAGTGACTGTCGTGGAACAATCGTCAAGTGAGGAAAAAGACTTGACAAAAGAGGAAAGTACCAGCGAAGCAGAATCGAAAAGAGAAGCAAAATTGAAAAGGAAAAGGATACCAAACAGGAGATATTCCGGTCCTGAATGGGCATATGTAGTCAATGACGATTGGACTGACGAGTTTGTATCTCTAAGCATCGAGAACGAAGAAGAGGAAGAGATACCAATAGAAAAGAAAAGTTTCATAGACTCTGTCGATTGAAAGAATAGTAAATGATATTGCTTGCTACAATCTAACGTGAAAGAAACAACCAGCTGAGACATTGCTAAACCGGATGAGACTCGCTAAACTTTGATTAAAGACTGAGTTATTGCCGAATTGAGACAAATGCTGCTAACCGATAAGTGACTGGCCTTTTGAAGAAGACGGTGTGAACCTTGCGCTCGTTCAGCTTTGTAACTGAATCGCTAAATAGTTTCATTTATAGGTGCTTCTAGCTCTCTGATTCTATATAGATCATGACGCAAAATAATAGAAAGAAATATTGTAAATATGCGTGTATAGGCTTGGTAATTACATGTGTACTAATAATCATGGCAATCGTGCTTGGAATGCATGGAAAGGGTGAGAGTGAGAATATTGAGGCTTCTACTTTTGCTCCTGTTACTGTCACTGAACTAACACCATTGAAAAGACTAGCATTGGATGAGAGGCTCTTGCACGATAAGAAAGAGCTTTTGTATAACGTTTTCTATCGCTTGCTAACAGAGTATGTTGAGACTATGGATGCAAAAGATTGTTATGTGTGTACACAGATACCGACATCAGTGAAGGAAGGGGTGACTTATCACCACATGCCTCTTACATATGGGATTACATGTAGTATAGTAATGTCTAGGTTTTATGGTCAAACTAACATACAGTATTTTTATTCGAATTATGACGTTACCTTTGCTTATGTTCCTATAATAGCGCAGCTAAGCCAGATTGCTAAAGATTGGGATGCTAAAATAATGAGGGAATTTTTCGAGCCAATGCAACCTTTTGAAACGGTTCATGCTCATAGGGAGAACCTTACTTGCTCAGTCTCGGCTGTAGAAATAAGCTTTTTAGATCGCACAGATGATAGAAGGGCACAAATGAAGGCGAAATTAGAAAAAGAGCTACATAAGAGGACTTCAGTAGATAACTATGATTTTGCTGCTATAAAGACACAAGGGAAAATAGCTTTAGATGCTTGGCATGTAGGGAAATTTTGTATATATCGAGGTGAATCTTATTACGACAATATTTTTGTAGGAGCGAGTGAGTGTAAACATACGTTTATTTTTAAGGCCAAATGGACATTCATGATGAACGGACTTGACCCTGTCATTCCAGGTGTATATTACATTTGTGGGTATAATGCCTATTATCGTCTTCCAAAGGGATGGTGGGGGAGATGTTATTTGGGTATAGTATTCCCAAAGGTTTATCAGCTGGATGACGTATCGATGATTCAAAAGACATCTGGATCCCATCGTATCCAGAAAAGAGAGACCGCAGCTGCTGTTGTAGGAGATATATTTGGAGCCATGATTCCTTCATTGGGAGTTGTGTTGAATTCCATCAAGATACGAAAGTTGTCTACTATAGTGGATAACATGTTGACAAAGTTTTCAGGTGCTATAATCCTGATAGATGCTGAACTTGCAGCGGAAAGAGCTATGACTCTTCAAAATAGGCTTGCTTTAGACATTCTTTTAGCAAAGGATGGTGGTGTTTGCAAAATGCTTGGTGCACGACACTGTTGTACCTATATACCTGACAAGAGTGTGAAAATTAAAACTATGCTTGCTAATCTAACAAAAGAAAGTGCAGATTTGAAGGAATTGAAAGAACCAGGAGTGTGGGAGAAGGTTGGAAAGGGACTTGCTTCAGTGGGACATTGGATTGGGGGAATTTGGAATGGAATATTATTGAAAATAATAGAAGGAATATTAATAGTAATAATTTGTGTGTTTGGAATTTGGGGAATAAAAAGGGGAATAATAATGATTATGGAGAGAATTAAAAGAAGAAAAGAAGAGAAAATTATGAAAAGAATGGCAGAAGAATACAAGGCGCAAACTAGGGGAACTAAAAGGAAAAGGGAACTGACAGAATTTTAATGGAATAAAATTTGTGGGCATGATTTGTGTGATGACAAGTAGTCATCAGAGGAGGGATTGATGAAGCAGAAAATTAAGGTTTTGATTTATTAACGCTTAAACGTAGTGCTGAAATAATCATGTGTGACTTTAACCGAACTAATAAAGATTGTACGGGGACAAAATGTGCCCTCAGAGTAGTTTGCCATCATTTATACGCGAGCTTCATATAACGTGGTGTATTAGAATTGCACTAATCCGACATAATCATAAACGTGTGCTACGATTTGCTTGTTTGAAATGTTTTAGCTTAGCATGACTTTAGCGGAGGCTTTGGCCTAGTTGCCTGGTCTCACGGTTTAGATGCTCGTATTTTTCCACTGTGCTAATAAACGTGTATTTTTGCTTGAAGCTGTACTTTTCCACAGAAACCGTTCACATGCTTATCTTAAAGTTTCGTGCCAGCCTGGCATATTTTCTCCTTACTTCAAGGTCGATTTGCAGGTGCGGACAATGGAGGCTCTGAAAGTGAGCTAATTGGTAGACAATGTTGCAACTTGCGTACCCATCTCCAAGGATAATGTATGCTTAAGTAAAAGCTTGAGAACTGTCGTTTTTGATTGGTCAATTTGAAGCTAACCTATGAACCCTCCAATGGAAGACCCTACTGGACTTGAACTGTTGTCTATAAAAACCAGGTGCACGAGAGGAAACACTCTCTCTCTATCATCGGACATCCCGCCATTTTGACTTCGTAGCCATTATGGCCCACTTTGCTGCGACGCCATTTTGAAAGAGACTTTGATTCTTTCTCTAATCGAGAGAAAGAGACTTTAAATGATTCTTGCCCTAGAGACTTTAACTTTGATTTGATCCCTTTGCATGAAGTAGTAGTTTTACCTTGCCGCCGTGAGGCAACTGTCCCGTCCACCCCTGCCCCTTTGCCCCGTCCTATGCTGATCGAAACGGTACCCATGATGACCGAAGAACGGTACCTGTGAGACGAAGACTTCCTTGTATGCTGATCGTAATTGGTAAATATGAAAGGAAATTGTAAAATTGCATTGTGTTTCTTTTAGGTAACCAACTGCTGATTTTGATAAGGTCCCTAGTTAGAAGTTTTCTAAATTAATGTTGCTAAATTGTTTTTGCATGAAGTCCCACATGCCGATGCTAATTTGAGGTTAGGTGAGGAGTCCATGTGTCGCACGATGCAATTTGAGATCTTGTTATGCTGACTAAATGTATGCGATTAGTTCATTACAGATTATCGTATTAGTGATTTGCATTGCCATTATCGAATGCCTTGTGATTCAAATGCTACATAGATTACACTTGTTTCGCCGCTATGGACAGCTATTAATGTTCATTTATGTTTATCATTTGGTGTTGAGACACATTTATATTGTGCTAGCTTTGTTAATATAGGGAAATAAAATTCACTAACTTTGAATAAACTGGTGTGGTTATTCCTGACTGAAAGGTCAGGGTTCGCCGAAATGTATTCTGGATTAATTGTCAAGTGTTATGTTGAACAAGGTATTGCTTATGTTCGTTATTGATTATTGATTTAATGAAATTGATTGATTAAGAGTACAGAGAGTTCCCACTTAGTCAAAAGATTCATCGGCCTAAAGAGCGTCCGAACACAGGTAAATTATTACTACGGAATGCTCTATCATGTACGAAGGCAAAGTTTTGCCATTTTGTGCATTCTTATGTGAAAAATAATAAATCTGTATCTGGTTTGCCCCGTCTTCCTCTTCCATTTGTGAGAAGTTATCTGCTCAGAACACCGACTTGTTTATTTAATCATCCTAATACAGGGGTTACAAACAATGTCATCTTTCTGACGATATTTTGTGCTTATTTCAAGAGTGGGAAGGACTCCCCTCACACCTGTTTGCACAGATTAAGGTGTTAAAAGGAAGGGAAGAATGAAGAAGTCATTGCCCCGTGTTTGAAAGGGACCTCCTTACATTTGTTTCTCTGGTGTTGTCCTAAGCAGAAGTTTGCCTTGTCCTTGTCCTTGTCATTTGGGCCCCTCCTTGAAATAATCCCATTGGTTGCAGAGCCTTCATAGCTCTTGCCGTCTTAATTTGCCAACTTAATTTATTTGAATGTTTGATCAACCATGAGGCCAAAAAAAGTGTTCTCCTGTAAATGGTGTATCTATGATGTTAGATTATATTTGTGGCTTAAATTCTGAAATGTGCAAACGTGCATGCCTGGGCAAAACTACGCCTATGATTAATTGTCTGTCATTTGTGTCCGCTGCCTCTAATGCTGATTTTAAGCATGCCTTTCTAGTATGGATTTTCCACTTTTGGGTGTTGTGCATCAGGTGCTATAATAGCCATCCATCTGGTGTATACTTGTTTAACAATATATTAGACGTACCTATATGCAAGTGTGTGACTGTTGCTCTTTCAGCCTTCTGATTCACTGCTTCCAAATGTTTTTTGTCCTTATCTCGTGTTGGGCCATGATTAGTTAGTATTTTACCTCTTTTTCTAGTTGTTGTCACTGAGAGAGAGCAAGATTTCAAATGAGATCTCATGTATTGTGGATCGTGTGGTCAAGGTTTATATTTATTTTTAATTTGTGCTGTTATTGCCCTGGCACTAGCTGGTTTATTAAATAATTTTTGACATAGAACTGCCAGCAGCATTGGTAATTGTGGTTTTCCAATGTATAAGAAACATGAAACTTTTTGCTCTATCTCTGCCTGAACCCCATAAGACCATCTGTCAGGGATATACGTCGCTATCACCTCTGCCGAACATCGTCTTCCTCTTCTCGCGCATCATAATACACTTTCCTATCTTCTGGTGTGTGCATGTGACTATCCTGATTGTTGCCTCATCCTGATTTTCCTGTTCCTCCTCCATATGTGGTGGCTTCATCTCCATACGTTTAAAGGGCTCAGCATCTTCTCTCTACCTTTTGTTACCTAGTGGTCTTGACATTTTAAAAAATACATAATGCATCTTCAAAGTCAAAGGTTTCTTATTTTTTATTGGATTTACTATCTCAACTTTGATTAACTTTTTCTTTCGTTCCACATCAATATCTTTCAGTAATTTAAACCAGTGTCAGGGTTATAAGAGAATTTCACCCTCTTCATCATCCAAGAAATATTTTCACCCAAATGCAGGAGATATACGAAAAGGACACGGAAACTATGGACACCCATAACACAATACAAAAGACATTGAAAAGTACTGGCAGAGGTTTAGCGTCCTTCCCATTCCATCATGGTACCTGCGGCCTACCTGAAGTATGTATCCTTCTTAATCCAAAATGGCAAAGGTTAGTACTTCCAGGTTACGGTTGGAAGTGACAGTATATATCAAGAACTCTTTGTCTGACAACTGTACGTTTCTCTGCAGTCGTATCTGTTCACACCCAACTCCCCCTCCAAATGCATATTTATGTGTTTTGTTGCTCCTTTCGGTGACTAACTTTAGCAACTTCACTCCAGCAAACTTCCACTACTAATCCAGCTCCACAGAATTTAGCGTGCTCTGCTTACCATCGCCCCTGAGCTTGCCATGGGAGTTTTGCTCACTCTGTGGGCAATGCTTGACCCGCAGCGTACAGTGGTAATTACTAATACTAACAGAATGCCATGTTAAGTACTGTAGTACTTCTAAAATCACTGTATTTAATATTTTGATCTCACCATAGGTGGCAGACAAGTAAAAGAAAATGGTAGGAATCTATAACCACTCCAGTATTTCTTTAATTTCTCTGCCCACCTTCCCTGTTTCCTCCAGTCTTATACGAAATGCTTGTTTACAATTACCTTCTTGTGCTCAAGCTCATGTTAAAGTATGGGGTAGGTTTTGGCATCCTTATTACAGACTCCTGACAGTTTGACAGGACCCACATTTGTCTCAGTGCAGATTAATTTCCCTCTTGTGCAAACCATTGAAAGCTAACAGAAAGAAATCTCTTGTTAGAGAAACTCAACGGGCTGTAAAGCCAAGGTACGGTTTTACCAGGAACATCTATTCCCACCCCAGCGGGTCCTCATGTGTCTGTATTTGAGCACAAGGTAATGGATCGTGTTTAAGATTCACTAATATCTCCATCATTAAATGCTTCTGTGCTAAACCTGACAAATATGCGCACGACCCAAACATGTCCATCGCTTTTTTAGCACAGTGTCAATCACATTTTATAAGTTGATCATCACCCTCTAGCAATGATAAAGCCAAGATTTAATTTAGCCTATCCTGTTTTACAAAGGATGCCATGATTTGGGTCACATCCTTGATTCCTAAACAAGATTCATGTTTTTTTCAATTTGAGACATTGATTTTGAGCAGTGTTTAATAGCTGCCAATCAGAACAGGAAGCTCATTTGGCTCTTCTTACCTTGAAACGAGGCTCACAGGAGATAGCGGCATGTATTGCACAGCCTCAGAGATTGTAATCTGAAGCACCCTGGAGAGGTGTAGCTGTTGCCCTATTTTTATGGGCGAGCACAAAGTGCTCCGTCCATTCTGTAATCTCTCTTTGGGCTTGAAACCACGCCCATGCCACGTCAGTCACTTACATTGGTTCGTGGGCTTGCCTTTTAAAATCCGCTTGCTTTCATTTGTGAACAGCATGCATACGTCATACCTTTTCCAGTGTTTAGCCCACCTACACAGCACCGGTAAAGTACCAAAAACATATGAGGCTTGATGTTTTCAGCCTGGAGTCCGGACTATTTTATTTGTTTATTTTCCATGCAGCTGCATTTTACATAACATGATCGCGCTGCGTTTTTTTTTGCTTTACAACGCCAATAGCTCTAACTCGAACAAATGCGAGACCCGTTGCATTGAAAATGCTTGTTTAGTATAGTTTACATGACAAATTGTAGGATGTATTAGCTATGATTGCTAATACACCCACCACTACAGTGGAGATAATCAACCTAACCCTGCAAATTGAACAACAATTGTTTGGACAGAAAATAGTAAGGAAAGTACCTTCTATAACACCTGCAGAGGTGTACAGGCCTATTACAGTAACTTAGCCCAATGTCTCAGCACATGAAGAGCCTATGCAAATTAGATTTGTTAAAAATAAATGATCTAATGATGAGAGAGCACAAAGAAGGAAGGAGCATCTGTACATGTATTGTGGACAGCCTGGTCATTGTGTAACAGATTGTCCACAGCTGTCAGACAACTCCATAGCTTGTCCTTGAATAGATGGACTGGGCTGATCTTGATGGGCATAATTTCGGCTAAAATTCTGCTATAATTAAATCACATCCTTTTGTGGACATGATACTTTCCTTACCATCAGGTCCACTAAATGTTGAAACGTTAGTGGACTCTAGAGCTGCAGTTGTTTCATGGATTACTCTTTTACCATGTAAGAGATATACCATTGGTTACCAAAGGAAAGGCAGAATCCAGCAGGGTGACTGATGTAAAAACTTTTGCCTGCAGGAATTTGAGAAAGGAGGTTGAACCTTTAGCCATGGCGTTTTTAACTGGAGATCTGGAAGAGGTTGTTTTGATGTCATTGCAGCATCTATGTTTTCCATCACACTGGTATCTACCTGGTTATGAAAAAATAACCAGCAGAAAGCCTGGTCTCGAGGAAATATCTGTTTTGGCTCACTGCAGCATCAAGAAGCATGCTTCCCTGCTCAATTCTGTGCAGGTATTACTAAAAAGGAAGCAGAGTTATCAGTATTACTAGTGGAATACATGGGGTTTTAGGAGGTCTTCAGTGGAAACGGCGTTGATCAATTGCGTCTGCAAGGGCCATATGACTGTGCAGTCGTACCCAGAGCTATGGTCTCCACGGCCCAATACATGCAATTATACAAAACAAAAAGAATGGGCAACAAATATATTGATGATAATCTAGCTAAAGACCTTATTCGTCACTCTAATCCCCCAGCATAAGCCCTGATATTTTTCGTACCAAAATCCAAAGGTGAGCAGAGGCTTTCCTTTGACGTTTGCCTACTTCAAAGTCAGAAATGAGTACAAGTAGTGGACCCAAAACCCCAGACTTTTAGATTACTTCTGGATCAAGAGGAACCTCGCCAAGGAGAAGAGCTGAAGAGCTGGAGGAGGAGTACTGCCCCTTTGCCCGTGTTGGAAAATGGGTTATTGGTAAGGGCAGGTAAGTACCTACACTTAGCAATAGGCCACTAACCTCCACTTAGGTCCAGTTAGGTCTCAGTAAATTAAAACCAGCTCAACCCTTGATAGCTTGGCAACGAGCGACAAGGCTTAACTTAGGAGACAGAGTGTAAAGCATTCAATTATCACAAAACAGTAATTAAATAAAACACAGGAAACAGTTTAAAAATCCAAAACCAATTCATAAAAATAGATTATATTTTTTTCTTTAAAATGACACAAAAACGAATAAAATTGGATAAGGGGAACCAGAGATATGAATTTTTAAAGAATTATTGTTTTCTAGCGCCTAGAAACAAAAAACGCGCCAATCTGGTCACCTGGTCGCACCTCGGCCGCGACAAAGTCAAAGTTTAAGGCTGACCGCAATGGAGCCTGGCTCGGCTACAGCCCGCGGGAGGCCTCGGTCAAAAGTTTACCTTAGGACTTAGTCGTTTTTCTGAAGATTTTCTTCAGCTGGACGAACTTGCCAGTTCAATCCGACCTCCTGGAACTCTTCTCTCACGCGTCGCGGGAGCCCTCGGTGGAGACTTTTACCTTCGGACGTAGTCATTTTTTCAAGGTGAAAATCCTTCGACCAGGGCACACCTGGATCTTGATCCAACATCCTTGGAGCCCTCCTCAGATACGTTGGCTGGGAGGTCCCAGTCAACTTTCCACGTTCGGACTTAGTCTCTTTTTTTGAGATTTCAGGCCGGATCGCGGTTGAGGCAAGCCGGCTAGAATTGCCGCAGCGGGTCGGTCCCTCTATGGAGCTTTTTTCCAAAAGTTCTCCAAACTTCTCCAAACTTCTGGATCTTCTTACAGATGTTCCTTTAAGGTTCTTTTGGGGTCCACAGATCACCCCAAGGTTCCAGAAGCTCTGAGATGATCCTTGGGGGTGTGGACTACAACTGCCAGAATGCACCTGGTGCAAACTCTTTTTTGGCCACTGGACAGTTGTCAGCTGGTCGGTTTCTTCAGGAGTTGGTGCAGGGGACTCTGGTTAGCAATTTTTCACCTGTAGCAAACAGGGAGTCCCTCCTTGAACCAGTTGAAGCCAGGCAAAGTCCTTCTTGTGGTGAAGCCCAAGTGTGCAGCTGGTGCAGTCCTTTAGAGTGCAGTGTCCAGGTGCAGGTCAGGGGTCCAGCAGGGCAGTCCCTCTTCTTCTGTAGTTCTTCCTGGTAGGGATCTGGTAGGGAACTGAGGTGTGGGTTCAGGTCTGCCAGTTTTATCCTTGCTCCTGGGTGAAAAACAGGGGGGTCCTGGTTCTCCAATCAGGGGCAATGTCCTTCCCCCTGTGATGACCACTTCCTGGGAAGTGTGGCAAAAATCAATCCCAGAAGGCAACAATCCTCAAAAATCCATCATGGCTGAAAGTGATTTTTGGAGGCTACATCTGGATGAGCCCACCCAGTTGTTTTAGTATGTGGTTTGGGCTTCCCCAGGGTCACTATTGCATATTGCTATTTGCACTGTTTTCTTTGCCTATTGCTGATTACTAGTGTACATATTTAGCGTGTTTACTTACTTCCTTGAGGGAGTATTGCCTTTTTTAGCAGACGCGGCTCCTCCGCTTGGGCGGAGTGTGGCACCCCCCACCATGAGCAAATGCTGCACATCCTTTCACAAGGAAAGGATAATAAACTCTGTTTCTTATCCTTTCCTTGTGAAAGGGGAAGGGCATGTGGGGGGTGATGAGCAGAGGGGAGTGCACTGTGCTCTCCCCTCAGAGCGCATGTGTGTTTGGCCAGCCAAACACACATGCGCACCGGGCTCTCGCCAGCCCAGAAGCACAGTTGCTAGGCTAGAGAGAGCCTGCACAGGATCCCAGTCTGCCTGGGAGCGCCCTCGCTGGATGCTCCCAGCCAATCCTGATGCTGCTCTGAGCAGCATCAGGATTGGCCGCAGGGCAGGCTGGGAGCCTGTGCCTGCAGCAGTGATGGGAGAGAAGTGGCACGACAGAAAAGCAGGTAAGTGATTAAAAAAAAAGTATTCATTTTCCCCTGCGCCCCGACGAAGCCCTGCGAAACGCTCCTGCTTTTTAGTGATTTTGGTATTGTGTCACTAAAATAAAGTACCTTTATTTTTGTAACACTGTGTTTTTTTTTCATGTGTGTAAGTGCTATGTGACTACAGTGGTATTGCAGGAGCTTTGCATGTCTCCTAGATAAGCCTTGGCTGCTCATCCACAGCTACCTCTATAGAGACTGGTTTCTAGACACTGCCTACACTTTACTAAGAGGGGATACCTGGACCTGGTATAAGGTGTAAGTACCTTAGGTACCCACCACACACCATGCCAGCTTCCTACAATACCTCATGTAAAACCATAATTGTCACTGATCAGTGGCAGCCAGCGGCACTCAAAGCAGGTGAGTCTATGGGCACATATGTAACCCACTGACGGGCACAAAAACCAGTCTAGGCTCAAAGCCAAAGCTATCAATTGTGGTTTGTTTTAAACTGAGAGCTCTGGAGTTGAGACTGAAGGCACTGCGAGTTGTTCTCAGCCCTGTCAGTGAATTAAACCAAGTTTAAAAAATAAAAAGTTTAACTTACCTACTGCCTCGTGCTCCTGTTCATCCAGGCAGCAGAGGCTCCCAGGGCTTCTGCCAGCAACTCCCCTCTACCAATCCAGATGCTTCTCTCATGCTGCTCAGGCATCATGGGAGGAGCACCAGGATTGGCTGGAGCACACTGGTGCGATGCTCCCTGAAGCCCTGGGGTTCTGTGCTCGCTCTCCACCCAGCTGTCTAAGACAGCTTGGGTTAGAGTGTTTAAAGTGCGTATGTCAGGCTGGTCGACGCAAGACAGCCGGCCATAGTGGCATTCACACTTTAAACTGAAGTGCACACTATTCCTCCCTGCTTTTGCCTAAACCTGAGACTTGGCTGTTGCCAAAACAAAAAATAAAATGGTAATAAATCTGTTTGATTACCAACTTATTTTTCGTGTTTCCTGCTCTCCAGCGGAGGGGCAATGCTCCTTCGCTCTCATGGGAGCACCCCCAGTGTCACTGATGCTAGTACCAACGGCTTGGTGCCACAATGTTATAAGAACGGAATGAAAGAGAAAAAACCTCAGTTTATGCACCAGGACCATTAAGGGGAACTGAACCAAATAAGTATTTGCCTTATGGTGTAGGGTGGCGTATTTCGAGACATTTGTGTGGGGCGCAAAATGTATAGTTAGTTAAGATCATAGGCACCTGGAAGATGTATTTACCACATAGTGAGCTGATAAAGCTGCTTCCAGAATTGACAAGGGGCAAATGAGCCTCCATTGATATTGTTTTTCTTTGGAGTAGGTTGATGGGGTGAAACACACTTTGTAGAACCGTCAGTCAGAATATTCGTGGAAATAGGTGATTAGGAATTAAAAGATGATATGTTTGTGTTTGCAACAGTATAAAAAGAATTAGCGAGAGAAATGTCAAGAATGGAGTAGTTGGGACAGGCTGAAAAAATAGGGTAATGAATTCTGTAAAGACATCTTAGCTATATAAGAAACACCTGGGGCCATATCAAGAACCCATTCTTTGCGCCAATGCAGAAGGGATGCATTCGTTTTTTTCCATCTTCAGCGCACACATTAAATGTAAAATTATTAGATTTTGTGCAAGTTCTGAAGACAAGAGATCAGAAACTCAGGGCAGTAAGTGTTGCTTTGTGTTTCCAAACTCTGTTCTCTGAAACACTTGCACTAACCCGGGGATTTTTATGAGTTAATATATGCACTGGGAAGGGGAGGAAGAAACAAACAGACAACGTCTGAGTTGTCACAAAATACAAAAAGGAATGGCAATATGGCCCCGTAGGAAGAGGAGTTACCATATTTCAATGAAGCGGAATTACCTTGGCATGATGGCATTTCGTTCAGACAAGAATCGTTTGTAGCACTATGTAGTTATGAGAAAGAATTTAAGTGGGAGCATGAGCGGCATCCTGCCATGAGTGGTATTATTAGACATTTAAGAAAGCACTTTTTTGCCATGTTTAGACAAGAGGATAGAGTATGACAGTGTATCACCTGTGCCTACAATGATGGATGTAAGAAACAGTTGTTTATGCTAAAATGAGATTGGATGAACTATGCAAGAATATTTCCTTGGCTAATTCTCGTCCTTGTGTTGCATTAGGAAGTGAAGAGCAAGTATGGCATTGTGATCAAAAGAGAGAATTCAAAAGATGTTGCAGGTTTTTTTGGAAGAACTCTTTTGCAAGACAAATGCATCAGAAGAATTTAGTAGTGGAAACTGGTGTCAATAGAAGTGCAAACGTTTTACTGAGTAGAAGTATTAATCGCAAACACACTTTCCTCAAAGTAATGGGAAGTTGGAGTACTCGAAGATTTTAAATGAGCTTTGTGTGAAGGAAATACCTGGAAAGATTCTGTGTGGAAATGGGTGAAAGCATATGATACCAGGCCACAGGTGGTGAAAAAAATACTTCCCATGAAGCCGTAAGTGGAAGAAAGCTGCTTACTTTACTAAACAGGATGATGGCTGAGGTGGTGAAGAGGGATATTCTGGATTCTGTTTGTGGGAGGTTGGAGAAATAGTGACACTAATGTCTAACCGATTGTTGAAAAAATTATTGTCAATATTCTCAAAGTAGTTGTACATAGAATGAGTTGGCTGCAATGTAATTGAGTTGAAAGACAGCAATGTATTGGAATAAGAATGAATAAAATAGTACGTTTCCAGGTGTGGTTTAGAACATGAATCACAGGAACATGTGAAAGGTGAAAAGGGGTTAAAATATATAGAACTGTGGAGAAGGGCTTCAAATCCTGCTGGATTCACACAGAAAAGAGCGAGGAAGATGTCAACATGGATACAGGATTATTACAGTGAGTAACATATAAATATGTCTTTAAAGAGTCCTGTGTATATATCTCTTATGTCCTTATGCAAGTGCCTAATTTACCCTACTACAATTGTGTAAGCTTGCTTTTTAGTTGTGTTTACTTAGAATTTGCAGGAGGTTAAACAATGTACAGTGCGCTTAGACATCATGGAAGGGAAGCTTCAGTTTTGAATTACCAGGTTCCACAATTAGCCAGTCAGTCATTGGTTGATGGCACACCTCGTACTAACAAAGCCTTTAAAACTCACCTGACAACGTGTTTACGTCACTCTTCATTTTAGGAAAGGACTCCAGGCCCTTGGAAATGTATAGTAGATGGCCTTGAACACATGAAGCCTAGGATTAGGTTGTCATGACCGTGCATTGCACTTCACGAAGTGCTTGCCACAGGAATCCTCTGCCTATTGAAGAGAATGGCCAAAAGATTCCCCTGGACCTTATGCATGAGGTAGGGTGAGTGATGCCAAGTTTGATGGTGGGCAGCCCTGTCCACTGGAACAAGAGCTTATACTTGGAGCAATTTGCTTTCATCATTTATGGTATGATATCTTGTACTGTATGGTACAGTATGGATGCAGTGCTGAAGCACTTTTTGGACTGGTAACAGGCAACTCCGTAAAAGCCCAGTGTTAATGATGTAGTCAAATATCAAGACGTGCTTAATTATGCTCTTGCAACTGTGCTCCTTTTGCAAACTGTGCAGTTAGTCAATGGCATGCATTTTTGTTTCTGCACCCTGTTAGGATAGTTTCAGCATTTGCATAGTGGAACTGCAGACCATTTGTGCAGCATTGTGGAGGCAATGGATTTTAGGCTTTCATATTTTTCATCAGATACTTATGGCCACCTCGAGGAGTAAGCCCTATGGCATACATCAACTCCAGACGAAACAATGTAATTGGTGTATGCCGATGCCACACAGCTTATCCTTAGGCTGGGAGAACTGTTGTTGGAGACACAGTTCCTACATTTTAAGAGATTCATCTGGGAGTAGATGGGGAGCGAGTGGCACAAGCTAAATGCAGTCCAAACCGAGGTGACAATGGTAAATGTGAAGTCAGATGTCTGGTTGGAAATCACTGGCCGAAGAGAAGGAATCCTGGCTCGTTCCAGTCAACAACGTGCACTACCAAGGAGTCACGTTTGCCAGGTGTTGGGTGAGAAGGGAGGTTGCCCTTCTCACTGATATACGCCTGTGTGCCTACAGATATAAGTCGGCTTTTAAGGTACTTCCAAGGGTGAGAGGGGGAAGGAATGTCAGAGAGAGAGAGAGAGAAATAGAAATATAAAGAGAGACAGCTCGGCTCTTCCACACCATGGTTCTTGTACGTAGGTGTTTTTTGGCAGTACGACAGTGTAAATAGAATTCAAGTACTCTTCCCTTATTGTTTGGGAATATGGTTACCACAGATAAATACAAGCAGTTGTAAGAAAATATTAGCAGTATAATTAAATCTCTCTTTTGTGCATTGGTAGTACCGGTTCCATTCTGCAAGGCACAGTGCACAGAGAGACTAGTAAACAAACTAGCACGAGAGCGACAAGCACAATTGCCAGGTGTCATTACTGGTTCCAAGTGCTTTTCTGCCTATGTTGGCCTGGAAGTCTTGCCCTTTGACCTGGACACCGGATCAAATGCCACCCTCTAATCTGAAGCCTCGGCTGCCTAAACTGGTCTGCCCCAGACACTGCCCTGCATGGTTGTATCCCAAGTGCCGAGTCAATCTACCAAATACAAAGACCGACTCCAATATTACTCTGCTTGCTAGTTCCAAGCCTTAGGCCAACGTGTTTCCCTTCCTCAATGATAATGGTAACCATCTCGCAGTGACGGCAATTATCAGATATTTTACAACGACAATGTTTTATTTGATGGTCTGCCAAACTCCTGCACTGGATTTAGGTTCCTGAGCATCAGGTACTTACTTGGTCACAGAAGCTCGCAATCCAGCCAACTTTGCCCTTTAAATTTTTTCTCTGCCTAGGGGATCTAATAAAGACCACATTTATTTTATAGTACTGTGTACAAACCACCAAATATTTTATCGCCAGTCTCCTAATTAGAAACCTATTCTTCCCTACTTCCGCACCAATTCACAGAGATAACATTCAATATGTCTGCCGTTTGAAGGTTCAAAGGGGCACGCTGGGGTGGATGGAGATTTTATGTTCAACCTCATAGTCTGCCGAATTAGCTGCCATTAATGCTATGTCCAATTTCTTTATTGAACAGTTTCAGAAAGCTCGAACACCCGGCTTTTTATTAAAGCATTCACACTTTGTAGGCATCCCATGCCAGTGTCAAGAAACCTGCTGGTGGACAAGCATTCTGGGTGTCATTATTAACGTAACATATCTTTCTTGTTATACAATACTGGATCACTCACTGTTCCTAATTCAGCAGTAAACACTCACTGCAGGCGGCATTTAGACATGCCAAATGTACTGGTAACTGCAGCTTGCAGACGCGTTTGGGCTTGAATTTTGTTCTATGTAAAACTGAAGTTAGTTCTTAGCCCACTTGGGTTACATATGGTAGGTGTTCGCATTCACCCCACCAGGGGGGTGCTCCTTCTTCACACTTATAGCATTAAGACATATTGGGGGTTATTCTAACTTTGGAGGAGTGTTAATCCGTCCCAAAAGTGACGGTAAAGTGACGGATATACCACCAGCCGTATTACGAGTTCCATAGGATATAATGGACTCGTAATACGGCTGGTGGTAAATCCGTCACTTTTCCGTCACTTTTGGGACGGATTAACACCTCCTCCGAAGTTAGAATAACCCCCATTATCCTTGAGTTTCTTTCGATAGGACCTGAATGGTTATGTGTTGCCTGTCCACTGTGGCATGATTGCAAACATTGTAAGTATACTAATGGATTTTATGTTTGATGCCATGATTACATGTTGCTAGCCCAGTGGAGCACGATTGAGAATGGTGTATTTCATGTTCATCATAACTAATGTGATATTTGGTGACACTCAGGAAAACCACCAGGTCCTCATGACGGAATAAATGGCAACACATCCGTAATCTCAGAAATACGTTCTGCTAATCAGCTTGGTGATCGCTTTACTGACCATTATATGCAGATAGGCATGACCCATAGCTACTGTATGCAATTCTTACAAAGAGTTACCTGCTTTACAAATTCATTAGACAGTTTTCATCTAGCATTTGTAACATTTACCCTTCATTAAGAGTAGATTATGTTTGTGTTTCTTATACAGAGATCTCAAGTAGACATATTTGGTGACTGTATCACTTTAGGAAAGTGTCTGTTTCGCAAGCAGTTTTGCAACAATAGTCTGTTTTCTATGTCTTACACTAAACACATATTGTGTGATGGTGACAATTTGACATGTTGGTTGTGAGCACAGCTGTCAAGCTGAAACATGTTGGCATTACATTAAAAAGGGGGTAATAACCTAGTACATACATTATTTAAATAATGTACTAAATATGGGTTACTATTAAACTGTTTCATTCTCCATGTATTAGCATTGGTAAAAGGAGTAAGCTTTAGTATTTTTTCACAGTAGTGTTTGAGATGTTATAGTGACTTCATTGAAATTCTTTTGTAAACTTTGTTTATTAACCGTCTAATTGAAAAGCTCACAATGGAAATATACCGTCTTGTTCTATTCTGTACTTCCTTGTGATAGTAATTGAAAGTTTTAACAATGGGCTCTAGTTTCTGGTAGGAAATAATGTTAGCTAAAATGTAATGTTCTGTGCTGTTTTCTACAATGTTAATATTCTGGGGAAACAGCCGAACGGAGAGGAGTGACAACATGGGACTATATTGCAGACGAATGAAGAAAAGTTACAAACCAAAGGAGAAGTGAAATTCAATTGGTTTCTCACTATCGCACCTCATAGCCTTGCTCAATAGGAGTCTAGCTAATGATTTTTGGGAGTTCAATTTAGCAAAGCTTTAGATGATGTAGTTCAGTTGAGTGAGGGTTATTTGTAGTGAAGATCAGACTTACATGCTTATGATATTAACAGTTGATAGATCTTATGCCCAACTTTACTGAACTGCTCCGCTTCATGTTCCTGATGCTGATCACTGAAGACCTGGAGGTTCTAGTGCTCTACTGACGAAGACTCTGCTAGCTGCTGTATCATTTAGAAGATGTATAACCAATGTGCATTTGTGTTTTCCTTTGCAGGTTTTCGTTTAGAAATCAAACCGTATATTTTTGCTAGCACCATAGTTCAGATGTTTTCCAAATACATTTTTGTCTTATTTAGATTTTTGTATATAACAAAGCCTAGCCCAACACATGCTTTTCGAATTAGAATTTGGTAGCAATGATTTCTGACCCCACAATTAAATTGAATGTTTATTATGACTGGTTCAACTGCACAACTAACGAAATCTATTGCTATTCATCTAATCGTTTTGTTGTTATTCTGTATAATTCTTTTGGAGTGTTTAATGGTGATTGCACTTATTAGACTAAGATTCTTCAAATGTTTTGGACAGCCTGTGTTGTTTCTGTATGGCTATCATCTGGTGTGACATACTATTTACGTGAATTCAGCATTGTTAATATAAAGGTAATAAATGTTTGAACTTATTATTACATGTCACTTAATCTAATTTAGGAGGTCACACACCCACAGAATTTGGTAGCAGATGATTGTTTCATCTCAATAGGAGAGAGATCATGCGGAGATTTGTTTTTGCCAATGCTTGTTTAGATGAGGTTGGTATGTTCCCAGGGTTGCTCAGTACTGTTTAAGTTTTAAGTAAGATTTGCGCTTGCAATGCTTTGGCAAATTCCAGGAGAATTGTGATGTGTGAGTAAAATATGGAGTTTGCACACTCCAAAGTAGATGAGTAGGGAGTTTGCATACTCCAAAGGGTGAGAGTAGGGAAGTCATCCTAATTCAAGTGAATGTGGCACTTTGTGCTCAAAAATTGCCATTGTGGTTGTATTTCTACCAGACCCTGCGACGTCTAAGACTCCAGAGTATTGTATAACGAGGCAAGGTGGAACCTAGAAGAAGGTGACCACAGACACATCTATTCAGCTGGACATGGTGTCTGTTCTGTTGGGGTCCTCTTCAGGTTCAGGCGCCTTCTAAACCAGGCATTGAATGGGTGACAAACCTGGCAGTGAATATACTTACGGTTACTGCAATGTGTCTATATTAATTGTCTTGTTATATTTTCAAGTTGATGGAGATATATATATATATAATTATAATATATTGTTTATGGTACAAATAATTTGCATACAATCCAATACTTTATAGTATAGTATTTAATACGGTGTAGAGGATATATAAAAATATGCTGTTTACATCCACAAATTGCAGGCAAAAATTCTCAACCTGTTGTTACCCATAAACTCCTGCATGAAAAACTGACCTTCCAATCACTTATGTTTTTTTTTTTTTAAATGGACGTCTGCTTCTGTTTCCCTCATCTGTATACAAGTTTCTCTAAAAATCTCTTGCCTATCTGCCTTAAAGCTCTTTTGAAACCATAACAATATTAATTCCAGCTAGTAATTGTGCCTCATGTAGACCCTCTAATAATCACATCAAACGAAACAAGCCCCCACTCAGCAGGCAAACTAACCCAATAACCAATTGACTGACCACTAACTAAGCTCTGGGTAGTGTGCTACTCACTGTAAAGTGCTTTGACGCCTCATCAGGGGTAGTAAGCGCTATACAAATACTATATATATATATATATACATATATATATCTCCAACAGTTGGAGATTGTGGAGGAACGGTCCTTTCCTCATGTTTGCACCCGTGAAATCTGCGGGCCAATGGTGTAATATATATATATATATCAAACCAAGGCCCTTTCAGGATTAGAGTGACGCATAAATTATGCAAAAAACAAAGGAGAACTCTGGGAAGTTCCCAATTTTAGGTGGAGAGCTGCTCTAGTAAGGAGCACCCTGCAACACCAGCGACACTCTAGATTTGCTCACCTCAAATGTCTGCTTATCTAGCAAAGTTTTTAAGCATAGGATCAGCACAGTGCTATACTTGCCAAGCTAGATAGTGACAAAGTCTTTTGCCATTTGTACAGCAAAATCTTTAAGAATAGGATTGACATAGGCGGTGATTCTAACCGCGGCGGTCGCCGCCCGCCATGCGGTTACCGCCAAATGACCGCACCGGCCATTCTGGCTTTCCCGCTGTGCTGGCGGGCGGCCGCCAAAAGGCCGCCCGCCAGCACAGCGGGAAAGACCCAGCAACGATGAAGCCGGCTCCGAATGGAGCCGGCGGAGTTGCTGGAGTGCGACGGGTGCAGTAGCACCCGTCGCGAATTTCAGTGTCTGCTAGGCAGACACTGAAATTCTTTTTGGGGCCCTCTTACGGGGGCCCCTGCAGTGCCCATGCCATTGGCATGGGCACTGCAGGGGCCCTCAGGGGCCCCGCGGCACCCCCTACCGCCATCCTGTTCCTGGCGGGATGGCGGTAGGGGGTGTCAGATTCCCCATGGCGGCGGAGCGCGCTCCGCCGCCATGGAGGATTCTCAAGGGCAGCGGAAAGTCGGCGGTACACCGCGACTTTCCGTTTCTGGCCGCGGCTGAACCGCCGCGGTCAGAATGCCCAGCGGTGCACCGCCAGCCTGTTGGTGGTGCTACCGCGGTCATTCGCCCTGGCGGTTTTTACCGCCAGGGTTAGAATGACCCCCATAGTGTCATCCTCGCCGAGCTGTAAAATGACAAAAGCCATTTACCACTCCAGGCACAGTATTACAGCTTTGGACTGGTCAAATACCGTCCAAGCCAACCTGGAATGAGTAAAGCAACCCCTGACACATGTTTCGCTCTTATTAGAGCTCTTCAGAGGGGTATAGCTTTGTCCAGACACAAGGGAGCACCCAGTATAAGTCAAACCAAGGCCCTTTCAGGATTAGAGTGACGCATAAATTATGCAAAAAACAAAGGAGAACTCTGGGAAGTTCCCAATTTTAGGTGGAGAGCTGCTCTAGTAATGGCAAAAGACTTTGTCACTATCTAGCTCGGCAAGGATAGCACTGTGCTGATCCTATGCTTAAAAACTTTGCTAGATAAGCAGACATTTGAGGTGAGCAAATCTAGAGTGTTGCTGGTGTTGCAGGGTGCTCCTTACTAGATCAATCAATCAATCAATCACGATATTTATAAAGCGCGCTATGTACCCATCAGGGTTTCGAGGCGCTGGGGGGAAGGGGGGTGGGGGGGTGGAGGTGTGCTGCAGTTAGCGGTCGAAGAGCCAGGTTTTGAGGAGTCTCCTGAAGGCGAGGAGGTCCTGGGTCTGGCGTAGAGATGTGGGGAGAGAGTTCCAGGACTTGGCGGCGAGGAAGGAGAAGGATCTGCCGCCGCAGGTCTTGCGCTGGATTCGGGGGACGACGGCGAGGGCGAGGTTGGCGGATCGAAGTTGACGTGTGGGAGCGTAGAAATTGAGTCTGGAGTTGAGGTAGGAGGGTCCGGCGTTGTGAAGTGCCTTGTGAGCGTGGGTGAGGAGTTTAAAGGTGATCCTCTTCTCCACCGGGAGCCAGTGGAGTTCCCTCAGGTGAGGGGAGATGTGACATTGGCGGGGTATGTCGAGGATCAGTCGGGCGGAGGCATTTTGGATACGCTGGAGTCGTATCCAAAGCGAGGATACTAGAGCAGCTCTCCACCTAAAATTGTGAACTTCCCAGAGTTCTCCTTTGTTTTTTGCATATTACAGATGTAGGCAAATACATTCAGTCAACAAGTTAGTAGAATCAAGTTATTTACAAAATATTATTACTTGCAAGGGCTGCATGCACAAGAGTTGTTAGCTCAAGCACCTCAGCGAGGATAACTTGGATTAATTGCCTTATTTGTCAATTTAACTTCCAAACTTGCCAATGCCAGGGGAAATGAAGTAAGCTCTAATTTTCTTGCCTTATTTGCCCCTCACTACCTTTTCAACCATTTTTCGTAACCCATTAAAAAAAACCTTCATCACTCTCCGAGATCCAAAAGAGTCAATATTTCTTGGATTATTAATTTATTTTCCACATTTAAGTGTTCTTTTCCATGGTTTTTGACACAGGTTCGGGCAGCAATATGATTCTCCGGTCCTCATACAGAGGCTTATTCAGTTTTCATAATGTCACAATCGTTTTCTTGTCTCTCTCATTTAGTATCCAGAATATTTATCCTGGGCTTCCTCCCTAATCTGCAACAGTCCATACTCTGCCTAACTTAATCATAGAGAATTTGTCCATATGAACAAGGTTGTCCACCCTTGACAAGTTCTAGCACTTCCATGACCCAGTTTTTAATAAAAAGGAAAGAGTCTTTAGACTGAATACCTCCAGGGAACCCCAGGGCTTTAATTTGGTTTTGATCTATCAAATTGTCCAACCTTGAGCTTCTGTTTCCAAAGGATTCGTTCACTTTCACCACAATCAACATTTTTCTCTCCATGCTACTCTCCTCCCCTTCTGCAAGGAGGCCCTCTTATTCAGTTTGTAAAATTTACCCTCAAATAGAGTGGTTGACTTTTCAATCCTACACTTTCTAGTAATTAATATTTGTGTTTCTGCTTTAAGTTTAGAACTGCAATGGTTAAACATGTCTGACCCTGACTGACAGTTCTTCTCCCAACCCTTGGTGCAAAAGATTGTTGCTCACTGCTAATTATCATTTCAAATATTCTGTTTTACCAACAGAGCACATTGCCAGTCTTTTTGAAGGTTACTAGATCCATTTTGTATGAAGTGTTAAAGTATTTGCCTCTAATATATGCACTAAAGCAGTAGACCTTCTCTGGCAGGCAATGGCAAGCCTGAGACATGGTTGAAGGGCTACTTATGTGGGTGGCACAACCAGTGCTACAGGCCCACTAGTAGCATTCAATCTACAGGCCCTGGGCACATGTAGTGCACTTTATTAGGCACTTACAAGTAAATCAAATATGCCAATTGAGTATGAACCAATGTTACCATGTTTGAGGGAGAGAGCATATGCACTTTAGAACTGGTTAGCAGTGATAAAGTGTGCAAAACCAGCAGAAACAGTGTCCGAAAAGTGGAGGGAGGCAGGCAAAAAGTTGGGGGTTGACCACCCTAAGGCTGTCAGGTTGAACAATCACCAAATAAATGGAACCACTGGTTTTGGTGCAACTGGAAACCAGAAGACCAGTGTTTTTGGTTGGACTTCAACCAGACTTCGGAGGAAATTGACTCCTGTAGCCAATGTCACCCCAACGGGCCTGTGGACCGAGGAGTAGCCCTAGGAAGACCACATTCACAGGATTAGCATTCCTTAGCATCCCTTAGTATCCTCTATCTCTTGCATCAACACCACTCTATTGATGTCTATGGTAGTTCACACATAGAGCTTGGAGCAGGACTGGACACTGCTTTGGTTGTGACGTAATTGTTCAACCAAACCTCTGTGACATCTATGACTCACTCCTGTCAGATTTGGTCACCCAAAGAAGGCAAGAGTAGTAGTTTACAACTTTATAAAAGTTTTCCAAAGTTTGTCAGTGAACGCTGTCCCTTATAATGAAAAAGCAAAGAGTTATTGTTCCTTTAAAATTCATATCTCCTGAAGTCTACAGTGGATTTCTGTCGATATGGTGTCAATTTGAAGCTAAAAATAGAACCTATTTTCATAATTTGATGTTGGATTTTTATTTAGTTTAATTTCTTTCTTAATCAACTGTTTTGGTACTTCTTAATGCTTTACACTTGTTCCTTTGATAAAGCCTGACTGCTCACAGCCACTGCTACCGAGGCTGAGCTTCGGTTTTTCAAGCAAATCTGACTGGATGCAGTACAGGTAGTAAGTTTATTATATGGTGAGGTCTCACAACCACACCATATAATAAACTTTTTTCGTCACACTGGTGCCTAGCAGTGGGATCCAGAACTTGTGTGTTGCAACACTATTTGGTTAATAAGTTTTAAACATTACAGATCTGCCAATTTAACACCAGGAAGAAAGTTCCTGTGATTTGCAATCAAATTGTCAAGTTTTGGACTCTCCTAAACACTGTTTCCGATCCCAGAGTTTGCAAACTTTTAAAAAGTTTTGAAAAAGTCTGCCAAAGTTTTTGCAAAGTTTCAGGAAATCGTAAAAAAAAAAAAAAATCAAGAAACAGAGATTGACTTGGACACTTTCTCCACTCCTAGGATTTATGATTTGAGATACCTGTGCAAGGACAGGAATATCAGGTGGGTGCTTCAGCAAAGAAATAGGATCTCATGATACACCTGCTGGCCCGGGAAGGGGCCCACAGGGGTCTCATGGCTTGGCAGTTTGGGCTGGACTGTTCCCTTGGGGAACAGGGTCAAGACTGATTTGCATATGGCTGGGTCCAAACTGTGGTGGCATGGTGAGCAAAATAATTGATGGTTTAAGCCCAGATCTGTGACTGGGAGTGAATGTTTGATTGGTTGAGCATTCCATCCATCATTTGTGTTTGTTTGCTTTTGTCGCCCTAAGTGTGCCGGCATCCCCAGATGTGGGTCCGGGCTCACTATGCCACTGGATTCAAGCTAGCCTGGCTGATTGAGGGTGATACCCTGAAACCAGTTCCAGGATGCTTGTTTCCAGTCCAGGGAGGACCTGGCCTGGCAGTTTCGGCTGGACTGTTCCCATGGGGAATAGGGTCAAGACTGATTTGCATATAGCTAGGTCCAAACTGGGGTGGCGTGGTGAGCAAAAGAATTGATGAATTAAACCCAGATCTGTGGCTGGAGTTGAATGTGTGATTGGTTCCGCATTCCGTCCATCATTTGTATTTGTTTGCTTTTGTTGCCCTAAGTGCACCAGGTATGCCCAGATGCCAAGTGTGACAAAGCAAAGTGAAACTTGAAGTCGCGATTGCAGGTTGGTAGAGCAGCTTTAAATTGCTAACGATTTTGCCATTTAAAAATATATTCCTTTCTTTTTAGTACATATAAGTCACCACTAAGGCAGGCCTAACGAGCCCGAAGTCAGGGTGCCTTATAACAAAATGCAGGATGTGTTTTTACATGTCCTAACAGTAAAAACTCCACAGTCGTTTTTACTGTAGAAAGGGTCAGCCCCATTGGCAAGTACAGTGTTACACACTCAACTCAGCAGTGCTAACTCCTGAATAGGACAATGAAATGATATTTAAATGTATCAAAAGAACTGCTGCATTAAACCTGAATTGATGCTCAAGTAGAATTTAATGTAACCTTTGTTCAAGTGCCAACTTTAATAAGTAGGCACTTCGTTGCCTAAAGATTTCCAGTGACAGTTTACAGTGGTTGGCCAGGAGTCAGTCTTCTGCCCTCCTGGGGGAGGTGTAAATGACTCTCAGGAAGAAACAACAAAGGGCATGTAGTTGGAAAAACAGTGACCTCACCCTGGCAGGAAGGCCAACCAGGGAGTGAGCCCAAAAGGCGAGATTTAAGGGGGAAGCCACCTTTGAGGAGCCAAACGTTCGACACACAGAAGATGAGCTGCTCTTTTGTTCTTATAGACAGGTTGGCATCAAGGACTGAGACAGAGAAGCTGAAAACTGGTTTTCCTGTGTCTGTGTAGCCCCAAGGTATCCATACCTATGAGGTGGGCTAGGGAGATCTACACACCAATTAAAGGATTGTGGCAACTTGGGAATGGGTTGAATAGTGCATTTTGAGCTACCTAGACTACACTTGACAGGATGCAGTCTCTAAGCAAGAACGGGACCTAGTAGCTCATTGGCTGGTCGCCAACACAACCCCTGAGGGCATACACATGGCATAAAATCAGCACCCCTGGCGTCCCGACCTTGGATCACGTCTGTACTGAAGAACGGACCCAAGAAGGACTGCGCTGCTGTTCCTTGGATATAGCAAAGAGACTGCACCAAGTCTTGAATGCACATGCTACTCCTTGGGTTAGCAAAGAGAAGACTGTGCCTGTGGTGTCCTGCTCGAGGAAAAGTCATCCCCAGTCTTAGACAGAAGAAGTGACTCCAAGAGTCAGTTGGCTAGCTTCCTGGTATAGCTACAGGGCCACAAAAGCAGAATACTGTCTTTGTGACTTAGTATCGAAGAATGCCTGACCGCCAATGTGCAGTCTTGGAGACTGAGATCCAACTTTCAAAAGTTGCACCCAAGTCTGCTGCACAGAAGAGAAATGTCGGAGTGCAGTTTGATTGCTGAAGACAGAAGTTAGCACTGTTAGAAATGGGGTCTCTAGTTGGCAAAGGTATACACCTTTGTCCAAATAGGGACCACAATCCTAGTCAAGGTAAGTCACTCACAATCCAAATTATCCTGTGCCCACCCTCTGGTAGTTTGGCACTGACAGTCAGGCTTAACTTAGAAGGCAATGTGTAAAGTATTTGTGCAATAAATCATACAGTAACACAGTCAAAACACCACCAAGATACACCACACAAGTTTAGATAAAATAAAGGATATTTATCTGGTTCAATTAAGGTCAAAACAATAAATATTCAAAAAGCACAAGTTGAGATATCACTTTTGCAATATTAAAAAGTGTCTTAAATCTTAGAAATCAACAGTTGTCTCTTGGTTTCACAAAGTACCTGGTTTGCGTAAAAATTGACATGCACAGAAACCGCAGAGGAGGAGATGCGTGGAAAAATAGGGTGTGCATCTAAATTTCTGGTGCGGCACAGACGATGCGTCATTTCTTTCCATAGTGCAACGGGGTTTGGTTCGATTTCCGACGCGCAGTCTTAGTTCCTCACTGCGTTATCGGTTTCTCTTTGACACCCAGGGACGATGCGTGGAAATCCTGGGCGTGAGGGACGAAGTCACAGCACAGGACGTTGCATCGATCCGGTAGGTGATGCATCAAATTTTCTGTTGCATGACAGCCACTGCGTTGATTCTGCACTCTGGAAGTCGGGCTGCGTCATTCCGGTTTGGCTGTGCATCGATCCGGTGGGCTGTGTTTTGAATTTGCGGCCGCAAGGCAAGCGCTGCATTGATTTTTCATTCGGGAAGTCGGGCCGCATTGTTCTGCTTCGGTATGTGTGGCAATTCTCTCATCGCAATGCAGGCTGTGCGTCGTTTCTGGCAGGCTGTGCGTCCATTTTCAGCGCACAAGGAGTTTCCTAAAGAGGTGAAGTCTTTTTGACCCCGAGACTTCAAAAAACAGGAGGCAAGCTCAATCCAAGCCCTTGGAGATCACTTCTCAGCAAAGTCAGAGGGCAGCAGGGCAGCAGTCCTTCACAATAAAGCAGTCCAGATGAGTCATTTGGGCAGCCAGGAACTTCCTCTTGACAAGTTGCAGGTTCAGGTCCAGAAGTGTCTGAGTTGGTGGGGTCAGAGACCCAGTTTATATACCCAAAGATGCCTTTGAAGTGGGGGAGACCTCAAAGAGTGCACAAGGTTGCGGTTCAGTACAGGTCTGTCTGCCAGGGTCCCAGTAGGGGTTAGGCAGTCCATTGTGTGAGGGCAAGGAACAAGCCTTTGAAATGTAAGTGTCAGGCCCTCCACCCTCCCAGCCGAGGAAGACCCATTCAATATGCAAGTAAGTGCAAGTGTGATTGAGTATCCTGTGTTTGTGGTTGTCTGGGTGAAATACACAAGGGAGCTGTCAACCAGCCCAGCCAGGCGTGGACTGGAGACAGGCTGTAAGGCACAGATGGATTTTAAGTGCAGAGAAATGCTCACTTTCTAAAAGTGGCATTTCTAAAATAGTAATATAAAATCCAACTTCAGCAATAAGCAGGATTTTGTGTTATCATTCTCGCCATACTAAATATGACCTGGTTACCCCTTTCTGCTCAGAATCTACCACTCAAACAGTATATGAGGCTAGCCCTAATGCTAGCCTGTCAAAGGAACATGCCTCACAGTAGTGGAAAACAAATTAAATTTAGGAGATTCACACTACCAGGACATATAAAACACACATGTACATGTCATGCCTTTTACCTACATAGCATCCTGCCCTATGGGTTACCCTGGGCCTAGATTAGGGGTGAATGATATGTAGAAAAAGAGGAGTCGAAGGTTTGCCAAGTACTTTTAAATTCCAAGACGAAGTGGCAATGAAAC
Organism: Pleurodeles waltl; assembly: GCF_031143425.1. Classification (NCBI taxonomy): domain Eukaryota; kingdom Metazoa; phylum Chordata; class Amphibia; order Caudata; family Salamandridae; genus Pleurodeles; species Pleurodeles waltl. The sequence continues at coordinate 966,967,066 of NC_090437.1, forward strand.
TGCAGACACAGGCCTTGCAATGGCAGGCCTGAGACATGGTTAAGGGGCTACTTATGTGGGTGGCACAACCAGTGCTACAGGCCCACTAGTAGCATTCAATCTACAGACCCTGGGCACATGTAGTGCACTTTACTTGGGACTTACAAGTAAATCAAATATGCCAATTGGGTATGAACCAATGTTACCATGTTTAAGGGAGAGAGCATATGCACTTTAGCACTGGTTAGCAGTGATAAAGTGTGCAGAGGCCTAAAACCAGCAGAAACAGTGTCAGAAAAGTGGAGGGAGACAGGCAAAAAGTTGGGGGATGACCACCCTAAGGCTGTCAGGTTGAACAATCACCAAATAAATGGAACCACTGGTTTTGCTGCAACTGGAAACCAGTAGACCAGTGTTTTTGGCTGGACTTCAACCAGACTTCGGAGGAAATTGACTCCTGTAGCCAACGTCACCCCAACAGGCCTGTGGACCGAGGAGTAGCCCTACGAAGACCCCTGTCAAAATCAAAAAATCAAAATCATTAACATTTATAAAGCGCGCTACTCACCCGTGCGGGTCTCAAGGCGCTAGGGGGGACAGGGGGGTTATCGCTGCTCGAACAGCCAAGTCTTTAGGAGTCTCCGGAAAGCGGAGTGGTCCTGGGTGGTCCTGAGGCTGGTGGGGAGGGAGTTCCAGGTCTTGGCCGCCAGGAAGGAGAAAGATCTCCCACCCGCCGTGGAGCGGCGGGTGCGAGGGACGGCAGCAAGTGCGAGGCCAGCGGAGCGGAGGGGGCGGGTGGGGACGTAGAAGCTGAGGCGTCTGTTGAGGTATTCCGGTCCCTTGTTGTGGAGGGCTTTGTGTGCGTGGGTGAGAAGACGGAAGGTGATCCTTTTGCTGACTGGTAGCCAATGCAGGTGTCTCAGGTGTGCGGAGATGTGGCTGTTGCGAGGTACGTCGAGGATGAGGCGGGCCGAGGCGTTTTGGATGCGTTGCAGGCGGTTTTGGAGTTTGGCTGTGGTCCCGGCGTAGAGGGTGTTGCCGTAGTCCAGGCGGCTCGTGACGAGGGCGTGGGTCACGGTTTTTCTGGTGTCGGCGGGGATCCAGCGGAAGATCTTACGGAGCATGCGGAGAGTGAGGAAGCAGGCGGAGGACACGGCGTTGACTTGCTTGGTCATGGTGAGAAGAGGGTCCAAGATGAAGCCGAGGTTGCGGGCGTGGTCTGCGGGGGTCGGTGCGGTGCCGAGGGCCGTGGGCCACCAGGAGTCGTCCCAGGCGGACGGGGTGTTGCCGAGGATGAGGACTTCCGTTTTTTCAGAGTTCAGCTTTAGGCGGCTGAGCCTCATCCAATCTGCGACGTCCTTCATACCCTCTTGTAGGTTGGTCTTGGCGCTGGCGGGGTCCTTGGTGAGGGAGAGTACAAGTTGGGTGTCGTCGGCGTAGGAGGTGATGATGATGTCGTGCTTGCGTACGATGTCGGCGAGGGGGCTCATGTAGACATTGAAGAGTGTCGGGCTGAGCGATGAGCCTTGAGGTACGCCGCAGATGATCTTGGTGGGTTCTGAGCGAAACGGAGGGAGGTAAACTCTTTGGGAGCGGTTAGCGAGGAAGGAGGCGATCCAGTCCAGGGCCTGGCCTTGGATCCCGGTGGAGCGTAGGCGGGTGATTAGGGTGCGGTGACAGACGGTGTCAAAGGCAGCCGAGAGGTCGAGGAGAATGAGGGCGACTGTTTCACCGTTGTCCATCAGGGTTCTGATGTCGTCTGTGACTGAGATGAGGGCGGTTTCCGTGCTGTGGTTGGTTCGGAATCCGGTTTGTGAAGGGTCGAGCAGGTTGTTGTCTTCCAGGAAGGTGGTCAGCTGTTTGTTGACGGTCTTTTCTATTACCTTGGCTGGGAAAGGTAGAAGAGAGATGGGGCGGAAGTTTTTCAGGTCGCTTGGGTCAGCCGTAGGTTTCTTTAGTAGGGCGTTGACTTCAGCGTGCTTCCAGCATTCGGGGAAGGTAGCAGAAGAAAAAGAAGAGTTGATGACGGTCTGGAGGTGCGGGGCGATGATGTCGTCGGCTTTGTTAAAGATGAAGTGCGGGCAGGGGTCCGAAGGGGCGCCGGAGTGGATAGAGTTCATGATGGATTTGGTTTCTTCCGTGTTGATGTGGGTCCAGTTGTTGAGGGTGATGTCCGGGGAAGCGGGTTCAGTGGTGTATGGTTGGGTCTGGTGTCCGAAGCTGTCGTGGAGGTCGCTGATCTTGCGATGGAAGAAAGTGGCGAGGGATTCGCACAAATCCTGTGAGGGCGTGACGGCGTTGGCGCTGGGGTTGGAGAACTCTTTGACGATGCTGAAGAGTTCTCTGCTGTTGTGGCTGTTTTTGTCTAGTCTGTCGGTGAAAAAGTTCCTTTTGGCAGTGCGGATCAGGTGGTGGTGTTCGCGTGTAGCGTTCTTGAGGGCGGTCATGTTGTCAGCGGTGTGGTCCTTGCGCCAGGCCTTCTCAAGGGCATGACAAGTTTTCTTTGATTCTTTGAGGGTGTCAGAGAACCAGAGAGGTTTTTTGGTGTTGGTCTGTCGATGCGTGCGTTTGAGGGGAGCAAGGTTGTCAGCGCAGTTGGAGATCCAGTTTGTGAGGTTGAGAGCTGCGTCGTTGGGGTCGGTGGTGAGGGTGGATTGGTTGGCGGCGAGAGCGGAGAAGAGTTGCTCTTCAGGGATCTTGTTCCACTGTCGATGAGGGATGGGTTGAGTGCGGAGGTGGGAGGTCTCGCGTCGGAATGTGAAGTGGACGCAGCTGTGGTCGGTCCAGTGTAGGGCAGAGGTGTGGCTGAAGAAGACGTGTTTGCTGGCGGAGAAGATAGGGTCGAGCGTGTGTCCGGCGATGTGGGTGGCGGTGTTCACCAGTTGTTTGAGGCCGAGGTTGGCGAGGTTGTCGAGCAGGGTGGTGGTGTTGGGGTCGTTGTTTTGTTCCAGATGGAAGTTGAGGTCGCCTAGGAGGATGTAGTCCGGTGAGGCGAGGGCGTGCGGGGAGATGAAGTCGGCGATGGCGTCGCTGAAAGAGGCGCGAGGTCCGGGAGGACGGTAGACGAGGGATCCTCTGAGGGTGGTCCTTGGGTCGGTGCGAATCTGAAAATGCAGGTGTTCAGCGGCGAGGGGGGGGTCTTCGGTGGAGGTGGTGACGCTGATGGAGTCTTTGAAGATGATGGCGACACCTCCTCCTACTTGGTTGGTGCGGTCTTTTCTGGAGATCTTGTAGCCTTCGGGGATGGCGGGTAGCGATGTCTGGAGCAGAGGAGGCGTTCATCCATGTCTCCGTGATGAAGGCGACGTCCGGGGCTGTGGAGTCCAGGAGGTCCCAAAGTTCAACGGCGTGCTTGTGGACGGAACGAGCGTTGATCAGGATGCACTTGAGGTGGTTGATGGCGCGTGGGCTTGTGGTCGTGGTAGTTGCGTGGTGGAAGATGCGTTTGCAGGAGTTGCAGGCGAAGGGTCCATGGGTGCGTTTGGGGTGAGCTAGGAAGCAGGTTTTGGAGCGCCCTGGGTTGAGGGCGTGGAGGGTGGTGGGGTCGTAGCGGATCAGCGGGGCTTGGGGGAGCTGGGGACCAGGGGTCGTGGCGCTGGGCGCGGGCCAGGCGCGGACGGGCGCAGACGGGCTTGCCATAAGAGGTAGGAGGGGGGGGAGGGGTCAGCTGGGGGCGAATGGGAGCTGGGGGGCGGGGGCGTGCAGGAGGTCGCGGCGGGAAAGCGCGAGGGAGGGGGGGGGACAGGTAGAGTGAGAGGAGCTGGGGGAGGGGGTTTAGGGTGGAGGAGGGTGAGTGTTAGGAGGTTTGGAGATTAGGGAGAGAGATAGGAGTAGGGTTGTGAAGATAGGGGAGGGGGGGTTGTAGAGGTGGGTGAGGGAGAGAGGTAGAGTGAGAGGATAGGGAGATAGGTAGTAGAGGGGGTGGCGGGAGGGGGGGAGAGATGGAGAAATAGATAGAGAAAATAGATAGAGAAGTCGATAGATAGGGAAATAGATAGATAGACAGATAGGTAGGTAGGAGGAGGTGGAGAGTGGGGGAGTTAGATAGTGAGATAGGGAGCTAGAGAGATAGGAAGATAGGAGGAGTGAGGGAGGTAGATAGCGAACGGGTTAGCTAGGGGTGAGAGAGGGGGAGGCGAGTGAGGGAGGGGGATGAGGAAGGAGCAGGAGGGCAGGCTCGGGGGAAGAAGACGGAGGAGGTAGAAGAGCCGAAGACAGGAGAACAGAAGACCGGAAGAGCAGAAGACAGAAGAACAGAAGAACAGAAGAACAGAAGAACAGAAGACAGAAGAACAGAAGACCGGAAGAGCAGAAGAACAGAAGAACAGAAGAACAGAAGACAGAAGCACAGAAGATCGGAAGAGCAGAAGAACAGAGAAGAACAGAGAAGAACAGAGAAGAACACAGAAGAACCGAGAAGAAGAACACAGAAGCACCGAGAAGAACAGAGAAGAAGAACACAGAAGACCGGAAGAACACAGAAGAACAGAAGGGAAGAACAGAAGAACAGAAGAGAAGAACAGAAGAACACAGAAGAAGATTGCAGAGGGGGGGCGAGGAGGAAGAGACAGAGAGGAGGAAAAGAAGCAGGAGCAGGAGAGAAGGTGAGTGGCGCGGGGCAGGGCGAGGGGCTGGGAGGAGGGGGGTACTTACAGTTAGGTGGGTCTCAGGAACACAGGAACTCGGTAACTTGGAGGAGCTGCAGCGGCAGGGGGAGCGACCTACCCTTGGATTAGCATTCCTTAGCATCCTCTACCTCTTGCATCAACACCACTCTATTGAAGTCTATGGTAGTTCACCCATAGAGCTTGGAGCAGGACTGGAGACTGGTTTGGTTGTGATGTAATTGTTCAACCAAACCTCTGTGACTTCTATGACTCACTCCTGTCAGATTCGGTCACCCAAAGAAGGCAAGAGTAGTAGTTTATAACTTTATAAAAGTTTTCCAAAGTTTGTCTGTGAACGCTGTCCCTTATAATGAAAAAGCAAAGAGTTATTGTTCCTTTAAAATTCATATCTCCTGAAGTCTACAGTGGATTTCTGTCAATATGGTGTCAATATGAAGCTAAAAGTAGAACCTATTTTCATAATTTGATGTTGGATTTTTATTTAGTTTAATTTCTTTCTTAATCAACTGTTTTGGTACTTCTTAATGCTTTACACTAGTTCCTTTGATAAAGCCTGACTGGTCACAGCCACTGCTACCGAGGCTGAGCTATGGTTTTTCAAGCAAATCCGACTGGATGCAGTACAGGTAGTAAGTTTATTACAAGGTGAGGTCTCACAACCACACCATATAATAAACTTTTTTTGTCACACTGGTGCCTAGCAGTGGGATCCAGAACTTGCGTGTTGCAATACTATTTGGTTAATACGTTTGAAACATTACAGATCTGCCAATTTAACACCAGGAAGAAAGTTCCTGTGATTTGCAATCAAGTTGTCAAGTTTTGGACTCTCCTAAGCACTGTTTCTGATCCCAGAGTTTGCAAACTTTTAAAAGGTTTTGAAAAAGTCTGCCAAAGTTTTTGCAAAGTTTCTGGAAATCGTAAAAAAAAAAAAAATCAAGAAACAGTGATTGACTTGGACACTTTCTCGACTCCTAGGATTTATGATTTGAGATACCTGTGCAAGGACAGGAATATCAGTTGGGTGCTTCAGCAAAGAAATAGGATCTCATGATACACCTGCTGGCCTGAGAAGGGGCCCACAGTGGTCTCATGGCCTGGCAGTTCGGGCTGGACTGTTCCCTTAGGGAACAGGGTCAAGACTGATTTGCATATGGCTGGGTCCAAACTGGGGTGGCATGGTGAGCAAAATAATTGATGGTTTAAGCCCAGATCTGTTACTGGGAGTGAATGTTTGATTGGTTGTGCATTCCATCCATCATTTGTGTTTGTTTGCTTTTGTCGCCCTAAGTGTGCCGGCATGCCCAGACGTGGGTCCGGCCTTACTATGCCACTGGATTCAAGCTAGCCTGGCTGATTGAGGGTGATACCCTGAAACCGGTTCCAGGATGCTTGTTTCCAGTCCAGGGAGGACCTGGCCTGGCAGTTTGGGCTGGACTGTTCCCCTGGGGAACAGGATCAAGACTGATTTGCATATAGCTGGGTCCAAACTGGGGTGACATGGTGAGCAAAAGAATTGATGGATTAAAGATCTGTGACTGGGGGTGAATGTTGGATTGGTTCCGCATTCCGTCTATTCAAGCTAGCCTGGCTGATGAAGGGTGATACCCTGAAACCAGTCACAGGATGCTTGTTTCTGGTCCAGGAAGGACCTAGCCTGGCAGCTCGGGCTGGACTGTTCCCATGGAGAACAGGGTCAAGACTGATTTGCATATGGCTAGGTCCAAACTGGGGTGGCGTGGTGAGCAAAATAATTGATTAATTAAACCCAGATCTGTGGCTGGAGGTGAAGTGTGATTGGTTCCGCATTCCGTCCATCATTTGTATTTGTTTTCTTTTGTTGCCCTAAGTGCGCCAGGTATGCCCAGATGTGGGTCCTAGGCTCTCTATGCCACTGGATTCAATCAACCCTGGCTGATGAAGGGTGATACCTTGAAACCGGTCCCCAGGATGCTTGTTTCCAGTCCAGGGAGGACCTGGCCTGGCAATTCGGGCTAGACTGTTCCCATGGGGAACAGCATGGGGAACAGGGTCAAGATTGATTTGCATATGACTGGGCCCAAACTGGGGTGGAATGGTGAGCAAAAGAATTGATGGATTAAACCCAGATCCGTGACTGGCAGTGAATGTTTGATTGGTTCCGCATTCTGTTCATCATTTGTGTTTGTTTGCTTTTGTTGGTTGGCACAACAGTTTTAAAGTATTAACACAATTTTGCCATTTAAAATTAATGACAAAGTCAAAATCTTTCTTTTTCATATATATAAGACAGTGCTAAGGCATGGTGATGTATACTAAAAAGTAGGACATGGGTTTTACAAGCCCTGACAGTAAAAACTCCACATTGTTGTTTTTACTGTAAAAAGGTTACTAGCCCCATTGGCGCGTACAGGGTTACACGCTGACAACTCAGCAGTTCTAACCCCTGAATGGGACTACTAAATATGATACTTCAAGGTGTTAAAACAAAAGTTGCATTAAACCCGACCTGATGGTCAATAGGAATTTAACGCAACTTTTGCACAAGTGGCAACTTTAGTAAATAGGCTCTTTGTTTCCCAAGGGTTTTTAGAACCGTTTATGGTTGCTGGCCACACAAGAGCCTTCTGCCATCCTGGTGGGTGGGTGAACAACTCTCAGGAAGGAACACAGGGGTCCTGCAATTGAAAGACATGTGAGCTCTCCTTTGCAGGAAGACCAAACGGTGTTAGCCCAAAAGGTGAGCTTCAAAGGGGAAGCTGCCTTTGAAAGGCAAATAGTGGACACACACAAGCAAAGTTGCTCTTTTGTTCTTGCATACAGGTTGGGGCAGAGAAAGGGGGAAGCCGTTGTCAAACTGGTTTTCCAGTGGGCATGTAGCCCTCCGATAGCCACCCCTTCATGTGTGGGGTAGAGGGCTCCACATACCAAGAGAAGGGTTCTGCCATCTTGGGAGTATGCAAAATAGTGCATTCTGGGTTAGCTAGATGCCACACTCCACAGAAAATCATCACTAAGTGGGAGGGGACCTAACAGCCGATTGGGTAGTAGTCGCTACATCCCGAGGCAACAAAACTGGGCATAAAAGTAGCACCCCTGGCCTCCAGACCTCAGATCACATATGTATTGTAGAGTGGACTGACAAATGCATGTTATCTTGTTCCTTGCACCCAGAAAAGAAAGGCTGCACTAAGACTGGACTGCACCTGCTACTCCTTAGGCTAGCAAAAATAGGACTGTACCTGGGCTTGAGGAAAAGTAGGCTTTTCAGTTGATTGACTTTCTGTTACATCTACAGGGCCACAAAAGCTGAAGAAGCTTGCCCTGGCAAGATGGTAGCCAAGAACAACTGAATACCGCTGCCTGCTAACGTGCAGCCTGGGAGACCAAGACATGACCCTCAAAAGTTGCATTGAGTCTGCTGGACTCAAAAGAGTCATCAGAGTGCAGTTTGGTTGCCTAAGACAGAAGGTATCACCAGTTACAGGGAACCACTGGTTTTGCTGTAACCAGGGACCAGTGGCAACAGTTTTTTGGCTGGACTTCAATCAGACTTAAAGGGACATTAATACCCTGTGGCCAAAGTCGTCACACCCTGCCTGTGAAGTAGCTCCAGGAAGGCCCTGTCACAAGATCAGCATCCTTATCATCCTGTATCCCTTGCATAAAGACCAGGCGTTTGAAGTCTATAGCAGTTCGCCCATAGAGTCTGGAACTGGACTGGAGACTGCTTTAGCCTCCTTCGCTTCTGTGACTTGCTCCCTGCCAGAGCTGGTCACCCAAAGTGGGCTGGGTTAGTAGTTTACAACTTTGTAAAAGTTTTCCAAACTTTGACCGCAACCATGCATAGTCCATTAGAGCGTTTTATTGTGTTGAATGAAAAAGCAGTGATTTATTGTTCTTCGAAAATTCATATCTTCGGAACCCTCCAGTGCATTTTTGTCATTGAGGTGTCAATTTGAAGATAAAAATAAAACCTACTTTTATAAACTGGGGTCGGATTCGGTCTTCTTCAACTGTTTTGATACTAAGTGGTTTACACTTATTCCTTTGATAAAACCTGAAGACTCAGAGCCACATGTACCCAGGGTTGAGCTAAGGTTCTTCAAGTGAAGTTGTCTGGACCTAGTACAGGTAGTGAGGTTATAGCACAGTGAGGACTCACAATCACACCATATAATAAACCGCTTTCTTCACAAGCAAGCACTCTAATGGCCGTTCAATGCAAAAAAAAAAGAGGTAGAATTTTTTTAAGGGGCAGGGATTTCACAGAATAGAACTTCCACCGGACTGCATTCAAAAGCTAATCCGGTGAATACAAGGAAAGTCACAGAGAAAAGGGTGCATGCATGTCGGTTAACTGCACATTTCACCACTGGGTTAATTCCCTTCGAAAGGAAAAAAAACCTGCAGCGCAGGGTTGGCAGGTTGGTTGGGGTTAGCCAGAAGTGCCGAAACACATAAAAGAATTGTGTGATTGGGTGGATGGGAAACAAGACCAAGCCAAAGTCTGTTTTGATTCTTGTAAACGTATTTCACGAAGTAGGCAAAGGAACCCGTATGCTGTGAGGATGGTATGTTGACTTAGGTAGGAGCGAACAGAAACCGGGCAAGATCCCTCTGGTTAAGAAGGGCGACTGTAGTGCACACTGGATGAAAGCTACCTAAGTATTTTACAGAAAAGTTGGATGAGTGTGAAGCTTGGTGCAACTTTACTAGAGATTGAAATGGTTTGATCTGAATTTATCTGCGATTCCTGTTTTAGTTGCTCATGTGTGAGGGGTAACAAATGTGAGTGTTTGCATTTCGCCTGGTTCTTTCAGAATGCCTAAATGTAAGTCTCCTGGTCCACGTGGCATGTGTGACATCGAGTGTATATATATAATGAGCATTTGGAGCAGAAGCTCCTCGACTCACCGCTCACACCAGCTCGTCAACAGCAAAAGGGACGCTGTATATGAACCCGAAGGCTACAAGCAGGTCCAGCTGGCCCAGGTATTACCATGTCGGCAGCGGCGTGGCCGTAACACACTGCCAAGGAGGGGCTTGGCACTGGCTCCTAGAAGCCAAACGAACTCATTACAAATTGTAGAACTGCACCACTCACCTTCGAGATTTCAGCTCTACAATATGGAATGTGTCACCAGCAAGTTTCGAAATAGCTCCGATTTTACTGCTTTTCAGCTACAATCCACCCTGCCTGTTGGCACTGAATGAAAGATATGCAGCTGGAACTGCCTGTCTAAACTACACATATCTATACAATGGATATCACAATTTATATTTTTGTTATAATCTAACAAAATACCATTAATGGGTCTTAATCGACCAAAAGCTGCCCGTATTCTTGTGTTCGACATAATTCGGTACACAAATCGAAGCAGAATCCTCAGCAATACACAATATTTCTTTACATCCACTGTACATTCTTTATACTAGGCATGGTATCCGTCCTATTGGCCAAGACTGAAAACAGCTAGTAGGAGTTACTAGTTTGATGAAACTGGCCCTGATGTGACAAACAGAAACCACAAATGCCTCTTAACAGTACAAATCAGGACGTCAGTCCTACTTGTAGGAAACTCTACAATTAGCAACTGCAAAATTCCAAATAAACAACCTAAATGAATCAAGAAGGAACGTTGTTTCACATGACGCTGCACAAAACACAGACACAACTAAATGTTTAATTGATTCTTGCCTTTTCTCTGACCCCTTCTGCCACTTTGTGTTTTTCTCTCTCGTTTTTTCCATTTTCTCGTTCTCTATGACACTTCTCTCGCTCCTTTCTCACCTTTGCCATCCCTCCATCTTCTCTGCACCTCTTTCCTGCTCTGTCTGTGCTACTCTCTTCCCCACAGTTTCTTACCTGTTCCTCACCTCTCTCCTTCACTGCTGTCGGGGTCCTCCTCAGCCCCGCACACCGCACTCCTCCCCCTTCCAGGAACTACTTAATGGCAGCCGCAGAGTGGTGCACAGCGGATGCATGCAGCAGGTATGCCGCTGGTACGCCATAAACCCTGGTCCTTCCCCAAGCCACCGATACCCCGCTTCTCACCTGCGTGCCTTGAACCCTGGATGTCCCACCACCCTCTGCTGGCATGCCACACCACACAACACGAAAGGACCTTTCACCTGCCCCCTTTGCCACTCAACTTGCACCACTGCTCCCACAACTCCAACCAAGAACACAACCACAACACCCATCCACACACACATTCAAACACCTATAACAAACCTGCACCGCTTACTCACTAATATCAGGCATGCACGCGGATCAACACCCACTCACTCAGCAAGCATGGCACTGAGATATGGGACCTGATGGACGATGATGCCCTGTACCTCCTCTTTGTCATAGAAACATGACTGAACACAGCTTCGCTGCCAGACATCACTATCACCATCCCTGTCGGATACAAGATCATCAGGCAAGACTTCCTAAATAGGCACAGAGGAGGATCACCATTGTCTACAAAGACAAATTCATCAGCGCCGCATCCACTGAAGCTGGAACAAGCTAATGTAACACCTCAATTTTAAATTAGAAATTACAACAAATTTCACCCTGGGTGGAACCCTAATCTATCGCCCCTCAGACATCACCAAGATCATCATACCTCTAGTCCTCGACTCCAGTGCTTTTATCCTCCTAGGAGACCTCAATTTTCACCTTGAAGAGCGGATCAATCAATCAGGGATTTGTAAAGCGCACTACTTACCCGTGAGGGTCTCAAAGCGCTGAGGAGGGGAGGAGGGAGAAGGTGAGGGGGAGAGGTGCTGCTACTGCTCGAACAGCCAGGTCTTGAGAAGTTTCCTGAAGGTAAGGAGGTCTTTGGTCTGGCGCAGGTGGGTGGGAAGAGTGTTCCACGTTTTGGTGTCGAGGTGTGAGAATGATCTACTACTGGTTGTAGTTCTGCGGACGCGTGGGACGGTTGCGAGGGCGAGGTCGGTGGAGCGGAGATGCCGGGTCGGGGTGTAGAAGGATAGTCGTCTGTTGAGGTATTCTGGTCCGGTGTTGTGCAGTGCTTTGTGAGCGTGGGTCAGGAGTTTGAAGGTGATTCTCTTGTTGACTGGGAGCCAGTGCAGGTTTTTCAGGTGGTCTGTGATGTGGCAGTGACAGGGGATGTCCAGGATGAGGCATGCAGAGGCCTTCTGGATGCATTGCAGCCTATTCTGGAGTTTGGCCGTGGTTCCTGCGTAGAGGGCATTGACGTAATCCAGTTTGCTGCTTACAAGGGCTTGGGTGACTTCCTCTGGTTTCGGTGGGTATCCATTTGTAGATCTTTCGGAGCATGCAGAGGGTGTTGACTTGCTGGGTCATGGATAGTGAGGGGTCCAAGATGAATCCTAGGTTGCGTGCGTGGTCTGTGGGAGTCGGAGCAGTTCTGAGAGTGGCAGGCCACCAGGAGTCATCCAATGCGGAGGGGGTGGAGCCGAAGATGAGGACTTCCACTTGTCGGAATTGAGTTTGAGGCAGCTGCTCTTCATCCATTCGGCGATTGCCTTCATTCCTTCATGGAGGTAGGTCTTGGCGGAGTCCTTGGCGAGGGAGAGGATCAGCTGGGTTTCATCGGCGTATGAGATGATGTGGAGGTTGTGGGATCGGGTGATGTTAGCGAGCGGGGCCATGTAGATGTTGAAGAGGGTCAGGCTGAGGGACGAACCCTGGGGTACACCGCAGATGATTTTGGTGGCCTCCGAGCGGAATGGGGGGAGGGGGACTCTCTAGATCAAACCCCAACTATGCCATCCATCTTGACAACCTCAGAAACCTGGGACTATTCCAACGTATCATGGAGCCCACCCATGCCACAGATCATATCCTAGATGCTGTCTTCAAATCAAGCGAGAAATCTTGGAATCATCATAGACAACAAATTGGACATGACTGCCCAAGTCAACCCAGTGGTCTCAACCTGTTTCAACACCCTAAGGATGCTGTAGAAAATTTTCAAGTGGCTACCAGACAACACAAGGAAAACAATCAGTCAAGCTCTCATCAGCAGCAGACTAGACTATAGAAACACCCTGTAGGCAGAGAAAACCAACCAGCTCACAAGAAGACGTAAAACCGTCCAAAACACAAGCGTCCACATTTCAAACTCCTGACCCACATCGGCAATGCACTCCACAACACAAGCGCTGCCTACCTGAGTAGCTTTAATTACTTCCACCAACCTTCTCGACACCTCCGATCTGCTGGTCTCTCACAATCACACACATCATGCACATACTAAAGCAGAGCAGTAGGACAGCTGTTCTCATACCAGACCTCTAACGCCTGAAACAACCTCCCTCAACATATCAGCGCCTCGTCCTCCCTTCTTGACTTTCACTAGAAGCTGAAGCTAAATAAGCCCTCCAGGACTGAATATCACACCTGCTATAGAACACCTAGAGACACTCAGGGGTGATTGGCTCACTATAAAACACTGATAACATAGCATAACATACATAGCATAACATATAAACACGGGCATAGATAAGATAACATGAAATGTGGAATATGAAAATAAAGAGTACTCTCAAACCCGATAACATATAGCTATCATCAGAACCTACCACACATCAAATCCAAGTATCCATAACATTACTACAAGTAAATGAGTAACGCAGTTTGGGCCGGGTGAACAAAGCTACATTTTTTAGGTCACCAAACCTGCCATTTTCAGAATCACAGGGTTCGTGACTTCAAAATAGATTTTTTAGATCTACTAAACCCATTTTGAGCTTTGGTGACATGTCACCGAACCACAAAATGGGTTCAGAAAGGCATAGCGAATAGCTATGGGAAAGGGGTGCATTTAGGGCATCCCTTTCAAATAGCAATTGTGATGGTATGTATCAAAGCTTTGTGACCATAATCCAGTTGCAAAACACTGAAAAGTTACCTACTTTCGAGATGGGGTGATGACACATTAGCAAATGGGATGAGTTCCTCCTGGAACCCCTTCTCCTTTCTGAATGTTAAAAAACATGCTTGTTGGGGCTACGGTAGTGGTACATGGGCCCACTGCGAACTCTCAAACCAACAAACAAAAAATAATTTTATTTTTAAATACAGCCTGTATACTTTTAGGAAAAATGGACTGCAGTGAAAAAAAATGACTTTAAAATATGATCACCGGTATGGTGGTCGCTGACCACAGCAATCAAACATCACTATGACAGCATCTAAACAAAGTGAGTCACAATTTGCGACCTATCTCATGAACATTGATGAAGTAGGTCGAATTGTGATGCACTACGATTCAGAATTTTGTGAAACAGCCTATTAGTACATAGGTCGGGTCACAAAATTCCTTTCACAAAAAGTTGGTGCGCAGTTTGTGACCACGTTTTTCAGATAGAAATTGTGTACGTCAGGCACTTTGTTCCTTAAACATGCATTTTCTGGTCTCCAATGTACACAATATTTAAGTTACTATAAAGAATAAAGAAAGTCTCAAGTTGAAATGAAGTTCTATAGATGTATATATGTGTGCATCTGGCATTCAAATACTTCTTGTTAAAGGCAGTTTTGTAATTTGTTTCCAAGGAAACAGCATTGATAATTAGTAATTTGTGAAACTCATTTTCAGTGCACTGATAATTGTGAATTAACCTGGGACTTTCTCCAGATGTCCCTTTTCCTTTCAGTGAATAATATGATTTGACACAGAGACAAGTGTTACAAAAATAGAAGATGTATTAGGATATAAATAAAATGTTCACAAACAGAAATTAACAAAACCAAATAAAGGTGGACTTTAAAAAACAAATGGAATAAATGCTTTTCTCTGCTTTGGATACTTGTCAAATTTCCTCAGATAGAATTCGTGGCACAAAACGGCTGCCAGCGCCTGGTTACAGAGCACGTACATTACTACCATGCACCACGTAAAGTTCCTGATTCCAAAAATGACAACCATGGCTATGTAGATTAATAGTTCAGCAAAGTAGTGTGGACAAGACACTCTATCAAACCAGTCTCCAGAAGGCACGTTGTGTCCCATGTTAATCACCTCACCTACAAGAAATGAAAACAACTTTATTTTTGTGTTTTGATAAAACAATATGATTAACAGACCCACTGGTTTTGTTACCCACCATGACAGGGGAAATTTTAAAAGCTTGATTTAGAGTTGGGTTGTAATCCTTTAATTTCTGGGGGAAATTCAAAATATGGAAGATAATCTGTTGGCTGAATTTCCTCCAGCATAATAAACTTTCGGTTAGGGAAATTTCAACAGCAAATTATCTTCTGCATTTACTCTATAAATGGAAAGGTATTCCTTAATAAACCGACTTTAAATCAGTTCACAGGGGCATCGAGCAAAACAGTAATTGCAAACATAGGGTAATACAGAAACCACTTGGTGACAAATAACATCATTAATCATTGTAACGGCACTCAATGGACATGATATATGAACAACTACCAGACTGTTTTCAGCACTAAACACAGGAATCCCACAAAGATACACAATTAGCACGACGAATACTAATAAAAGTAATCACAGATTTCCATCCAAAAATCTCACCTGTTTTTCGAGATCCTACAATTAGAACCTGAGACATTAATGGATTGATCAAAATGCAAAAGTACCTTTTAACCATCCAAACACCAACACAAATCTCACTTTCACCAAGAAAAAGGGGATAAAGGACACACAAAAAATTAAAATCGAAGCACTTGTAAGAGCAAATAGACAATGCAGCATAAACAGCTATAACTACGCAACCCCTACCCCATAGTCTACAAAAAATACCCACAAGAGACATACGGACAAGGAGAATAGTGTAAAGAAAAAGAAGGTTCAAACAAAGAACAATATTTTGGTTCTACATAAATCACAAGTTTCTGCAGGGACTCAGACTAACTAACTACATAATTATGAATCAGTTGTCTGCTTCCACCACTCTACGCCACTGGGTCATCAATCTTCACCTAATGTTCCAAACGGTTCTGGGGATCTTACACTGCATGGATCCAACAAGAGGCTCTGCTCAGTTCAAAGACAAACACAGGAACTGTCCCCTTCCTAGTGAGTTTTGCCATGGATGTATGTCAAATAACCATTCGCAATACGTGTAAGAGCAAAATATTGTGATTCTTGAGGGAAAATCATTAGCCAGACCTAAGCACCAACAGTACAATGTATGAAGGGACAAACCATCTGGGCGGACAAACATGACTGTAGGCACATAAAAGTACATGCATCCTAGACTAGCAATGTGTCCAGTTCTCTCTTTACCTTTTATATGGATCCTCTACCATTTCGTCTTATGCTTTCTTCCTTTTTACTAATTACTGTTTCGGGTTGTGTCAGAGATAGGAAAAAGACTATCATCCTAAACTTTTTTTCGCTATTTTTATGTACTGTTCCTTTTTAAAGAAAAGGCAAAACACCATCTTCCAAATCCTTTCATTTTGTAATTTGGAAGGGGAGTTCTCATTTCTTAAAAAGCTAGGTAATCACCATGCCTAGCATTTAATTTTCAAGCGCTGATGCTCTTTTCTCTCTTTTTTTAAAGTTTAACAGTTTGGTAATTTGCAAAAATGTTTGTGCATGCAATTTGTATTAAAAGGTTTTGATTTACCAATATAGTTTTGCCAAATTGTTTTTTCTCCGTATTCAGATACCACAATGAGACAACATCTATGAGAATATTTGCACATGTAATGTAAGTATCAGACAGCAAAAGATACAGTTTCTGTGAAGAAACTTTTTTCTGACACTGTTTTCCTTATTATGTTCGTGAGGGGAAACTAATTTGTGTATGTAAGCTTCAATCCCATTACAAGAAAGAAAGCGTTATCAGTGTTTTTCAAGTAGCCATTAAACCATTCCAGGTTCCATAGAGATATCCTTATTTTGACAGGACACTGATTAATTAGAAAACATTCTTTTTTGTTCTTTGTGCACCAGCTTCATCCACAGAAATCAGCTGTATAGAAATATTGCTGATAGATCCAGTTCTCTTACCCTTTTGCTCAGTTTACAGAATTCTCCTAAGCAGCGGTGAGCAACGTAAATCCAGATGATCTACTTCATGACAGGTTTTCGGACTATCAACCATTGGTAACTGCACTTGCAATACATTTAAATGTAGTTCAGTTATATAGCTGAAGGTTATCCTAAAACTCTGGCTTTGTGTGATACAGATTGCTTGAATCTGTACTTTTGTGGAATATTCAGCAATTTAATATTTGCCCCCTAAGCAGATAATTGAAGGCACTCCTATGAGGGGAAATACTATGAATTATAGTGTTAATATGTTTGTCTGTGAGAGATATTGCAAAAGTAGTCCAAGAATTTAGGTTGTCTGAAGGGATGACTAAGAAACCTCTCCTATTTACTTGTAAGATGCAGTAAACGCTAATGTAAAGTGGGTTACACAGGCATGTAGAGTAATGTACCCATATAGCTCGTAGTCTTATCGATCAACACAAAGGGGGTCATTACGACCCCGGCCATCGGTGTTAATATGGCGGTAAGTACTGCCAACAGACTGGCTTTACTTACCGCCATATTATGACATTGGCAGGTTGGCTGAAGCCAACCCGCCAATGTACCACACCAACCACCTTGGCGGTAACAGCCACCGGGCTGGAGATATTCATCTCCGGCCCTACGGCCGTCACTGTTCCGCCTGCAGGATTATAACCCCGCCTACTGCCATGGTTTTCGTGGCTTACTTAATGCCAAGAAAACCATGGCCGTACGCACTATCAGTGACAGGGAATTCCTTCCCTGTCACTGATAGGGGACTCCCTCCTCTCCAGACAGCCACCCCACCCCCCCACCTGTCCAAACCTCCCTACCCCCCCACATTCACACCTCCCCTTCAGACACACACACACACACCCATTCTCTCATGCATCCACGCATGCATACATTCATTCACACAAACATCCACACATACTTTCATACATACACGAAGACTCGTATTCACATAACACAACATACATGCACTCACACCACCATACATGCACACACGCATTCAACACGCAACACACCCGCATCCACGCACACACAAACATTAAAACCCCCCCACACACAACTCCCCCCACCCTCTTCCCTTGTCGGAGACCCGACGTACCTGTGTTCAGGGGGTCCTCTGGTAGGAGACGGGACGGGGCGCTGCTGCCACCAGCAGCACCCGGCAGCAGAATACCGCTTGGCCGTATTATGGGTCATAATATGGCTGGCAGCGGTTTACTTGCGTGGCGTTGCTGGTGGCAGCAGCACCACCTTACCGCCATCCGCAGGCATGGCCACAGCCGCATTTCCGCCATTCTTCAGGTGGAAATCCGGCTGTGGTCATAATACGGCGGAGGGCTGGTAGCCGCAGCAACAGTCTTTTGGCAGCCATCGCCGCGGCGGGAGGCGGTTTTTACCGCCAATGTCCAAATGAGGGCCAAAGTCTTTGCTCAACATAAATTCGTCTAGTGCAAGTGGACAATCGTACAACTGCATGGTTATAAACATACCGTTTTGCATTTTCTTACAGCATTATTTTTGCTAAGGCAATTTTGGTAGAATCACTAGCAGGAAAAGGATCTCACCTGATTTATTTTTTCTAAGATTGGCGAGAATCTTGTGACATCGGTGCTGATGAACAGAGGCCCATAAGTAAATAAGAACTCCTAAAATATGGTGCCAGCGGGTTTGTTGAAGAACATCTTCTGAAGAAACTGTAGGCAACATTTACAATAACTGTTAAACTGACATGGTATTTTATATTAAATGCACTCTACAGTAAATCCATTTTTAACGCAAAATACAAACAATCTTGAATTGAACAAAGGACAAAACAGCATTTGTAATTGGAGTACACAAACTTTTATTAATGTGTTTTAATTGAAATTTTGCATTGAAAATACAACACACCAACAAATTGGCTGCGGACAAGGTACAATGAATTCGACAATACATAGGGGTACACACACTTAGATACAGTTTGTAACATTTTACTAAGATTTCCTGAAATGCAAAGAATCTGAGAGACAGAAGGAACAGAACATTTTAACTTAAATCAAAAAATTTTGTTCAAGTTAAATGTTTTCAGAGTTTATATTTTGTGTGTTATTTAAAGATTTTATGTAGTGTTGGCTACTCCCACGTAGGAAGCAGAGTTCTTTACAAGTCACAAAAAAGCAAGAGAGCTGAAGATGAGGGGATCCATGGGTTGCAGTTCCTTTGTGAAAAGACACAAACATGATGACAAAAGAGGACTGGAGCAATGGTGTTTTTAAAAGTGATAGGGTATTACTTGCTACTCTGACGTTTGAAATTTAAAAGAAGATAATGGAGGATAGGTACATTCCGGTGGGTAGAGTATTCTTGATGTTTGGGCCCATTTTAGACAAAGGCACTGGCAAGATTTTTGGTGAAATCCAAGATTTAAGGAGTTGGACAGACCACACCTTTGAAGAGTACAATACTGTACAGATGTCTGAATATAAACATGGAGGTTTATTTCAAACCTCCACAAAGTGTGCTGCTTAATATCTAATACCGGGGCTTTTCTGGTACACCGCGACAGGTCTCAAAGCACTCCCTCCCCACTTGAGCTCTCACTGAGCGACCGTTATGAATCATTCATCTGGCTTATGCATTTTGGCACCTCAAACCCGGGTGAGCATGACAGCAATTAAAGCCATACATATTTTATTCTCTGTAACACCACGTGGAGGCAAATATTGTCACAGGCGTACCTGGGAACAGAATACTCGCTCCAAAGCCTTTCTTTCTCACCTCACACATCAAACTTTACTAAATTTATGAAGGCATAATGAGAGAATCTGAGACTTTAAAGATCCGCTGTGGGTCAGAACTGCTTCTCACTATCCATTCCACCTTCACTACATCATGGATAATAGAATACATCAGGTTACTATACTGCATTCGCGTACCAGAGCCTAACTTTGTCGTACCCTGCCTCGACTTTCCTCTTCTAAGCCAACCAAAAAGTCCACACGTTTACACCCACTGTCATAAGTCCGTAATCTTACGTCCTCAAATTCCTCTCTGCATTCTTCAAGAAACAGAGGATCGCCTCCTGTCTCAATCATTGTGAAAACACAACACTTGAAAAGGATCAACTAGAGTGGCTCAAGCTACTGAGGAATAGTCAACACATTTTATGTAAATGTGTTTTTGTTCGATATATTGGATATGCTAAAGATGCAACTATTGTGAAAGCATATTTTCTTAGGAGTTTCAGAAGTAACCTGGTGCCTGCTCCTGTAAATAACTGCACTGCCACAGGAAGGCAGAATATGCAAAATGTTGTCATGAGGATTATCTAATGCTTCTTTTGTCTCATGGCTTTCTTTCCAGCTCCTTAATGCAGATGCTGGTTTTGTCTGTAATTTCTTCTTTGTTCAGCTCTTATGTTTTATAGTGCCTGGGGCGTTACCCTCTGCAGCTATTCCTGGGCTTTTCTGGTAAACCACGAGTAGGGGTCTCAAAGCACTCCCTCCCCTGGGCTCTCATATTGCCGCCAAGTTTTCAGATTGTCTTGGTGTGACATGTACATGGTATTAGTGTATTCTGAGTGACATTCTGCTATGTGACACAGTGATTGACAATATTCTCACCAGTAAAACTAGGCAATGAAGTCCCTATAAAAAGCTAAATATCACAAACTACTACATTTTGAGCAATGAGAAGCACTAGCCTGACTATATAGTCTATTATAACACCATTAACAGCCATCAGAAGCAGCCTGACACAACCCAATGCATCCTAACACCATTGACGCCATCAGAAACACCTAGCCCAAACCAAAATGTTCAAACCCTACACACTTTTAGAATGTCTACCTCTGCCCAATGCACTCTAACCCTTTACATCCATCAGAGCTATCCCATCCAGTTCAAAGCAATTCTAGACCCATTCACATGAAACAGTGTGGCCCTGTCAAGTCCATTCTAGTCCCATTAATCCCCAACAGAACCAGTCTGGTCCTGTCTAGGCCCTTTCCCAACCTGAACAAAGAGCCATGGCAGTTGCGTTCAAACATCATAAATATTCAGACAACCCAGCCACATCAAGCCATTCTAGCCATCATAACCGCCCAATAGGGTTGCTAACTGGGTGTTTTTATTTTTATTAGCCTGTCCAGTACATTAAGGTCCCAGAACAAAAATGTAAAAAAAACATAAAACCTGTACTTTTCCACGTATCAGTGGATATTTAAAACTGCAAGCATAAGAGTAAAGCACTTTAAAAGGTGTTCCAGAGTTGCTTTAATGGTCCCTGGGAGATAAAATAAAGTAAACAAAGGAAGAAAACCAGTGTTAAAAATAAAAACAGACTATTTTGTATAACCGCCAGTTTATCATGTGTGGGCCTTCAAATAATTTTATAACATGATTCAGTGGTAAAGGTGGCGCTGCTACCGGCCTATCCCACTTAACCTTGACCCATTCACAACGCAACTCACCAGTGACAATGTCTTCATCGGGTAGGACGGGGCTGAGAACAACAGGCAGCGCTCTGAGGGGATAAATATTGCAGAGTGCATGGCCTACCTTGCTTCAGCCCGTACGGCGACCTGTTTCTGGTGCACGTTCTGAGGCCTACGGCTGGCAGCACTTTTAAAAGTTTATATTTATACAGCCAGCCTGGAAAGACCCTCCAACCCTTTCCTGTTATGAGCACCCCCTATGAGCGTGTGGGCATTGACATAGTAGTGCCTCTGGACCCCAAGTCAGCCCTTGGCAACCAGTTCATCCTGATCTTGGTGGACCATGCCACCCGGTCCACTACCGCTATCTCTCTGAGGTCAGTGACAGTGCCCGTTGTGGCCCGGGCACTGATGGTGATCTTTATCTGAGTGGGTTTCCCGAAGGAGGTGGTATCTGACAAGGGTACCACTTTTATGTCCTTATACATAAAGGCCATGGGGAAGGAATGCGGGGTAAACTACAAGTTCACCACTCCTTACCACCCCCCAAGTAATGGGTTGGTTGAGAGATTCAACCAGACCCTGAAAGGCATTACTGGGGGTCTGTCAGACTCCATGAGGCGTAAGTGGGATGTTCTCTTGCCATGCCTTTGCTTTGCCTACCGGGAAGTACCACAAAAGGGGGTTGGCTTTCGCCCCTTTGAGTTGTTGTATGGGCACCTGATCAGAGGACCTCTGAGTCCAGTGAAAGAGGGGTGGGAGCAAGCTCCTAGGAAGTTATCCCAGGATGTATTTAGTTACATCCTGGCCTTCAGAAACCAGACTGCCCGCTTCAGGAAGCTTGCTCAATAGAACCTAGTTGCAAACCAGGAGGACATGAAACACTGGTACGATCAGAATACCACTCTGGTTGAGTTTCAGCCTGGCCAGAAAGAGTAGGTCATAGCTCCAGCAGAGCCGTGTGCTCTACAGGACAAGTGGACAGGGCCATTTGAGGTAAAGGAGCGCAAGAGTGATGTCACCTACTTGGTGGACTTGCAGACTCCAAGGAGCCCCTTGAGGGTCCTACATGTGAACCGCCTCAAACCCCACTTTGAGAGGTCTATGTTAACCATGCTTCTGGCTACAGATGATGGGGTGGAAGAGGAGAGTGAACCTCTCCCTGACCTCCTGTCTGCCAGGGAGCAGGATGGGTCAGTAGAAGGTGTGGTCCTCACCCCTTCTCTGACTCTAGAGCAGCAGAGTGACTGTCGCCAGTTACTGGGACAATTTTCAGTTCTGTTCTCACTCACTCCAAGTGTCACCCATCTATGCACGCATGATGTGGACACTGGGGATAGCCTGCCTGTGAAACACAAGGTTTACAGGTTAGCTGACAGAGTGAATGCCAGTATCAAGGATGAGGTATCCAAGATGTTGGGTTTAGGGGTGATTGAGCACTCCAGCAGTCCTTGGTCCAGCCCAGTGGTTTTGGTACCTAAGGCTGCGGCACCTGGTGCCACACCAGAACTTCGGTTCTGTGTGGACTACCCTGGGCTCAATGCCGTCACTAAGACTGACACCAACCCCATGCCCATCCCCAGAGCCGATGAGCTCATTTATCGGTTGGGGGCTGTAGGAAAGTACCATCTTGCCTGGCATGTTACCCCCCATTTTTCACTGTATATATATGTTGTTTTAGTTGTATGTGTCACTGGGACCCTGGTAACCCAGGGCCCCAGTGCTCATAAGTGTGCCTGAATGTGTTACCTGTGTAGTGACTAACTGTCTCACTGAGGCTCTGCTAATCAGAACCTCAGTGGTTATGCTCTCTCATTTCTTTCCAAATTGTCACTAACAGGCTAGTGACCATTTTTACCAATTTACATTGGCTTACTGGAACACCCTTATAATTCCCTAGTATATGGTACTGAGGTACCCAGGGTATTGGGGTTCCAGGAGATCCCTATGGGCTGCAGCATTTCTTTTGCCACCCATAGGGAGCTCTGACAATTCTTACACAGGCCTGCCACTGCAGCCTGAGTGAAATAACGTCCACGTTATTTCACAGCCATTTTACACTGCACTTAAGTAACTTATATGTCACCTATATGTCTAACCTTTACCTGGTAAAGGTTAGGTGCAAAGTTACTTAGTGTGAGGGCACCCTGGCACTAGCCAAGGTGCCCCCACATTGTTCAGAGCCAATTCCCTGAACTTTGTGAGTGCGGGGACACCATTACACGCGTGCACTACATATAGGTCACTACCTATATGTAGCTTCACAATGGTAACTCCGAATATGGCCATGTAACATGTCTATGATCATGGAATTGCCCCCTCTATACCATCCTGGCATAGTTGGCACAATCCCATGATCCCAGTGGTCTGTAGCACAGACCCTGGTACTGCCAAACTGCCCTTCCTGGGGTTTCACTGCAGCTGCTGCTGCTGCCAACCCCTCAGACAGGCATCTGCCCTCCTGGGGTCCAGCCAGGCCTGGCCGAGGATGGCAGAACAAAGGACTTCCTCTGAGAGAGGGTGTTACACCCTCTCCCTTTGGAAAATGGTGTGAAGGCAGGGGAGGAGTAGCCTCCCCCAGCCTCTGGAAATGCTTTCTTGGGCACAGATGTGCCCAATTCTGCATAAGCCAGTCTACACCGGTTCAGGGGACCCCTTAGCCCTGCTCTGGCGCGAAACTGGACAAAGGAAAGGGGAGTGACCACTCCCCTGACCTGCACCTCCCCTGGGAGGTGTCCAGAGCTCCTCCAGTGTTCTCCAGACCTCTGCCATCTTGGAAACAGAGGTGCTGCTGGCACACTGGACTGCTCTGAGTGGCCAGTGCCACCAGGTGACGTCAGAGACTCCTTCTGATAGGCTCCTTCAGGTGTTAGTAGCCTATCCTCTCTCCTAGGTAACCAAACCCTCTTTTCTGGCTATTTAGGGTCTCTGTCTCTGGGGAAACTTTAGATAACGAATGCAAGAGCTCATCCGAGTTCCTCTGCATCTCTCTCTTCACCTTCTGCCAAGGAATCGACTGCTGACCGCGCTGGAAGCCTGCAAACCTGCAACATAGTAGCAAAGACGACTACTGCAACTCTGTAACGCTGATCCTGCCGCCTTCTCGACTGTTTTCCTGCTTGTGCATGCTGTGGGGGTAGTCTGCCTCCTCTCTGCACCAGAAGCTCCAAAGAAATCTCCCGTGGGTCGACGGAATCTTCCCCCTGCACCCGCAGGCACCAAAAAGCTGCATTACCGGTCCCTTGGGTCTCCTCTCAGCACGACGAGCGAGGTCCCTCGAATCCAGCGACTCTGTCCAAGTGACCCCCACAGTCCAGTGACTCTTCAGTCCAAGTTTGGTGGAGGTAAGTCCTTGCCTCACCTCACCTCGCTGGGCTGCATTGCTGGGAACCGCGACTTTTGCAGCTACTCCGGCCCCTGTGCACTTCCGGTGGAAATCCTTTGTGCACAGCCAAGCCTGGGTCCACGGCACTCTAACCTGCATTGCACGACTTTCTAAGTTGGTCTCCGGCGACGTGGGACTTCTTTGTGCGACTTCGGGTGAGCACCGTTTCACGCATCCTCGTAGTGCCTGTTTCTGGCACTTCTCCGGGTGCTACCCGCTGCTGAGAGGGCTCCTTGTCTTGCTCGACGTCCCCTCTCTCTCCTGGTCCAATTTGCGACCTCCTGGTCCCTCCAGGGCCACAGCAGCGTCCAAAAACGCTAACCGCACGATTTGCAGCTAGCAAGGCTTGTTGGCGTTCTTTCGGCGGGAAAACACTTCTGCACGACTCTCCACGGCGAGAGGGATCAGTCCACCAAAGGGGAAGTCTCTAGCCCTTTTCGTTCCTGCAGAAACCTCAGCTTCTTCTGTCCAGTAGAAGCTTCTTTGCATCCACAGCTGGCATTTCCTGGGCATATGCCCATCTCCGACTTGCTTGTGACTTTTGGACTTGGTCCCCTTGTTCCACAGGTACCCTAGATTGGAAATCCACAGTTGTTGCATTGTTGGTTTGTGTCTTTCCTGCATTATTCCTCTAACACGACTTCTTTGTCCTTAGGGGAACTTTAGTGCACTTTGCACTCACTTTTCAGGGTCTTGGGGAGGGTTATTTTTCTAACTCTCACTATTTTCTAATAGTCCCAGCGACCCTCTACAAGGTCACATAGGTTTGGGGTCCATTCGTGGTTCGCATTCCACTTTTGGAGTATATGGTTTGTGTTGCCCCTATCCCTATGTTTCCCCATTGCATCCTATTGTAACTATACATTGTTTGCACTGTTTTCTAGCATATTTTTGCTATTGTGTATATATATCTTGTGTATATTTCCTATCCTCTCACTGAGGGTACACTCTAAGATACTTTGGCATATTGTCATAAAAATAAAGTACCTTTATTTTTAGTATAACTGTGTATTGTGTTTTCTTATGATATTGTGCATATGACACTAAGTGGTACTGTAGTAGCTTCACACGTCTCCTAGTTCAGCCTAAGCTGCTCTGCTAAGCTACCATTATCTATCAGCCTAAGCTGCTAGACACCCTATACACTAATAAGGGATAACTGGGCCTGGTGCAAGGTGCAAGTACCCCTTGGTACTCACTACAAGCCAGTCCAGCCTCCTACATTGGTTGTGCAGCGGTGGGATAAGTGCTTTGAGACTACTTACCACTCTTGTCATTGTACTTTTCATAGGAGAAAAATATACAAAACAAGGTCAGTGTATATACACATAGCCAAAAAGTTTTGTATTTCCTCTTTTCACTATTTTCTAAGTGCTGAAAAGTACTTCTAACTTTCTAAAAAGTTCTAAAAAGTTTAACAAGTTTTTTTTCTCTGTCTTTCTAAAAGCTCTGACAAACTTTTTATCTTTTACTATCACTTTAACTCTCTCTAAAAATGTCTGGCACAGGCCAAAATGTTGATCTGTCCAAACTTGCATAGGACCACCTTAGCTGGAAAGGAGCAAGGAGTCTCTGTGTAGAGAGAGGTTTGAGTGTAGGGAAGAATCCTTCCTTGGAACTGTTACTTAACATGCTTAGAGAACAGGATAAGGCTAGAAGTGCCCCATCTGTTGAAAACGTAGCTAATGGTTCTCAATCTGATCCAGGGACTCCCCCAGGAAAAGATTCAGGAAAGAAACTTCCTAGCCTGCCCATTACTAGACAGTCTAGCATAGTTGGTAATGATGATGAGCCACACCATACAAATAGTGTTGTCTCACATCATAGCAAAAGCATTTATTCTCACCATACTGGTAGTGATGTTTCTGTTAGCCAAGCTGTTAGGGTGGCTTCTGTAAGGGACAGGTCTCCTTCTGTCCATTCTCACCATACTTCTGTTTCAAGGCATGTCCTTCCCACCCACCCTGATGACAGATTGTTAGAAAGGGAGCTCAATAGATTGAGAGTGGAACAAACCACACTGAAGCTCAAGAAGCAACAGATGGATTTGGATAGACAGACTTTAGAAGTAGAGAAGGAGAGACAGAAACTGGGTTTAGAAACCCATGGTGGCAGCAGCAGTATTCCCCATAGTCATCCTGCAAAAGAGCATGATTCCAGGAATCTGCACAAGATAGTTCCCCCTTACAAGGAGGGGGATGACATTAACAAGTGGTTTGCTGCACTTGAGAGGGCCTGTGTTGTACAGGATGTCCCTCAAAGGCAGTGGGCTGCTATCCTATGGCTATCATTTAGTGGAAAAGGTAGGGATAGGCTCCTTACTGTGAAAGAAAATGATGCTAATAATTTCCAAGTTCTTAAGAATGCACTCCTGGATGGTTATGGCTTAACCACTGAACAATACAGGATAAAGTTCAGAGAGACCAAAAAGGAGTCTTCACAAGACTGGGTTGATTTCATTGACCATTCAGTGAAGGCCTTGGAGGGGTGGTTACATGGCAGTAAAGTGACTGATTATGACAGCCTGTATAACTTGATCCTGAGAGAGCATATTCTTAATAATTGTGTGTCTGATTTGTTGCACCAGTACTTGGTGGACTCTGATCTGACCTCTCCCCAAGAATTGGGAAAGAAGGCAGACAAATGGGTCAGAACAAGGGTGAACAGAAAAGTTCATACAGGGGGTGACAAAGATGGCAACAAAAAGAAGGATGGTAAGTCTTCTGACAAGGGTGGGGACAAATCTAAAAATGAGTCTTCATCAGGCCCACAAAAACACTCTGGTGGGGGTGGTGGGCCCAAATCCTCTTTTAATCAGAACAAGGAAAAGAAACCATGGTGCTATTTATGTAAAATAAAAGGCCATTGGACAACAGATCCCAGTTGTCCAAAGAAAGGCACCAAGCCTCCTACCACTACAACCCCTACTGCTACACCTAGTGTCCCTACTAATAGCAGTGGTGGTGGGAGCAAACCTACTAATAGCCAATCCAAGGGAGTAGCTGGGCTCACTATTGGTAACTTAGTTGGGGTTGGCCTTGTTAGGGAGGCCACAGAGGCTGTGTTAGTCTCTGAGGGGGCTATTGATTTAGCCACCTTAGTTGCTTGTCCCCTTAATATGGATAAGTACAAGCAACTACCCCTAATAAATGGTGTTGAGGTTCAGGCCTACAGGGACACTGGTGCCAGTGTGACTATGGTCATAGAGAAACTGGTCCACCCTGAACAACACCTACTTGGTCACCAGTACCAAGTAACCGATGCTCACAACAACACACTTAGCCACCCCATGGCTGTTGTAAATCTCAACTGGGGGGGGGTTACTGGTCCAAAGAAAGTTGTGGTAGCTTCAGATTTACCTGTAGACTGTCTATTAGGGAATGATTTGGAGACATCAGCTTGGTCAGATGTGGAGTTGGAGGCCCATGCAGCAATGCTGGGCATCCCAGGGCATATTTTTGCTTTGACAAGGGCTCAGGCCAAAAAGCAAAAAGGACAGGGAAGCTTGGATCCTGGAACAATGGACCAAGTGCTCCCTAAAGCTAGGGCTAGTAGAAGCAAACCACTTCCTACTATCCCTCCCTCTACAGTGGATTCAACTTCTGAGGAAGAAGAATTCCCTCCCTGTGCAGAACCTACACCAGAGGAGCTGGAAGCAGACACTGCTGAGCTTTTGGGTGAAGGGGGGCCTGCCAGAGAGGAGCTGAGTGTGGCACAGCAAACCTGTCCCACATTAGAGGGTCTCAGACAGCAAGCTGTCAAACAGGCTAATGGGGATGTCAGTGACTCTCACAGAGTTTACTGGGAGGACAACCTCTTGTACACTGAGCATAGGGATCCTAAACCTGGAGCTGCCAGGAGATTAGTGATTCCTCAGGAGTACAGAAAGTTCCTCCTAACCCTGGCACATGACATTCCCCTAGCTGGGCACCTGGGTCAAATGAAAACTTGGGACAGACTGGTTCCATTGTTTCATTGGCCTAGGATGTCTGAGGACACAAAGGAATTTTGTAAGTTCTGTGAAACCTGTCAAGCCAGTGGCAAGACAGGTGGCACCCCAAAGGCACCCCTTATTCCACTGCCTGTGGTTGGGGTTCCCTTTGAAAGGGTAGGGGTTGACATAGTTGGCCCCCTTGACCCTCCTACTGCTTCAGGCAATAGATTTATCTTGGTGGTAGTGGACCATGCCACAAGATATCCTGAAGCTATTCCTTTAAGGACCACTACAGCACCTGCAGTGGCAAAGGCCCTCCTGGGAATATGTTCCAGGGTGGGCTTCCCAAAGGAAGTAGTATCAGACAGGGGAAGCAATTTCATGTCTGCATACTTAAAAGCAATGTGGAAGGAGTGTGGTGTAACGTACAAGTTCACAACACCCTATCATCCACAAACAAATGGACTGGTGGAGAGATTTAATAAAACTCTCAAAGGCATGATTATGGGTCTCCCTGAAAAACTCCGCAGGAGATGGGATATCCTTCTACCATGCCTCCTTTTTGCCTACAGGGAGGTACCCCAGAAAGGAGTGGGCTTCAGCCCCTTTGAACTTCTTTTTGGACACCCTGTTAGGGGTCCACTCACACTTGTAAAGGAGGGTTGGGAACAACCTTTAAAAGCTCCTAAGCAGGATATTGTGGATTATGTGCTTGGCCTCAGATCAAGAATGGCTGAGTACATGAAAAAGGCCAGTAAAAACCTTCAGGCCAGCCAAGAGCTCCAGAAGCAATGGCATGATCAGAAGGCTGTTTTGGTTCAGTACCAACCAGGGCAGAAAGTGTGGGTCTTGGAGCCTGTGGCCCCAAGAGCACTCCAAGATAAATGGAGTGGACCTCACACAATTGTTGAAAAGAAGGGAGAAGTCACCTATTTAGTTGACTTAGGCACTGCCAGGAGTCCCCTTAGGGTGCTCCATGTCAACCGCCTGAAACCCTACTATGACAGGGCTGATCTCACCCTGCTCATGGCAACTGATGAGGGACAGGAAGAAGACAATGATCCTCTACCTGATCTCTTCTCTTCCACAGAACAAGATGCTCTGGTGGAAGGTGTAGTTTTGGCTGATTGTCTTACTGCTGAGCAGAAAGACAATTGCATAAATCTCCTAGATCAATTCTCTGAACTCTTCTCTACTGTGCCAGGTACCACTTCTTGGTGTGAGCACACTATAGATACTGGAGACAGCTTGCCTGTCAACAGTAAGATCTATAGGCAGCCTGACCATGTCAGGGACTGCATAAAGCAAGAGGTCCAGAAAATGTTAGAACTAGGAGTGGTTGAGCACTCTGACAGTCCATGGGCTTCTCCTGTGGTACTGGTACCAAAACCATATTCCAAAGATGGAAAGAAGGAAATGCGGTTTTGTGTAGACTATAGAGGTCTCAACTTGGTAACCAAAACTGATGCTCACCCTATACCCAGGGCAGATGAGCTCATAGATACACTGGCATCTGCCAAGTATCTAAGCACTTTTGATTTGACTGCTGGGTATTGGCAGATCAAATTGTCAGAAGATGCTAAACCTAAGACTGCATTTTCTACCATTGGAGGACATTACCAGTTTACTGTAATGCCTTTTGGTTTGAAAAATGCACCTGCCACTTTTCAGAGGTTGGTGAACACAGTCCTGCAAGGGCTGGAAGCTTTCAGTGCAGCATATTTGGACTATATAGCTGTCTTTAGCTCCAGCTGGGATGATCACCTGGTCCACCTATGGAAAGTTTTGGAGGCCCTGCAAAAGGCAGGCCTCACTATCAAGGCTTCAAAGTGCCAGATAGGGCAGGGTAAGGTGGTTTATCTGGGACACCTTGTTGGTGGGGAACAGATTGCACCACTACAGGGGAAAATCCAAACAATTATTGATTGGGTTCCCCCTACCACTCAGACTCAGGTGAGAGCCTTCCTAGGCCTCACTGGGTATTACAGGAGGTTCATTAAGAACTATGGCTCCATTGCAGCCCCTCTTAATGACCTCACATCCAAGAAAATGCCTAAAAAGGTATTATGGACAGCAAACTGTCAGAAAGCTTTTGAGGAGCTGAAGCAGGCCATGTGCTCTGCACCTGTCCTGAAAAGCCCTTGTTACTCTAAAAAATTCTATGTCCAGACTGATGCATCTGAATTAGGAGTAGGGGCAGTCCTATCACAACTTAATTCTGAGGGCCAGGATCAACCTGTTGCTTTTATTAGTAGGAGGTTGACCCCTAGAGAAAAGCGTTGGTCTGCCATTGAGAGGGAGGCCTTTGCTGTGGTCTGGGCTCTGAAGAAGTTGAGGCCATACCTGTTTGGCACTCACTTCATTGTTCAGACAGACCACAAACCTCTACTTTGGCTAAAACAAATGAAAGGTGAAAATCCTAAATTGTTGAGGTGGTCCATATCCCTACAGGGAATGGACTATACAGTGGAACATAGACCTGGGAGTAGCCACTCCAATGCAGATGGACTCTCCAGATATTTCCACTTAGACAATGAAGACTCATCAGGTCATGGCTAGTCTTATTGTCCTTCGTTTGGGGGGGGGGTTGTGTAGGAAAGTACCATCTTGCCTGGCATGTTACCCCCATTTTTCACTGTATATATGTTGTTTTAGTTGTATGTGTCACTGGGACACTGGTAACCCAGGGCCCCAGTGCTCATAAGTGTGCCTGAATGTGTTACCTGTGTAGTGACTAACTGTCTCACTGAGGC
The DNA here is from genome assembly GCF_031143425.1 of Pleurodeles waltl. Lineage (NCBI taxonomy): Eukaryota > Metazoa > Chordata > Amphibia > Caudata > Salamandridae > Pleurodeles > Pleurodeles waltl. The sequence goes on from NC_090437.1 coordinate 966,998,128, forward strand.
TCTGCTAATCAGAACCTCAGTGGTTATGCTCTCTCATTTCTTTCCAAATTGTCACTAACAGGCTAGTGGCCATTTTTACCAATTTACATTGGCTTACTGGAACACCCTTATAATTCCCTAGTATATGGTACTGAGGTACCCAGGGTATTGGGGTTCCAGGAGATCCCTATGGGCTGCAGCATTTCTTTTGCCACCCATAGGGAGCTCTGACAATTCTTACACAGGCCTGCCACTGCAGCCTGAGTGAAATAACGTCCACGTTATTTCACAGCCATTTTACACTGCACTTAAGTAACTTATAAGTCACCTATATGTCTAACCTTTACCTGGTAAAGGTTAGGTGCAAAGTTACTTAGTGTGAGGGCACCCTGGCACTAGCCAAGGTGCCCCCACATTGTTCAGAGCCAATTCCCTGAACTTTGTGAGTGCGGGGACACCATTACACGCGTGCACTACATATAGGTCACTACCTATATGTAGCTTCACAATGGTAACTCCGAACGTGGCCATGTAACATGTCTATGATCATGGAATTGCCCCCTCTATACCATCCTGGCATAGTTGGCACAATCCCATGATCCCAGTGGTCTGTAGCATAGACCCTGGTACTGCCAAACTGCCCTTCCTGGGGTTTCACTGCAGCTGCTGCTGCTGCCAACCCCTCAGACAGGCATCTGCCCTCCTGGGGTCCAGCCAGGCCTGGCCGAGGATGGCAGAACAAAGGACTTCCTCTGAGAGAGGGTGTTACACCCTCTCCCTTTGGAAAATGGTGTGAAGGCAGGGGAGGAGTAGCCTCCCCCAGCCTCTGGAAATGCTTTCTTGGGCACAGATGTGCCCAATTCTGCATAAGCCAGTCTACACCGGTTCAGGGGACCCCTTAGCCCTGCTCTGGCGCGAAACTGGACAAAGGAAAGGGGAGTGACCACTCCCCTGACCTGCACCTCCCCTGGGAGGTGTCCAGAGCTCCTCCAGTGTGCTCCAGACCTCTGCCATCTTGGAAACAGAGGTGCTGCTGGCACACTGGACTGCTCTGAGTGGCCAGTGCCACCAGGTGACGTCAGAGACTCCTTCTGATAGGCTCCTTCAGGTGTTAGTAGCCTATCCTCTCTCCTAGGTAACCAAACCCTCTTTTCTGGCTATTTAGGGTCTCTGTCTCTGGGGAAACTTTAGATAACGAATGCAAGAGCTCATCCGAGTTCCTCTGCATCTCTCTCTTCACCTTCTGCCAAGGAATCGACTGCTGACCGCGCTGGAAGCCTGCAAACCTGCAACATAGTAGCAAAGACGACTACTGCAACTCTGTAACGCTGATCCTGCCGCCTTCTCGACTGTTTTCCTGCTTGTGCATGCTGTGGGGGTAGTCTGCCTCCTCTCTGCACCAGAAGCTCCGAAGAAATCTCCCGTGGGTCGACGGAATCTTCCCCCTGCACCCGCAGGCACCAAAAAGCTGCATTACTGGTCCCTTGGGTCTCCTCTCAGCACGACGAGCGAGGTCCCTCGAATCCAGCGACTCTGTCCAAGTGACCCCCACAGTCCAGTGACTCTTCAGTCCAAGTTTGGTGGAGGTAAGTCCTTGCCTCACCTCGCTGGGCTGCATTGCTGGGAACCGTGACTTTTGCAGCTACTCCGGCCCCTGTGCACTTCCGGCGGAAATCCTTTGTGCACAGCCAAGCCTGGGTCCACAGCACTCTAACCTGCATTGCACGACTTTCTAAGTTGGTCTCCGGCGACGTGGGACTTCTTTGTGCGACTTCGGGTGAGCACCGTTTCACGCATCCTCGTAGTGCCTGTTTCTGGCACTTCTCCGGGTGCTACCCGCTGCTGAGAGGGCTCCTTGTCTTGCTCGACGTCCCCTCTCTCTCCTGGTCCAATTTGCGACCTCCTGGTCCCTCCAGGGCCACAGCAGCGTCCAAAAACGCTAACCGCACGATTTGCAGCTAGCAAGGCTTGTTGGCGTTCTTTCGGCGGGAAAACACTTCTGCACGACTCTCCACGGCGAGAGGGATCCGTCCACCAAAGGGGAAGTCTCTAGCCCTTTTCGTTCCTGCAGAAACCTCAGCTTCTTCTGTCCAGTAGAAGCTTCTTTGCATCCACAGCTGGCATTTCCTGGGCATATGCCCATCTCCGACTTGCTTGTGACTTTTGGACTTGGTCCCCTTGTTCCACAGGTACCCTAGATTGGAAATCCACAGTTGTTGCATTGTTGGTTTGTGTCTTTCCTGCATTATTCCTCTAACACGACTTCTTTGTCCTTAGGGGAACTTTAGTGCACTTTGCACTCACTTTTCAGGGTCTTGGGGAGGGTTATTTTTCTAACTCTCACTATTTTCTAATAGTCCCAGCGACCCTCTACAAGGTCACATAGGTTTGGGGTCCATTCGTGGTTCGCATTCCACTTTTGGAGTATATGGTTTGTGTTGCCCCTATCCCTATGTTTCCCCATTGCATCCTATTGTAACTATACATTGTTTGCACTGTTTTCTAGCATATTTTTGCTATTGTGTATATATATCTTGTGTATATTTCCTATCCTCTCACTGAGGGTACACTCTAAGATACTTTGGCATATTGTCATAAAAATAAAGTACCTTTATTTTTAGTATAACTGTGTATTGTGTTTTCTTATGATATTGTGCATATGACACTAAGTGGTACTGTAGTAGCTTCACACGTCTCCTAGTTCAGCCTAAGCTGCTCTGCTAAGCTACCATTATCTATCAGCCTAAGCTGCTAGACACCCTATACACTAATAAGGGATAACTGGGCCTGGTGCAAGGTGCAAGTACCCCTTGGTACTCACTACAAGCCAGTCCAGCCTCCTACAGGGGCTGGCAAGTTCCTCAGCATGTTTGATTTAACATCTGGGTACTGGCAGATTGCCTTAACTGATGGGGCCAAGGAGAGGTCGGCTTTCTCAACACCAGAGGGGCACTTCCAGCTCTGGGTCATGCCCTTGGGGTTGAAGAACGCCCTTGCACCTTCCAGAAGTTGGTCAATCAGGTTCTGACTGGGCTTGAAAATGTCAGTGCTGCCTACCTTGACACCATTACTGTTTTAAGCAGGACCACTTGCACAACATCTGAGTAGTATTGAAGGCGCTGCAAGCCGCAGGCCTCACTATCAAGGCCAGTAAGTACCAGTTAGGGCACGGGTCAGTGGTGTACTTGTAACACCAGGTAGAAAGTGGCTGGATGGCTCCCCTACAGCCCAAGATTGATGCCATTCGGGCTTGGGCACACCCCAAGACCCAGGCAGAGGTGAGAGCCTTCTAGGCCTCACCAGGTACTACAGGAGATTTGTCAAGGGGTATGGCACCATTGTTGCCTCCTTGACAGAGCTGACCACAAAGAAGCTGCCTAGACAGGTGATCTGGACTGAGGCATGCCATACTGCATTTGACACCCTGAAGGAGGCCATGTGCATGATGCCCGTGCTGCTGGCCCCTGACTTCTCCAAGGAGTTTGTGGTACAGACAGATGCTTCAGAGCATGGTGTTGGAGTGGTACTTTCACAGCTGAACGAAGAGGGCCTAGACAAGCTTGCATCTATTTTTGCAATACTTTAGTTATGTTTTGTATTCAAGGAGATAAGTAATAATTAATTTTTGCTTGCAGCTAAAAAAAAAAAAAAGAGATATGAACCGCACCAAGGATATTATATCCAGTTTTTAAATATTTATAAGTGTCATGGAAGTTTAGACATTTACTTCCCCCAAGTGACCAAGTTTGTATTTACTTTTAGAAAGTGGGCATTTTCTTGCTTAAACCATTCTGTGCCTCTGCCTGCTTGTGTATTCCACCTCTGGGTCAGACTGAAAGTGGGGCTGTTGTGAATTCCTTCTAGACAATGACACAAAGGGAGCTGGGGTGTAGCCAGTATTTCTTGATGAGTCTCCTGGGCTAGAGTGGGGAGGGAGGAGCTGACATTTACACCTGAAAGGGCTGTGTCTGTCCTCACACAATGCAGTCTCTGCCCCCATGGAGTGTGTCTGGGGCCAGGTCTTGACAAGGCAGGATCCTGGGAACAACAGAGACTTTCCTTTGAAGTTTGCCTACTTCAAAGGTAGAACTGGGTATAAGCAGTGGAGACAAAACCCCAGACTTTTAGAACACTTCTGGATCAAGAGGAACCTCTGCCAAGGAGAAGAGCTGAGGAGGAGCAGTACTGCCCCTTTTTTGTGTGTGCTTTGCTGGGTTGGCCTGCAGTTGCTACTTCTGTTTTAAAGAGGAAAAAGACTGGACCTTGCTGTGTATCCTGCTTGTGAAGTTTCTCCAAGGGCTTGAAGTAGGGCTTGCCTCCTGTTGGAAGATTCCGGGATATTGAAGCCTTCAGCTTCATTTGCCTATAGCGCTGGGAACTGTGTTTTTTGTGCTGCAACAGAAGAAAAACCACTGCAATGCTGTCAACAATGGAGATGTCTGCACCGTGACCTGACGACACCACACGGAGCCATGCCCCACGTCACACAGCAACCCTGGTCTCACCGACGCCACCACCTGACGCAGTCCGCAAGCTGCTGCGTGCACTGTGACCTGTGGGCCCTGCACTCCGCATTGCCTTGCTCACACCGCAGCCTTGGGATCCCCGACGATGACACTAACAACCTGCACCGTTGCCTGAGGACACTGCTCGTGAAGCACACAATGCACCGTCCTGTACCGTGCCCCCAGTCCACCAACTCCAGTGTTTGCACTGCGACCCGTGGGCACTGCACGGAGCCCGCCCCACCGCCTTGGGCCTACCAATGACAGCACTTCAGTAATGACAACGCTGCTGCCTGCACCGTGACCTGGAGACACCGCACGCCACACTGCCCCGCTTCACACCGCAGCCCTAGTTTCACCGCCACTGCTGGACGCCGTCACTGAGCCGCTGCCTGCACTGTGACTTGTGGGCACCGCACAGCCCACAGCCCCGCTTCGTACCGCAGCCCCGACGTTATCCACGCCGGCGCTTCAGACTTCGTCATCAGCCCGGAGTTCGATCTGCAATGTATGTGACTTCAAGGGCCCGATGATCCCCGTACCGACCTCCCGAACAGACGGCTGCAACGCTGCACTCCGGATCTCGTTGCGAGGATCACAACGCCCTACATTTTCAAGGTACTGTTTGTGGGTCTACCCGACACTGTAGCTGGCCCACGATGCCGCGGCCGGTCTTAACTGTTGGATGTGTTGTTCATGATGCCATGATAGCTCAAAACGGAGCTATCGACTTCAAGAAACTGTATTTTTAAGTTAATGCTTGCAAAATTCATATCTTTATTACTGTATGTTGGATTTTTCTCGTTTTGGTCTTGTTTTACACAGATTGGCTATTTTTCTAAAACTCGTGATGTGTTCTTTTGAGGTGTTATCATTCTATTGCTGTGTGTGATGTGCAGATGCTTTACACATTGCGTCTGAGATAAGCCTGATGCTCGTGTCAAGCTACCAAGGGGGTGAGCAGGGATTATCTAAGCTGGGTACCTCCCTTGCCCTGACTAGAGTGAGGGTCCCTACTTGGACAAGGTGTAAACCGACTGCCAACTAGAGACCCCATTTCTAACAGCGGGGAACTGCTCCCTGTTCTCCTCACAATCTGCGCTTATCACCGTGAGGAGCATGGGATGGCAAGCACAGTTGCACTTGTGCTTGGTAACCCCCTCCTCTTTTACATGCAGGGTCGCCAATATAGGCCTAGGGGACTGTCTGGGTGAAATTATGCACCCCCACCTCTAATGTAGAGATGAATAAACAAAATAATAGCTTGGCAGTCCTTTGCAAGGTGATTGTGCCTTTTGGAGGAGTCTGGGGTACCCTTTATCCAGGTAGCTCCAGACAGAATTGGACCACGGAAATCCAAGAGAAACCTCTCCTTTGGGGTCCCTAGCAAGTTTACTCTGCACTGTTTCTCACAGAAAGTGGGGAGGTATGTACCTTGGCCTTGAAGGCAGGGAACAACAGAGTCCCCCCCCCATGGGTGGTGCCCAGAGCTCTTCCAGAGAGTTCCTGGGTTCTGCCATCTTGAATCCAAGGTTGATATGGACCTCTGGGAGCATCTAAGTGGCCAGGTCAGGCAGGTGACGTCAGAACCCCTTCCTGATAGGTGGTCACCTGGTTAGGTGACCAATTCCCCTTTCATGGCTATTTAGGGTCTCTCTCTTGGGTGGGTCCTCAGATTTGGCTTGCAAGATTTCAGCAGGACTCCTCTGCAACCTCTATTTCGAATTCTAGCCACTGGAACCGTGACTGGACCCTCCAGGGATCAACAATCTGCATCCATGATGAAGGCTCTGCTTGAAACATTGATTCCACAGCTCCTTAAAGCTTATGCAACATTTCTCCAGCTGTACTTCCTCTGAGGGCGGGAAGTCTTCAGTCTGTGTGAGAATGAAGACGGAATCTCCCATGGAGTGAAGGAGTCACTCCCCTGCATCCGCAGGCACCAACTGCAACAACGACTGGCTGCGTGGATCTCCTCTCATCCTGAGCTGGGTGGATCCTTCATCAAGGGTGGTGGTCCGCAGTAGTCCTCTTGGTCCTCTCTGCCAGCTGTCCAACTTTGGTGAAGGTAAGCCCTTGTCTTCCCATGCAGGACAGTACCCCCATGCACTGCGTCTCTTGAAGCTACCAAGGCTTGTTGGCATCTCCTTCAAGGGATCCTCAGGCTCCGTATAGCCCCAGCTCCCAGCACTCCTTCTGGTGACGCACAGCCCTCTGCGTGCTTCTCCTGCAGCATGGGACCCTTCTCCAATTGTGCTGCGTGGGCACATCTGCAACTCCTGGTTCCTGTTCTAGTGGGTCTCCTGTGGGGGCTGCCTCCTCTTCTGTGGACACTCTGCCTTCCTGAGGGCCCCCTAGGACTTCCCCCGTGGGTTGGGTCCTCCTGGACCTTGCTGGTTCCCAGCAGCTCCACTTTTGCTCCACCGCGACTTCTGCCTTTGCCAAGGCTTGTTGGTGGCTTTTCCAAACCACTGACCGACTGCAATCATCCATCCGGCTTAAGACATCGACTGCATCCTCCAGGAACTGTTCACCTGATCCAGGGCTGCATTCCTGACTGTCTTCGTCCTAGTGTCGACCAACTCCTGCAACTACAGTTGGGTGGGTAGTGACTCCTGTTCCCACTGGACTCTTTTGTGACTTCTGGGCACGGTCCCCTTCTTCCAAAGGTCTTCCTCTTCAGGAATGCACCACTGGTTTCTTGCAGTCTTGTCTGGGTGTTGTAATATCTTCTTTTTATTCCTTTTGGGTGGTTTGGGGAAAATCCAGTAACTTACTCCTTTCTTCCTGGTCGCTGGGGGGCACTGTGGTACTTACCTTTGGGGTTTCCTAGTTCCCCCAGCGCCCTTCTACACACTCCACTTACCTAGATGGGGGTCCTGCATTTGCATTCCATGTTTTTAGTATATTGTTTGGGCTTCACCTAGGGTCACTATGGTCTATTTGCATCTGCACTGTTTTCTATCACTTTTTATGCCTATTACTGATTACTAGTGTACATTCCTAGTATGCCACTTCCTATTGGAGGGTTGCCTCTTTAGTACGTTTTGGTAATTGTGTCACGAAAATAAAGTACCTTTATTTTTGTGACACTGAGTGTTTTGTTTCATGTGTGTGAGTGCTGTGTGACTACAGTCGTATTGCATGAGCACTGCAAGTCTCCTAGATAAGCCTTGGCTTCTCATCCACAGCTACCTCTAGAGAGCCTGGCTTCTAGACACTGCCTACACTACACTAGTAGGTGATACCTGGACCTGGTTTAAGGTGTAAGTACCTTAGGTACCCACCACACACCAGGCCAGCTTCCTACAGTCCTCCTTAACCCATAAGGGAGTACACAGGTTGGTTAGCGGTCTAGTGATTCCAATTTCCACAACTGGGTCTTCTGCAGTTTCCAATACATCTTGTTACCAGATCTCCTTTTAAGTGCCAAGAAACATGTGCATTGTAGTCTGCCATGTCTCCTCACCCACATATTCAGTGATCATCTTCACAGCAGTTCAAGCTCCAACTCTATGCTGTCGATCATACTCTCACCTGACTGCAAAAAGCACTTGGCCTTTTACCCCACTTGCGTTTAATTTGTAAAGCGTGAGCTTTGCAATTGACAGCGGGGTACAGTCGGTGATACCTAAGAGGTGCCTGCTGAACATCACTAGTCTCTTACTGTGTTTGCTGACTGGTTTCGAACAGCCTGCCACCACAGACAGGTTTCTGACCCCATGGAGGTGACAGCCCGAACTCTGAGGCCAGAAACAGAGCCTGCTCCAAAGGAAGGTGTTATCACCTGCTCCAGCAGGACGGCTACTGAATATGCATACCAAGGCCAGGAACTTCAAAAGGCCCTGCCACCGTTGGTGTGTGACCCTGGCTTCCCCACACATACGAGCTCCCACCCCCTGCCCTGAGGCCTCATTGCACCAAGACAGGCAGGAAAATTAGTTAGTGAGTAGGCGTGTACCACCTTTGGGTTAGCCACACCCCTATAGTGGGATACCCGAAGTGGACACTCGAGGAAGGGTTCCACCATCTTGTTTTTGTTGGAGCTGAGCTTTCTGAGACAGGGTTGTGCCCACTCCCCATAGGAAGTGATCAAATAGGGGGTGTAGTCACCCCAAGGGTAAGTAGCCCATTGGCTACTACTCTACACTCCCCTAAACACCCCTTAAGGGAGTATTTAGTTGCCCCTCCGACACCGGAAGAACAGATTAGTCCAAACTAAAAAAGTAGAGGACAAAGAAGAGCCGAAGGAACGAGAACTTTGGATGAGTGGTGGACTTTTGAGATGAAACCCTGTCTACCTACCTGCTCTAGTTCTGAAAATCGTGACACTGCGACTTGTCCTGCAGCTGTGGGGACTCCAAAAGCCTCAGAGGTTCTCCAGCACTTCGCCAGCCTGTCAGCATCTCTCTTGGAGTGGAGAAGCCACTTCCCTGCAGGTACCAACTGCAACTTCCGGTCCACCGTTCTGATGACCATTGGGTCCTCTGACTCAGCAGTTATCCAGGAGGTGGTTGCTGTGCTCCCACGGATCAGTCTCGTCTCCCCTCCAAGTGAGAAGACATCAAGACTAACCTGAGCCGAGCTGCACCAATACCTGGGGAACTGGACCCTTGCAACAACCAAGGCTTGTTGAGGTACAAACCAGACCCCAACAGCATATCCGAAGACCTGCTGTCGAGGGACGTCAGCACTGCGGATGACACCTTCCAGAGTAATCCAGCTGTCCTGTTTTGTCCCTCTTCTTGCAGGTGCCTCTGAGAACTGTATGTGCCTTGACACACGAGCACCAACTACAAAGATCTGGTGCACCCGAGCTCATGGATCCAGGTCCACGACATCCAATGGTGTTCTCTTGCTCCCAGGACCCCCACTGACCAAGACCCCCATTGAGAGGTCCTAGACTTATCTTGAAGTTCCCCCTTGCATTCTCCTTCTCAGTGGCCCCCTTATCGACAAGTGTGCGGTGCGCAGGAACCTCGACTCGCACCACTGCACCCAGTCGCCCCACGGCAGGTAAAACTGAACTGTTGGTCTTGTTTGTGGCTTCACACCCCTAGCACCCTTCTACCTACAGTGGATCCCTGAAAACTGATTGCAAGGACCCTTATGCAGTAAAAGTACTTTGCAACCTTTACCGCATAAAAGCGCATTTGAGTAAAAGTGTTATTCACTTGCTAAACCATTACAAAACTGCAACATTACTTAACTTCTTGAGAGTACTCTGGTACTTAAACGTAATATAAACAAAGTAACTATTTTTCTAAACAATTGGTCTTGAGTTCCTTCTTGGGTGTGTGTCTCATTTATTGACTCTGGGCCTGATTCAGAATTTGGCAGATGGGTTACTCAGTCACAAACGTGACGGATATCCCGTCTGGCGTATTACGATTTCCATAGGATATTATGGAATCATCATAGGACAGACGGGATATCTGTCACGTTTGTGATGGAGTAACCCTCTCTGCCAAACTCCAAATCAGGCCCTCTGTCTTCAACAATTGCTTAGCACTACCCTCTGATAAGGCTAACTTCTTGCACACACTACCCCAAAAAAGAGCTTTTGGGATTGTCACTTTTACCCCTGTTAGCCAATAAGGGTTGCAAGGACTATCTGCATAGTGTACCCTTACACTTGGAACAATACATAGATAGCCAGCTTTCTACACTTGTTGCTGTCAAAAACAAAAAACAAAAACAAAGAAAAACACAAAAACAACACAAAGCGGGATCCTTGAACAACTTTTGGTATTACTACTAAGTGATTACAGATGGTTGAGCAAACTTTGAGCAAATTCTCTACCCTTATGGTCAAGTGAGAACAGCGTTTGAATTACTTTTATGCCTGGGCCTGTGTTTCAGTGAGGTGAAGCAGTTTCCCTGGGTGGGATATCGCTTTGCCTGATCACAACGAGCCTAGTGTTTCCGCACCAGGTCATCCCAAGGGTAAGAGCACCGGACCCAGTTTTATTAACTGGTAACTCCAGCCAGGAAAACTGCATGAGACTAGCTGCAAAATCAGCCAAAGCCTTGCCACCCACTCATTCCAACTTTTTTCTCTGCCAATGCTCCCTACTACCACAACTAATCTTCCCCTTCCCTAACTCCCTCCCGCCAACCCTGTCCAAAACAGAAACCCCTGCACACATTTACCACCTGCTTACAGCAGGTGGTAACTGGTTGCATTAAACTCCTCAGAAAAGTTAACACTGCGTGGAACACACCATAGTAATTTCGTGTTTGCACAACTATTCCACGTTCTGAGGCGTTTAATTCTAATTTCACACTACTGGAATGGTGTTACTACACAGTAACCTTTATTACCTATACTAAGTTTGTACACCACCAAACAGTACCATACAACTCGCAATCAAGACCACTATATAGTTTAACAGTGTTACTTCCATTTTTATTCATACTTCCATTTTTAGACATAATGTTTACTCCTTCTTTCTGCCTAATTCGCTTGAAGAAAAATTGAGATTTGCTGACACTGATAATGACAGACTCACCACTTTTTCCATGAAATGGCACTTGGCACAGCACAGTTATGCCCAGGAGAATATAATACAGAAGTCCAAAGCAGTACTGCAGCAGGTGAATGACTCCGTCGGAGAACACGCTGACAAGGATGCACTCTGCCAGCCTCCTAAGACTGTGCAGCCAAAGCAGCATTAGAACCAGGAAGGCTGACAGCTCCCCACCTACAAATTAAACAGACGTGACAGGCTGTCAGCATTGTACTACACACAAAGAAATTCTTCAAGTTGCACATTCCACAGGCTAAGAACTGTGATTCCATACTGAACTGAAATAATACTAACCAAAGTTGGAAGCTATGACTAAAGGCGGAAGCTATGTAGTCACCTAGGAATAAATATTTCAATCAGGAGCCACAAGCGCATAATTTAATAGTTTCCGCCAGTGTCCAAAGGACAGGGCCCTAAAAGCTCAGTTTTTTTGTCGGTGTGGGTGGTAAAATAAGGCAGGGTGGGCCCAGTACTGTCCATTGGCAATGGCAGCGTTGGCTGAGGTCCAGAGTGTATGTTGGGTTGGACAGGTCTCAATCAATCATACATTTATATAGCGCAGCAAATCAATCAATCATACATTTATATAGCGCAGTAAATCACCCCTAAGGGTCTTGAGGTCTCGGTCTGTGGCCAGTCCGACATGTGCACTTCAACCTTCAAACCCTTGCTCTGTTAGTGAGCCAGGGGGAACAAAGCCCTGGTTTCCTTTGGAGCACTAAGTTCACCTGTCACAACCAATCCTTGTATGCTGTCATGCAGCTTTAAGTATAAAAAGAATGAGCAAAGCTTGGATTGATTCTGGCCAGACTGGCCTCTTCCCACGGGCACAGGGTTAGCACAGGGGTGGGATGACTAAAGGACACAACCAATCAATGTGTGGCATTATTTTAAAGACACACAGTAGTTTGTCAGATTTCTTTAGAGGCAGAAGCGCCTTGCGGTGATAACGGGGCGGGGTGGCATGTGCGGGGAGGGGGGGGGGGGGGGGGGTAAGAGTGAAATTATTATTTTTTTTAAACAAAAAAAAAACTTACCTTCATCTTCACCGCCGCCTGCCCTGCGCTGACAATCCTGACACTGCTCAGAGCAGCGTCAGAATTGGTTAGGAGCGCCCAGCCAGGGCACTCTCAGGCAGACTTGGAGCCTGTGCCTGCTCTTTCCAGCCCAGCAACTGTGTTTTGTGAGTCAACAAATATACATGCTCACTAGCGGAGGAGACATGCCTGTTTAAAGGTGATGCTTTTCCCATTATGCACAGCACCGCAGAATAGCAGTCGCCTTCTTATCATGGATCCTACAGGATCCACACTCACATAGCATGTCCCTGGAGGCCTGGTGATTGTCTCAAGCCCAGGCCTGTACTGCACTTCTACTATTTTAGAACACTGCGCTGTATCTGACACCTTGTCATAATTCACTCACTGGTATATAATATTTATGTCCAGTAACATCCATTATTTCCAGATCTTAGAAACTACAGAAGTATGGAATTAGGTGATAAATAAAAAGTATTATTAGTTGTGTCATAGAAATGTTTTGGTCCAACACAGTAGTCACTTGTGGCTTAATGAATAAGGTCGCAGACGCTCTCTGAAGATTAATGCTTTGAGTACTTATATCTCAACAGTCACCTGTCAAATATGCCCTTCTTATTGATGAGAAAATATATATTTTCACTTTGTCTGAAAATACCTCTTTTTAATTAGCTAACAACTTCTCTCTCTCCCCTCCGCCTTCTTAGCTGTTTTGTAAACAAATGCTGTAGATGTCAATGTACACTGAGCTATGACATAATATTATTATTATTTTCATCAAATGACCTTGAACTGTATAGTGGCAAAAGGAAAATAATTCAAGAGCAAAGCAGGCAAAAGGCTTAAAGGCAGAAAGATAAGACTGGTCTCAAGAAAACAAAGCATGTTGCACTGCACCGAGAGGACTCAAATGGCTCACCACTAATTTGCAACAATACCTATTTTGTAAAATCAAAGCACCTGACGGTTCGGAGAGGTTTCTTCTGGCACTGAGTGGTGTTCATAGTAAACTTGACAAAATGCTACGAGGCCAAAAAAAAATCATAGCTACATTTTTTAGAACAATGCACTGAATAATTTTGACAGATGTAAGAGTTTGAATGGCTCACACGATACAAATTTCTCTTGGAGCTTCAGCGAGTATTACTTAAAACAGGTCTAAAATGTTTTATTGACTTCGGAAAGATGGAAGGCAAAGTCATCCCCACTGCCATCCGGACTTGGAACCTGCAGTTTGTACTCACAGCTGTGAAGTTGGGCCATTGGGCCTTAACTGCTAAAAGGTTCTGTCCATTCATTCTTTCCTTTAAGTACAAAAGAAACAGGAGATACATTGCTGCATGGGCCTTAAATTCTACTTCAGCCCAAGCTGAAGTCTCCAAGTCATTACCAAGCAGACATTCTACAGGTAGATCAAAGGACACTACAACCTTTTTAGGGCCAGTAACCCCCCCCCCACCTAAAGTAAATAATTGCCATGGGGTGGCACAGTGTTACTGTGAGCATCAGTCACTTGGTACGTGTGACTAAGTGGGCGTTGTTCAGGAGACACCAGTTTTTTAGTCACCATAGTGACACTGGCATCTGTGTCCATGGAGGCCTTAGCCTCAACAACATTGATTAGGGGATGCTTCCTGTACTTACCCATAACAAAGGGACAGGCAGCCAGGGTGGCAAAGTCAATGCCCCCATCAGAGACCAACATAGCCTCAGTGGTCTCTCTCACTAGCCAATAACCCACTACAATCCGAAAGGTGAGCCCAGCTACACTTCTAGACTGGTAAATACCTTTATTATTGCCACCACTGCTGCTATTGCTAGGGGCACTAGGAGTAGGAGTGGTGGTAGTATTGGTGGTGGGATTGGTGCTTTTCTTAGGACAGGAGCTGTCTCCTGGCCAATGGCCTGTGTTTTTACAAATATAGCACCAAGGCTTTTGAAAGTTAGAGGAAGAGGAAGAGGATTTAGTCCCATCCCCAGAGGAGTTTTGTGGGCCTGATGAAAACTCTTGATTTATCTTTGTCCCCACTCTTATCCTGATGCTTACTTGCTTACTTCTATTTTGTGGTCTCCCCCTGTGCGAGTCTTCCTACTCACCCTGGTGCGGACTCACTTGTCTGCCTTCTTTCCCAATTCTTGGGGAGAGGTCAGATCAGAGTCCACCAGGTACTGATGTAGCAGATCAGAAATACAGTTATTCAAAATGTGCTCTCTCAGGATGAGATTGTACAAGCCCTGGTGGTCACTAACTTTGTTCCCACGTAACCAGCCTTCCAGGGCCTTCACAGAACAATCCACAAAATCTACCCAATCTTGGGAGGACTCCTTTTTGGTTTAGCTGAGCTTTAGTCTATATTGTTCAGTGGTCAAACCAAAACCATCCAGTAGCGCACTTGTTAAAGGTGCATAATTGTCCACATCTTCCTCTCTGACAGTGAGAAGCTTGTCTCTGTCTTTGTCAGAGAAGGACAGCCACAATATTGCTGCCCACTGTCTTTGGGGGACCTTTTGGACTTTACAGACCCTCTCCAAAGCAGTGAACCATTTGTATTTGTCATCTTCCACCTTGCAAGGTGGGACTATTTTGCTTAGGTTCCTGGAATCATAGGAGTCCTCCCTGACTCTGGTGTCCCTGAAGCTAAAATTGCTGCCACCATGGGCTGCTAACCCCATACCCTGTCTTTCCCTCTCTACTGCCAAGGCCTCCCTGTCTAGGGCCAGCTGTTGCTGCTGCAGCCTCAGCCTGGCCTCCTCCAGCCTCAGTTGCCTGAGGTCCCCGTCTAGGGGATCTTCCCCTGAAGTGGAGCAGTGGGTCCCCTCAGATACTGAGGAGACATGGGAACTGACAAAGGAGGATCCATCTCTTCTCTTGGGAACCCTTTGTACCAGCCCTCTAGGGATAAAGGTGGGCCTACTGGAATGGAATTACCCCTCTTCCCACTACCTGTTGTGCTCCTAACAGGGCTGTGGTGTGTCCCATGTTCTTCTTGATCCTCCCTAGGTACTTCTTGACCCTCCTCAGTGTCTAAATCTACACTCTCTAGCACTGGGGGAGTCAGATTCTGCTTCTTCCTCCTCTTGGCTGCCATCATTGTCCGGGTCAGCCTGGAGAAGTGGGCCAAGAAGCAGACTCTTGTTGGGATTCCTCCCAGTCTTCAGTTTCCTAGAGGCACACATCTCCCTTAACTCTTTAAAAGTTAGACTCTCATACTAAGAATCCAGGGCCTTAGAGGTGTTCTCTACTGAATACATGATGTCTAGCTAGAGTGCTGTAGGTGTCCCCAACTACTCTAACACTAGGATCATAAAGAAGTTTGGAGCAAGGGCTATGCTGGACCTCTAGCTTACCCAAACTTAGGAGACTAGAACCCTGACAACTAGGTGCAGTGTGTGTCTATAGCTAGCAATGGTCTTCCCTGTGGAAAGTATCTAGTGACAGAATGGTAAGGCAATTGCAAGTGCTTATCCCACCGCTTCACCACCAATGTAGGAAGCTGGCCTGGTGAGCACCTATGGTGTTATCACTTTATACCAGGTCCAGGTATCCCTTATTAGTGACGTGTAGGCAGTGTCTAGGAAGCCAGGGCTCTCTAGAGGTAGCTGTGGATGAGCAGCCAAGACTTATCTAGAAGAGATGCAAAGCTTATGCAATACCACTACAGTCACACAGCACTTACACACATGAAAGAACCACACAGTGTTACAAAAATAAAGGTACTTTATTGTAGTAACACAAATGCTAAAATACTGGTTAGGCAATACCCCAACTGGGGGTAAGTAAACACACTATTGTGTACACATTAGAAGTCGGTGATTAGCATAAAAGGCATCAGAAAACAGTAAAAACAATAGCAAGTACTGAAGGCCCAAGTGGAAAACCATACCATATACTAAAAGGGGGTAATTACCAGAGTGTCCCAAAGCGACCAGGAGAAAAGAGGTAAGTATCTGGTTCTCCCCAAACCCACCAAAAGATCTTCAGAAGAGGATTTTACAAGACCCAGACAAGACTGCAAGAAACCAAAGGTGGATCCTGGTAGAGGAAAACCTGTAAAGGAAGGGGACCAAGTCCAGTTTGCGTTGGAGTGTCCGGTGGTGGCAGGAGCCACTACCCACCTGTCTGTGGATGCAGAACCAGGTTGACGGTGGACAAAGATGGGCAGCAATTGAAGTTGAAGTCCGCCATCGGAAGGAGAGTTGCAGTCGGTCAGTGGTGTGGAAAAACCACCAACAAACCACCAACAAGCCTTGGCAAAGGCAAGAGTCATGGATAAAGAGATGCAGGGCGGCTGGGGACCAGCAAGGTCCAGGGGGCACAACTGATGGAGGGGAGTCCTGGGTGACCCTCAGCAGTGAGGAGAGTTGCAGGAAGAGGAGACAGCCCCCACAGGTGACCCACAGGCAGCAAGCACAGGAGTCAGGGTGAGGCCTATGCAGCACACCTAGAAAGGAGTCCCACTCCGCAGGAGCAGCACGCAGAGGACTGTGTGTCGCAGGGAAGAGTGCTAGGGGTTGGAGCTACATGGACCCTGAAGATCCCTTGGAGGAGATGCCAACAAGCCTTGGTAGCGGCAAGAGACGCAGTGCAGCGGGGGAAAGGCAAGGGCTTACTGTCTACCAAGTTGGACAGCTGGCAGAGAGGACCAAGGGGACCACTCCAGAACACCACCTGTGATGCAGGATCCACACAGCTCTGGAGGAGAAGAGATCCACACAGCCGGTCATTGTTGCAGTTGGTGCCTGTGGATGCAGGGGAGTGACTCCTTCACTCCAAGGGAGATTCCTTCTTGCTTCTTGTGCAGAATGAAAACCCGTCACCCTCAGAGGATGCACAGCCGAGGAAATGTTGCAGTTGCTGGAAGGAGCTGGAAAAACAATGTTGCAGAGCAGAGTAGTCGCTGTAGTTGCAGATTGTTGGTTCCTGGATGGTCCAGTTGCAGTTCCAGTGGCCAGCAGGTGAAGTAAACGATGCAGAGGAGTCCTGCTGGAATCTTGCACGTCGAATCTGAGGACCCACCCAAGAGGGAGACCCTGAATAGCCCAGGAAGGGGGATTGGTCACCTAGCATGGTGACCACCTATCAGGAGGGGGCTGTCACCTGCCTGTACTGGCCACTCAGATGCTCCCAGAAGCTTCTGCCCACCTTGGTTTCAAGACGGGAGAATCAAGTGGCCACCTGGAGGAGCTCTGGGCACCACCCCTGGGGTGGTGATGGACAAGGGTGTGGTGACTCCCCTTTCCATTGTCCAGTTTTGCACCAGTGCAGGGAAAAAGGGTCCCTGGGCTGGTGCAAACTGGTTTATGCAAGGAGGGCACCAAATTTGCCCTTCAAACCATACCGGTGGCTTGGAAAGGCTACCCTTCACAAGCCATGTAACACTTATTTCCAAGGGAGAGGGTGTATCCTTCCTCTCCCACAGGAAATCCTCTGTTCTGACTTACTCTGCTTGAGCTGGTCAAGCAGCAGGAGCGCAGAACCCTGTCTGAGGGGTGGCAGCAGCGTGGGCTGCCCGGAAAACCCCAGAAGGCTGGTAGGAGCAAAGCTGGGGGTCCTCTAAGGAGCCCCCAGAGTGCATGGAATCATACAACCAATACTGGCAACAGTATTGGGGTATGATTCCGACATGTTTCATACCAAACATGCCCAGGTTCAGAGTTACCATTATGTAGCTGGACACAGGGTAGCTGGACACAGGTAGTGAGTGACCTGTGTCCAGTGCAGGGGTAAAATGGCCTCCCTGCACTTACGAAGTCCAGTAAAATGGAGCTGGAGTTCACAGGGGCACCTCTGCTCATGCAGGGGTGCCCTCACACACAGGTACTTGCACCCTGCCCTCTGGGCTAGGAGGGCCTACCATCGGGGTAACTTACAGTGACCTGATGCAGTGACCTGAAGTGAAAGGGTGCATGCACCTTTTCATGCATGCTGCAATGGCAGGCCTGCAGACACATTTTACATGGGCTCCCATGGGTGGCACAATACTTGCTGCAGCCCATGAGGTACCCCTGGTGCCCCATTGCCCTGGGTACCTAGGTACCATATACTAGGGTTGTGTGAAGTCCCAAGCAACCAAATTTAGAGGGAGAGAGCATAGCCACTGGGATCTTGGTTAGCAGGCTCGCAGTGAACACAGTCAAAACATACTGACATCAGGCAAAATGTGGGGGTAACCAGGCCAAAAGGAGGGTACTTTCCTACAGCGCCTTGCAATATGTGTAAAATATGCCTTTTTTTGGGTCATTTTTGGGTCTGGTTGGAGATAGTTTTTTATCATATGCTGTCCCCACCTCCCCCTCATTGGTGTTGTACGCTTCTCCTCCTGGCCTGACAGTAATCTTTAACTCGTCCACTTATTTCTTTGGCCCTCCAGAACAAGCTTGGGAATGGGCAACGGACCAATGGGTGCCCCTGACCACCGTAACTGGGGAGGAGGTGGGGTTGCGGAGGTTGTGTCCCCTCTGGGCCCCCTCCCCTAAATTACCATGGAAAACCAAACTCACTCAAGGAGGGGAAGACTGGACCTCAGCAGGGAGCAAGGATCACCAAGCCCACCCTGTGCTGGGAACACAGTGGGCGCTCTGGGCCCAGAGGCGTTGCTCTCTGACACCCCTACTCTCTTCCAGACTCAGGATGATGAACCTGTGACACTCACATGAACCCTGACTTGCTGTGAGGTGCAGAACTGATCCGGTCATTGACAGACAACCTTTGCTGCAGACACTGTGAGATTCCCTAATAACTATAATTGCTTGTGGTCTGCTCCGAGCAGGAGGGGGTTTAGGTGTGGTAGATGTGGAGGGTTTCTTATGTTGTTACACCAAGATACTCAGAAATTGCTGTCAAGCGTCACAGGCCTTGAATTGGTAACTAGGAGTCTTGGATGGATTCAGAGACCCCCTATAGGTTTTTTTATGTTCGAGCGTGGGTAACAGATGCTTCAGGGTTGGAAGTATGGTGTGGGGGCAGTTGGGGTTATTGTTCTAACTTGTTTTGTTGTTCTGACTTATTTTTTCTAGGCACCTACCACGAACTTCATTTACTGCGTGCAATCAACCAAACAGTGTACATTATGGCTCCACTGAGTCTACCCCCTTGAGGACCGTGAGGCTTCTCTTGGGGGAGGGGCTGATCAACCCATTTCTAGCACCGCCCCGAAGGTTAGGGTCCTTTCCTGGGATGTAAACGGTCTCATTGATAGTATTAAGAGATTGGTAGTATTGCGCTATATAAAAAGTTTTCACCCAGACATGGTCATGCTCCAAGAAACCCAACTTATAGGCTCACACTGTTCTTTCATTGGCTGGCTGGGTTATGACTAAATCTTCCACACTGTCTTCTCCAGAGGATCGTAAGGGGTCACAATCCTACTGCACAAGGCCTTCCCAGTGGCAATATCCTCCTCTCACGTCAAACCACAGGGGAGAAATGTAGGAATAGAGGGCCGTCTGGAGGCTAGACACTACAACTTCATATCAGCCCCAACAGATGCTGCACTGGACATTGCAAGCACTTCAAGATCTTGTGGTGGGCCTTCCCCCAGAGATTACCCTGATGAGGGGATGACTTTAACATGGTCCCATACCACAAACTGGATATTTCTGAACCTCCTGACCGGGTTGATGTGTGCGCTCCTCCCAACTCACATAGTGGGCCGACTCTAGGGGCCTACGTGATGCTTGGAGATCATGGAACCTCTCAAAACAATGTACACCCACATGTCTGCAGCGCACAGAACGAGATCCAGAATCTATCAGATTTGGCTCCTTCTACTGAAACACTACTCACTGAAGTAGATCCTTCTACTGATCTACAGATCCTACATCGAGGAATCTCTCAGCATGCACCCCCTCCTCTTAGAAATAGGACTCCATGAAGGGACCCTACGACCTAAGTAGCACATAAACGCCTGGCAACTTGTAAACCAAGCCTGAGCCAACTTGATAGAAGAGGAACTCAAACTCTTCTTTAATTGCAACACTGCACCCTTTGCTAGAACCCTATGGGCATCCAATAAACCCACCCTGAGGGGTCTGATCAAGTGATACATTAGATGGAAGGAGACATGCCAATTGGCATAGGTAACAGATCGAGAAGTCTAGATCCTTTCAATGAAGTGGCAGGCACACAGGCGGTCCTCCGGTGACGTTGACCGCCAACTGGAACTGGCCACACTGAAACAAATCTCTGTGGAGGAAGTCAGGCAGTGATGTCATGAAGCGC